>NC_135188.1:18268418-18585918 GCF_041146795.1 Maylandia zebra | reverse complement strand
TTCCTTGGTTTATGGTGCCCACTTGTAATATTAGTTGGATCGCAGATAGGGGGCAGGGTTTAATAAGAATATTTTCTTCTTACTGCTCCTTTTCACGCATGGTTGCAGTGTTATACTGAGAGAAAGCATGGTTTGTGTGTATGAAAAAACAAAACTGTTGAAACTGTTGAACCAAGTGTGAAATAAATAAATGAAATGTGATCATTTAGAAATCATTAAATGGCAGAAATCATTGTCGTGCAAACAAGCCTGCATAACTTAATAAATACAGAATTTGAAAAATAACAAACCTAAAAAGTTACACTAGGTAGTAGTTACATGTTCTAATGAGTTTTGGAAAACAACCATTTGACTAACAGGTCTGTCTCACCTGGCTCTTGTTCCATCTCTGTTCTGTCCTCATTCTCCTCTCCATCTCCCTCTCTGTTACTCTCTCTCCCTCTTTGTGCTGACAATCAAGCCAAACACCAACATCATCAAATACACAGTGGAAACCAGATATTTACATACTCTTCAAACACTTTTGTAATAGTAAAACATCAAATCAGACTAAATGTTTATTTATTTGTTTTTGATTGATAAATATAAAAAACATTTGTTAAATTTAAGAGTGAAGAGAGAAATTGTATGTATTTCTTAATTGCAAATGGCACCAAATTGTATTCAAAATTGAGCCACACTTATGGAGCTCCACGATTCTTTTCCTGGTGTTTTGGTTGATATCGCTTGATTTTCCCATGTCAAAGAAACAGGCTCTGTGTTTTGCCTTATATGCATCCACAGGTGTGCCGCCAATTTACTCACATGGACTCTACTAACCTATCAGAAGCTTCTTAGGCTCAGAATGGAATCGTCTGGAGTTTTCTTATTAATTAAAGACACAATAAACTTGGGAGTATATGTATATATTTAATATATACACACTAAATTTGATGAAAGTGCAAAAAATAGACCTCTCTCTCTTTATTCTGACATTTAACTAATTCAAAAAGATTTCAATATTTATTTATCCAAAAGAAAGTTTTTACTCTAAATTGATGTTGAACAGTAAAAAAAAGTTCTTTTTTTTTCCCTAAAGTGTATGTAAATATCTGGTTTCAACTGCGAATATACTGCTGTGTATTGAAATTCCTGTTGTTTTCCATAGAAATATTTTGAACAACACACAAACCATAATATATAAAATAACATTTACCTGAGTTTTTTCTTTGAAAGAAGCCCCTTATGTCCATTGTTATGTTCATCAGTACATAACTGAAACCGATTTAGAGTGCTTTATTTAGCCGTGGAGGGTAACAACTGAAAATATGAAGTAAACACACATGTAAGCCAAGACTCTCTAAAAAAATACAGCATTGTTGTTTGGCTTTTCATTTTGCCATTTATTGATTCACTCGAAGAGCAAGTAACGTAACATGGGTCAAGTGATCAGTTTGATATCTTTTGTGATACACCATCATATTTACATTATTTGTACAGTACAAATGATTTGCTTTGGTACCTGGTCAAACTTAAGCTCTCCTCTGTCTGCCTGGCTGCACTTCTCCTACAGCAAATTCGCAGGCAGCAGCTTCTCCCCCCCTCAATCACAGAACTACCTGCTTGGATGTTATCACTCCATAAATGTTGGAGTTCTAACTGTATTTTCATAAGTTTTACAGCTTTGCCTACTGGTAAAACCCCCCTTATGGCTATTTCTTCTACATGAAGTAATTTAGCAATAAAGAATTAAATGATGGAAAAGTTTCTGTTTTTCATGTATTTGTCAGTGTATAGTTCTGTGTTTATGTGTCTATCTGTAAATATGTATATTTCTTTCCTTCGCTTCATGTGCCTGGAGAACTTACAAATAAAACAACACTTTAGAAAATTACAACAGTGACAACAGAAACCGCAATGTAGAAATTCAATATGAAGATATACATTTAATAACAAAATGAAAAGGGAAACTGCTCAAAAGCAGCTACTCACCATTTTGTAAATGCACAGGAAAAGAAAATTACTACCAACTAAAGGCCCTCCTCTTTAGTCAAAACACTCTAACTGGCTTCTTTGTCGTGAAAGCACTCTTTTATTCAAAGAGATTCTTTCAGGACATAATAAAATTATCTAGTCCTGTTAAAGATACTTCATTACAACCTCAAATGAACATAACACACTGTATTATTATTTAATCAACAAAAACAAAGCCAAATGCAAAAGCAGTGTGCAGAAAACTAACCACACCCCATGACTCAACAGCTTGTAGATCAGCTAACAGAAATAACTTGAAGTAATGTTTTCTGTATGACTTTGTCTGTCTCTCACATTGTTGGGGAGGAATTATGGCCCAGGCTCCTTTACAGCATCATCAACTCGATTGACACCTGGACTTTAACTGGGTCACTGCAGGATGATTGTCTTGTTGTTGTCATCATGTTCTATGTAAAAGAAACCGGTAACTAAATTCCTTAATATTAAGCATGTTGTGTCCTCTGCTTACCATCCAGAATCCAGGGTGCAGTAGAACGATGGCATCAGACCCTAAAGGCAATGCTACGAAAGTACTGCCTAGAGGATTAAAGGAGTTGGGATGAGAGGATCCCATTTGTGCGGTTTGATGCTCGTGAAGCTGTTCAAGAGTCACTCACTTGAAGTCCAGTTGAAGTAGTATTTGGCCACACGCTTCAGGGGGCCACTCACTCTGAAAGAGAAATTTGATTCCTAAAGAGAGCACCAAAACATTTGTGACTAAGTATGTGCAAAGCTTTCGTTAAAGTTTTACTCAGGCCTACGCTCTGGGTAAAAAGCAACTCGCTGTTTCACAGCGGAATATGAAACACAATTATGATAAAACTTCTGTTAAGAGAGATTTTCAAGTAGGTGACCATGTGCTTGTGTTACACCACTCCAGGACAACTTGGTGTAAACAGCAAACCGAGTTTATTTGGGTACCTCAGAACCGTGGCTTTTACATACAGAACCCAAGCATGCTCTTTTCTTTTTTTACAGAACATTTTCCTTTTCTTTTTGCCGTGACTGCCCTCTACTAGTGGAAACATATAGCAGCCAAAAAAACCCAAACATATAGCTGAATTGCCCAAATACCAAAAGATTTATGCAATGTTTTAGACATATTTTAGCTTTACACTTTACCAAGTGCTACACTTTCTCTCTTACATGTTTTGGGCTCAGCCTTGTCTGCTAAGTATGATGGGCCTTTTGAGGTCCGTGATAAAATAGGAGAAAATTATTAGGTAATCTGTACCCCTGATCATAGACTCAAGTCGCGTGTCTGCCATATAAACATGCTAAAGTTGTAACACTGTCTACCTGCACTAGATTCAGATGGTGTGTGTGTGTGTGTGTGTGCTCCTATTACAACCTCGAGTCAACTAGAGGTGGAGAGTATGGATGATGCTGATGGTTTAAAAATGAATTATCCCAGCTGTTCTAGCCCCCATCTTGCAAACTCAGAGAACTGAAAAATAATAGTGGCATTTACCATAAACAAGAGACCAATACAAAGAAAACTTCAAACAAATCAAAATTAGCCTCATGGGCTAAAGCACAACTAATATTACTCGAGAATATCAGTTAAGACAAGGTTTCGCTAACAGCTCACAGACAGAAGCATACAGGGCAATCTGCACACTCAGTCCAAAACAGCAGACCCTGAATGAATGTTCTTCAGGCTTTTAAAGATGCAGGTGTGCCCAATTGCTGATTGGTCTGGCATCCCTCAGTTGGTCCACTAGATTTTCCCTGGAGATAACCACAGGTTCAAACAGACAGTTGTCTTTGTGGTTTGCCACATTCAAATCTGCTTGAAAGAAGGTTGGCTCACTACTTCCAAGGTGCCGTAACAAGCCTTTGTAACATTTCCATTCTTGTTCAGTCTTTTGTCCAGTGCCACTGGAAATGTTAATAGTTAATAGTCCCATTTTTAATGTTAATTACTCACCTTTCCATTTTATTGTTGGTGGGTAAACCGAAAATTTTTGTCCACGTAGGCCTCGATGAAAAGTTCAGTGTACTAATAATAATTATATGTAATGACAGCATAACCACATATAAACGTTTCCTGTCACAATGAAAGCTACGTTATCTGTCCGTGCGACGCAAGGACTCAAATACCGAAAGATCAAAAGTGGGTTGGCTCCATGTCATGTGACTCTTGTCCCACACATCAGTTTGCATTGAATTAACAAATAATACTAATTTAATTCTAATAATGAAGCAAAAACTAGAAAATGTTAAGGCAATGTGTGACTTTGTTATTTCATGTATAAAATATAGTCAAAATAGTATTGGCAGAAATATTTCTACGAGTTACAGTATGAAAAAAAATTATGAAACCTGTAATCAAAAGGCAAGATATTGTATAGGTAATTCAGAATATTAATGTTAAAGACAATGAGTGTCAGAGAAAAAGACAAAAGCATATTGCTTAAAATATATTGTAAAAGATGTGATTAAAGACTTTCATATAAATTATGAGAATTGAAAATTGTGTTTAAACTTCTAAGACTACTATTACTTAGAGTAACTTGAAAATTAACGAACAAGAAGGAAAATATTATTTTCTATTGAACAAGTGAGTTGAATTATATTTTCAATGTTTTTGCAGTTAACATATTTACTGAGACAATCAAAAATGAGCATGGAACAACATCTGTTATGTGCCATGGTACCCAGCTCTTTATTTTCTCTTACCTTTCAGGTGTCAAGCCTCATTCAATACTCAATACACTCAATACAAAGGTAATTGGCACGTCTCTATTGGCTGATCTGGGGAACAGTAGACCAATCACTTGCCTGGGATAATTTCAAAAAACCAGCTCCCAAGCCAGCAGGTTGGCTTCAGACTATCTTTGAACTTTTGTTAGTAGGTGTCTGTGTGTGTGAATAGAGTGTTTGGGTGTGAGGCTGGACAGATAAGATCGGGGTACCCCAAACACATTCAACTGAGCTTTAAGTGTTAAAAACACTAGGTTAGGCAGGTGATGACACCTTTGTATCCTGTGACTGACCTTATGTGTCAAGCAGTTACACAGGCCTTTTGTTTTGCATATTATTTTATTTCCACTTTAGGGAAGCTGTTGGCGTCTTTTTGTTTTAGTAATGTCTTTGATCTGGCTCAGCCGCCCGGTTCTCGTCCCCATCATTTTTCTTTTGTTAAGCTTACTGTTATCAGGGCATGGTAAATGAACAGTAAACCTTGCCTGATGACTAATCTTCCCGTTTCCCTATCACTGATTTATTTGGGTTGTCATGGAAGAAGTATTAAACAATGCCTTTTATTAGAATATAAGCATTTAAATGCAGTAATTGTATTTGAATTAGTTAAATATGTGGGCAACTCTGACCATGACAAGACTGCATTTGCTTTAAGAAATTAATAAAAAAAATTTAGACATATTGTTGTCATTATTTTTACTCTTCAATTTAATGTGTTTTTTCTTTAAGATAGTATCAGAAGTTGCTCTTCCACCATGAAAAAAAAAAAAACAACTGCATGTATTCTTTTACTACATCCATGATTCTCCTCTGTGGTCTTCCTCATTCATCCTGTTTGGAGCTTAATGTTCAACATCCTTTATCTATTAAAATTACAGAAGTAGAAGAACATAATCATCAGAGCAGGAATCATGATAAATGATAAATAGATTACCAGTACATAAAAACATAACATTTGCATAATTTCTCTGATAACCCTGCATTGGATGGGTTTGTTAACGGTGGGCTGAAATTGTACTACAGTCTGCTGATGAGGAACTTTTTTGAGTGTTGAATTAAATGTCCTACATAATCTGTATATGAATTGTCATTAAAACCATAGAAATTCTTACTTATAAAGGAAAGAAAAGTGTGACAATGCCCATCAACATATAGGATATATTTTTTTGAAACATTACAAAGATACATGTAATTCTGGGTTCACCTGAATTACAGATTAGACTGGTGGACAAACAGAGATGTTGTGTACAACTGGTGACAGCATCAGTGACAGGGATGCCAAAAGGAAGAACAAATTAATCAGCAAGGCTGGAAGCAGAATTAGGAGGCGTCATAGTCAGCGAGGGTCAGAGATCAATGAACAAATTGCCAACCTTCATGGATAATGCATCACCCTCAAAAGGATTCAAAATTTGGGCCATGAAGAACAGTTCAGGAAACCTATTTTATTGTTTTGTCTGTGAAACTGTAAATGAAATGTAAATTATGTTAAAGGCAAACACATTTGTAAGAGATAAGAAACAAACATGCTTTGCATTATGTCTTTAAACATCTGTATAGACTTGATAAAATATTTATTAATTGAATTTGCTAACATTGGCTCCCCGTGTGTTTCAGGATCGATTTTAAAGTTCTTTTATTGGTTTTTAAATGTCTTAATGGTCTTGGGCCTTCTTATCTCTCAGATCTGCTTTTACCATACGAACCCTCGCGGACCCTGAGGTCCTCTGGTGCTGGCCTTTTAATTGTCCCTAAAGTCAGGACACATACTCACGGAGAGGCAGCTTTTCAGTGGTATGGTCCTCGTCTGTGGAACAGCCTGCCGGAGGAGCTCAGGGCCGCAGAGAACGTACATGTTTTTAAGAATAGGCTCAAGACCCACCTTTTTAATTTAGCTTTTATTTATTTTATGCTTATTTATTCTATCCTGTTATTCTATTATTAATTTAGACTTTACCTAATATTTATTGATTTTATTCTTATTCATTTTTTAATCTTAATCTAAATTTATTTTATCATTTTACCCTGTATATATCCTATTGTGTCATATCTCCAGTGTTTCCTCAGAGGGCGCTCTCTGCACCGGGGCTGTGATCGACTGTGGCTGCTGGGTTTCTGGGGGTCCTCTCAGCCTGGCTGGGGGGCTCCTTGGCCTCCCTCCTGCTGTGTGCCCAGCCTGGAGGGTGCGGTCTGTGACCGGCTCCCGGTGCAGACGGCTCCCTGTTATAGTGTTTCCTCACTTGGCTCATGCGAGCCCAGCCCAATTTTTACTCTTTAAGTGTGCGCGTGTGTGTGTGTGTCGGGGGGGGGGGGGATATGTGTGTATTCACATCATTTATGTTAATGAGAGTGTGGGGAGTGAGTTGGAGGGTGGGGTGGGCTGCTTTTAACTATGTAAAGCACTTTGTGCTACATTTTTTTTGTATGAAAAGTGCTTTATAAATAAAGATTGATTGATTGATTGTTTGACATGTCTTACATAGTGAGAGTATTTCTTTTACTGATGATATTTCAATGATATGTATTTTCTATGACTAAATGCTCTATCTAACACATGGCAATAACAGCAGATGTGACAATTTTGTAATTTGTTGTATAAATTTGATATTATTTTAGGCAGTATATTTTCTTAGCCTTTGTCATACTCTGTTAACACAGCAGTCTCAGAAACCGTACAGTATATTTGGCTGTGGATCACAGGGTGAAGAGTGGCAGCCTAGAGTCAGAATCCAGTGAAATATATGTGTCACCTCTTACAGTTTTCCTGTATTCTGAGGTCAAAGATGAGGACATTAAAAGTACAGTAGAGTATATTGGGTAAATTTTATTGTTAATTTTCTCTGAATCATACAGTAATTTGGGCTGTGGATCACAGGGGGAAAAGTGGAGATACACTAAAACTGGGAGTGGATTGTGAAGTAAAATAATGTCAGGGCTATGGAACGCCGGGACTGCCATAATGAATTAATTAAATACACCATTAAATAATTAATTAAATGTGTCAATAATTAATTAAAATTGGAATTAATTAATTAAATAAATAGTTATGACACATTTAATTAATTAATTATTGACACATTTAATTAATTAATTATTGACACATTTAATTAATTATTGACACATTTAATTAATTATTTAATGATATATTTATTTATTTCATTTTGGCAGTCCTGGCGCCTGGCTCTCATCATGAAATAATTTTATTTGTCAGCCTCACCCATCAAACCCAGGGGGCGGGGTTAACGCTGCCCATGCAGCTTCTCTAACATTTGATTGGTTGCCGTGCAAAGTAAGTCAAAACAGGTCGATCCTAGATAATCGATTGCTTGTGTAGACTTGGGGCAGCCAGGTATCCCAGAATGCAGATCAAATCACAGGCAGCAATGGTGGTGGTGTAGTTTTAAAATACCCCGTTTTTCTGTCACCAGCTACACTTTTAACAGTGTTTTAGCCGCGAATGTCGCGACGTATGTCTGGTCAGGTTGTCAACATAGAACATGTTTGCAAAAGTGCTCAGATGTTTTCAGAGATTTCACTAGCTCTGCTAACAATTAGCATGCAGAGTGCACCGAGGGGGTTACGTTAACCGGTTTGTTTACATATTCCACTCTCCGTGCTCCACATGTTGCATTCGCAGATTCTCATTTTCACCGAACGATCGTCTCTTTCCGCCTGGTCTTGTATCTCTGTGCTTCTGTAACATAAATAACGAGCTGACATTTTTCTCACGAAACCAGCGATCAGCTCAACAGACCCTCAGTTTACCTGCATGCATTCTCCTCCTCATCTGCCAGCTGTTTAACACCTGCTAATTCAAGAAACACGCCTACGTTACCTGGTGATAGTCACAGTTTAACTGGGCAGCCGGTGCTCGATATAAAGCAATGTCAGCGCATTTTTCTGCACAAGATAAGTAAATATAGTGTTTTCCCCGAGTGCAGAGCTGCTGGAGCTTGTTTCCTTACAGAGCACTTTATAGGCGAACAGCTTCATCAGCGGCTGATGTCCAATCACCGGCACACAGCTTTGAAACCTCTGCTGAGTTTTAGCTCTCAGTGGTTAAACGCTGGACTTCATTCACTCAGGTTCTGTCTGTCGGTCACGTTTACTTCGCTGTTTTATTTACAACTGAGCAAATCGGTTTGGCTGAGGTTAAAGTTACGTTTCATAACTGCATAGTTTCACAGACGTTTAATGGTTCACTGGCACATATGTTAGACTGAACTGTCATCTAAATATCATCAGTTTTTTAATAGTTATTCAACTGTATTCTAAGCACCAGCTGTCTGTTAGAATGTGATTTTTTTTCTCTCTCTGTTGGCAGAGGTATAAAAATGCGCAGGAAAATCTGACGTGCATGGCAAACTTCACCGACGATATTTAGGGAGGAATAAACAAACATCAAACATAAATGAACCATTTGCCTGTCTCCATAATTGAGAGTATTTTCTCTTCTTATGTCAACACTCTCTCTCTTTTTTTTTTTTTTTTTTGCTTTTTCGGTCATGTTATGTTTACCTGTCAAAGGCTTGTTACAAACTATGAAACACATCGTGCAGACTTCTGGATGTTAGAAGAAAACTAATACTGCTCATGAATGAGACTAAAGGCAGGAAGGTGTCCTTTAAAACTAAACATGTTAATAGGACCTCCCTATTTATATCATAGTTTATGATATAGCACGTGTATTTCAGTAATAGCCTGCTGATTTCAGTGTAGTGGTGAACAGTCGCACAGCTCACGTAGGCGTTATCTGTGATACTCCTTAACTATAATTTATCCAAGTTAACTTCAGTTAACCATTCAGACAGTTCTTTTGCAATGAAAAACATAAACACCCATGCTGCCGGGAGGTTTCCTCAGTGCCAGTTGTTAACATTATAGCTGCTTATGCAGTAACCATGGTAACCACAGACTCTGAGCGGCTGGATCGACGGAGGTCAGACAACAATTTTACATGTATGATCTTAAAACAGGACACAGCCACTATACGTGCTGGCCTCATATCAAATGTGAAGGCAGACTGAGTCTATGTTTGACGTTTTTTATATCTAATCTTCCTTTTCAAACATTTAAACAGCAGCGAGTCTGCAGCTGAGGGAATACAAACTCAAATTGTCGGAACAGGTTTTCTCGTTTCTTGGATTCATTTGGTGATTTATTAAATGTATAACTGTTATTCTAATCTGCTGCTGAGTCTCTTACACTTTTCTTTATGCTATATATTTTCACGTCTCTGGAATAGTTGGAAGTTAGATAGTCAGCTGGGAAACTTTGTGTTAACTCATGGAGCTGAGGATATCGTGGATATGCTGACCTCGCTGCGTGGTGTACAGAGCGAGGTCAGCATGATTAACACATTAGAACATCAGGAAATAAAACACCGATAAATATAACCTCAGTAAAAGAAGTCAGCGGGGGTTACTACAGCTGTGTACCGGGGCCTGCGCTTTGTCGGTGGGATTGCTTGCGAGGCGAGCGGGTCTATCCCACGCTTTGCCGTGAGACTGGGCAGACATCTCCGAAATCATCGAAGCAGTTTTGCAAAGAGGCTGTATCTTGACAAACCGACCAGACACGTGAAGATTAAACCACTACATTCTCGGCTAAAAAAATATTAAAACGGTATTTGGTGACACACAAACAGGGTTTTTCAAAGTTCAGTTCTGTTAGCTTCCACATGCCGGTTGTTGTGTGCTAGAAACAATGGCCACCAGGCCAAAGCAATGGTTTTGACTCGATCAGCGTTAACCCCGCCCCCTGAGTTTGATGGGTGAGGCTGACAGATAAAATTATTTCATGATGAGAGCCAGGCGCCAGGACTGCCAAAATGAAATAAATAAATATATCATTAAATAATTAATTAAATGTGTCAATAATTAATTAAATGTGTCAATAATTAATTAAAATGTGAAATACATAAATAATTAATTAAATGTGTCAATAATTAATTAATTACATGTGTCATAACTATTTATTTAATTAATTAATTCCAATTTAATTAATTATTGACACATTTAATTAATTATTTAATGGTGTATTTAATTAATTCATTATGGCAGTCCTGGCGTTCCATACAGGACACAAAAGACTGCGTTTCTAAACCGGGCTTCACCCATACCGTAATATGCGTAAGAATAGTGCAACCACATTTTCGGTGAGGCTGGCGGTGCAGCTAGCTTGACTGTGACTTCGTAAGTGAGGGCTCACTCATCAGTAATCCGGTGGATACAGCAGTGTGTACAGGTAAGGCCATTTAAACGGACAGAATGACTATTAAAAGTCAGCGAGTATCAATAATGTTAATGTGGTTATGTTAGTAATAAAGCGAGTGCTAATATAACAGCTTTAAGATGCATTTGTAGATATTACATGTTTTACCGTCTTTATAGTGCTAGCTTAAAGTTACGGTGTAAACGTTAGCTTATATTGGAGTAAAGCTGTTACTGTTTAAACGATGTTAGGACAGAAATATTAGCTTCTGTCATGACTGATGAAGTTACTAATTAATAAAGTTTCAAGTAAAGCGATTAACCGCAGCCACAGATTGACAGTAAATATCTTGATTAGCTTCAATGCGTCTAATAAATACGTGCAAGTTTCAGTGCTTCGTTTAAACTGTATGATACTTATACTGACCCAGGGTCAGTGTAAAATACAATCCTAGCTGTGTGAACAAAGCCTGGCTCCTTTAATCCTGCATGACAAACCTCAGGATGCAGGTTATTATTACTCTTTCCTGCTGGCACACCTGTCACACCTGAGAGTCAGCTTACAGTGACGTGGACATCATGCAAAGACTGGCAGACTGTGTAATACTGCAAATGATCAGTGACTCAGGTTAACACTAAACTTTAAACAGTACCTCTGTGTCTCTTTCTGTGTGCTGAACATTTAGAATCAGATTGAGTCATACTGTATCAGCTGAAACTGTTATATGTAACTATCAGTATTTTGTATTCAGGTGTGGGGAATATAATACCTATGAGTGCAGTGAAGCAACATCCCAGATTAATCTCTGGCCAAAGATATCGTATTTAAATCAGACTACTGAACCAGCCACATCAGCCTTTTGTGATATCTGTTTAAAGTAGACTAAAAATGGTAAATGGTAAATGGCCTGTATTTATATAGCGCTTTTCTAGTCCCTAAGGACCCCAAAGCGCTTTACACAACCTGTCATCCACCCATTCACACACTGGTGATGGCAGGCTACATTGTAGCCACAGCCACCCTGGGGCGCACTGACAGAGGCGAGGCTGCCAGACACTGGCGCCACCGGGCCCTCTGACCACCACCAGTAGGCAACAGGTGAAGTGTCTTGCCCAAGGACACAACGACCGAGACTGTCCAAGCCGGGGCTCGAACTCGCAACCTTCCGATTACAAGGCGAACTCCCAACTCTTGAGCCACGATCGCCCCCCAATGAAAATGAACTACATGTTCTTGAGAAGGCAGCACGGTGGCACGGTGGTTAGCACTGTTGCCGCACAGCAAGAAGGTCCTGAGTTCAATTCCAACATCAGGCCGGGGTCTTTCTGTGTGGAGTTTGCATGTTCTCCCCGTGTTTGCGTGGGTTCCCTCCGGGTACTCCGGCTTTCTCCCACCGTCCAAAGACATGCAGCTTGTGGGGATAGGTTAATTGGAAATTCCAAATTGCCATTAGGTGTGAATGTGAGTGCGAATGATTGTCTGTCCCTGTGTGTTGGCCCTGCGACAGACTGGCGACCTGTCCAGGGTGTACCCCGCCTCTCGCCCTATGACAGCTGGGATAGGCTCCAGCGCCCCCCGTGACCCTGAAAAGGATAAGCGGAAGCGAATGGATGGATGTTCTTGAGAAGTGGACTGTGAGCACAGAAACACATGTTCATACATACAGCTGTAGCAAGCTTACATTAATTTTATTACTCCGATGTCTGTCTCTCTGTTAGTCCTCTGACAGACTGCTGACCTATCCAGTTGTACTCTTCCTATGACTACTGGGACAGGCTCGAGCCCCCCACCCTCCCACTGTGAACCTGAATTGAATATTCAGAAGAACTTGAATGGATAAACTGACATTTGTTTAAATAGTTCTAGAAATCTGAGCTGTTGGTGTGTCCTTGGATTGTGTGGTAATAATATTAGAGCTGGCAATCTTTCCTACTGAATCTCTACTATGAGTCATGTTACCTGAGATTAGGGCTGCTCGATTATGGCAAAAATGATAATCACGATTATTTTCACTGAAATTGAGATCATGATTATTTGACGATATTTATTTAACCCTTTAAGACCTACCATAGAACCAAGTCCGCCAGAGCTTATATAATTTTTTTACATGTTGTAGTGCCATTTGTGGGAGCATTTCAAGTTGCTATACATCAATACAACTGTTATAGCCCATATTTTAATAATATGTCTGCATTAAGTCCATAGTAACTACATTAATTGCAAACAAGTGCAATAAACTACAAAAAAATTGAAAATCGTTTTTGTTTTTGTTTTTTACATATATTTCTACTTGGAGAAATTTAAGAGGTTTATCCCTCAAAACTTTAAATACAAAAAAGTTGCAAAAAATAGTTTACAACAACAGGAAATTTATTTTGAGTGTCTGCATAGTTTTATTTTGGAGATACAGCAATTTTTATATACTGCTGGAAAAACAAAAAACAATCCTATGATGCAAATTTGCAAAGAAAACAGCGGGTGCATCAAAATAAACTATTTCCAGTAGTGCAATTTGAGTTCTAAGCATCCCAGAAACTATTCAGAAAAGTCAAACATGACTTATAAAAACACTAGTATAGGCTTTTAAGGCCTACAAGTAAAAAACTACATTTTCCACGAAAATGACGTCACTTCCGGTTCCGGGCAGGAAATGCGATAGTTCGCGTTGACGTCTTTTTCAATGTGGGAAGTGTTAAGAACAGCTGATCGGATCGGCAAAGCGTGTTTCTGGAATATTATGTTTTTGTTCCTGCAAGCGCTTTTTATGCAATTTTTGCAAAGCTTTATGTGGAAGGAAACTGTGACCGAGGACAAGCTGATGGCATCAGATGTAAGTACAACTCCTCCGGTTTCATATGCAAAACAAATTATTGCGCTAGCTTACGCGGTTCAGGTTCTACAGGGATTTAAAAATAGTTACACAAAACAGAGCGTGCTGCTCTGACCGGCTTTAAAGGGTTGACAATAACAATGTATTGAATAATGACTTTAAAAAAATTATATAAAATAGTGTGCAAATACTGATAACAGTGCAAATGTTTGCAATATAAGAAATAAATGAAAAATGTAAACATCTATGTTTAGTGAACTTTGCAGTGTTGCTCTGTGGTGCCAGAGCGTTCTCACTCCCGAGGCGTAACATGCCGACGTTTTGTCACGTCCCGCGGCGTTCCTGAGGAACGCGAAAGGAGACCTTCGGCGTTCTTATGGTACGCGGCGGGTTATGGCTGGAATCCAGTGCAATGACGCTCCCGCGGTAGTAGACGTTCCAGCCCTGTATTCCAGCCCTAAACCTAACCTTATCCCTAGCCCTGACCATAACCTTATTCCTGACCTTAACCAGGACTTTAATGATGTTAAATAGCGTGTTTCTAAGCGATTTGAAGAAAAAGAGCGAACATGTGTAGGTTCAGTCCAGACGGTTCTCATATTTCCTCTTTTTCCGAGGTCGTCATTTAGGAACGTGGTGGGTAGCCGAAAACGTAATATGGTGACGATTTGTCACCTAGCGTAAAATGTTACGCTTTGGGAGTGAGAACGGGTTGGTGGTGCAGCTACTACACCGTAGCAAAGTTTACACACTGTGTCTACTTGATCCACGTCTGACTCCGCGAACCCACAATGTTTCCACACCACTGAAGTTTTTTTTACCTCTCTTTTCAACCAACTGCAGTCACTCTCCTCTCCAAATAACTTCTGCTTAGCTTTCCGAGCTTCCCTCGGGTCCTCTTCAGACGTGTGTTCGAAATGGAGAGCGGTGCGCTTGATTTACCACACGGAGCAGCGCGAGAGTAAAGCATGAGGGAGGGGCTAATAATCGGCTCAGTCATTTTTAATGATCGTTGAAAGCCCAGATCGTAATTGTGATTAAAATTCGATTAATTCAGCAGCCCTACCTGAGATTAATTCTATGTTTACCTGTCAGATCTTAACTGCTTACAGTTAAGCAACATATTCATATTTAATTGAAATATGAACAAATTATCTTTTGATTGCTGGCTCAAAGAGTCTTTATGGAAATCCTGTTTGACTTTTTGTCATTTTAATTCTCTTTTCCATTTGCCAGAACAGTTCTCCACAGTCACTGTCCATATGGGTCAGTGGGACCAAGAAGCACTCTGCTAATGTGTGGACTCTGACCAGCAACATCCAGCAAGACCCAGACAGCGTTTTCTATCTCCCAGCTGGAGTTTTTTGTTTGTCTGTGACTGGAGAGTCAGTTTTTTGTTGAGCTTCACACTTGCAGAGGTAAGTCCGTTTGCAGAGATCCCTCCCACCCTGGCTTTTATGTGCTAGATTTCTTATCTGAAACAGTAATATTTCAGTGACAGCTGCTTATACCACAGGTTAACACACGCTACTGATCCCTGATGGGAGAATCATCACCTCTGCCAACAAAGAAGCCTGGTGGATGTTTGTTTACAGTCTGATGATGGGACATCATGCTCTGCATCTTCAAAGTTTGCCTCCTCATTATTATTCATACACAATAATGTGAAGTATGCTCATATCTAGTATAACTGAACAAACATGGTGCTCTTCATTTATGGAGGCTGTTGAGTCTGAATGTTGGATGTTGTGTATCTCGTGTTCTCTGGGCTTTGTTGTCCTCAGTCTTTTTGCAGGATCAGAAAACAAAACCAGGAGGCGCGTAAATGTTTCTTCTCCAATTGGATGATGATAAGACTGTGACACGGGATGCTACCTTTAGTCTTGTGATGAAGCAAAGCTCAGGAAGAAGTGGGATTAAATGGTACCCACATGTGTGCTGCTGAGAAGGATGTACAGGGGCACCTGCAGCCAAATCCAAGCCGCCTCAGGTTAGTTGTAGTTGCAGAACGCTATAGGACTGAGACAGCAGTCCACAGTACTGTAATGATGATTCTGACTTTGGTCATGGTTGCAGAATATTTTAAATAATATACAATCTTATTTTTTGTAATTCATTTTTTTCTGAATTGAAAATACTATATTGTATTCATACAGAATCAGTATGGTATCATTGTTTGTCTGTTCACTGATTGCTGAAACTAAGAGCTAGTTTGATCTATTTAGATCTAAAGTATCCCAACTCGAGCTCTAATGTTTCTTCACCCCTGTGTGTGTGATTTCCTACATGCTGGCAGAGCAGCAGTTTGTGCTCACAGATGATGATGGTGTGGAGAGACGGTGGTGTTTCCTCAGAAGAACTAGCAGAGTCACAAAGGACACGAGTCCATCTCACCACCTTGACTTGCTGACTGATGCTCGTCTGCACTGCACAGAGGAAATCAACTGACTGAGGTTTGTCCAGTGCAGTGTTATGAAATGTATATATTTTTTTATGCTTACAGATATGTTTTTCTTGACAGAGGGGCTCTGCAGAGGTTAGACAAGGCAGAGAAAATGACAATTATGATCTTTCATTGGAGGCTGCAAATAAACCGTACACAGCTAAAATAGTTGTCAGTTTTAGACTTGAATGTTCTTTATACAGGCACATGTTGTACATAGTATGATTAGAGCAGCAAGCCAAATGCTCCTGGTGCGACCTAGATCTCGGCTTAAGACCAGAGGTGACCGCGAATAACCTCCCTCAAGCTATTCGTGCATCTGATTCAATTCATTCTTTTAAATCTTGATTAAAAACATATTTATTTAGCCTTGCTTTCCCAACCTCCTAGACCTCGCACTTTTAAGTGTACTGTAACTTACCTTTTTTGCTTTATTAATGTTTCAAACGTTTTAACATTCAGCCTTTTGGGTTGTGCCTACTATGCCTGGTGTATTATTGGTTAGTTATGTCTCCGGCCTGTTAGTGTATTTTATTTGTATTTATTATTGCTCTTAACTCGTTCTGTGAAGCACTTTGGCATACCTGTGGTTTTTAAATGTTCTATATAAATAAAATTGTATTGTATTGTATGTGCTTTACATTTTACTATGATTTACTGGGATATTTGTTGCCTGATGTTCAGCAGGAATGGAGAAATGGAATCAAAAGGAGATGTTTTTGCTGACTTTGTAATGTTGTGAGTAAATCTTCAATATTATTTATTTGCTTGGTTATTTTAGGAGTGCTTCTGAGTGGAGGAGAGAGGAGTCATCATCCAGCTTCAAAGAAAACATCCAGGTAAAGTGACGTGGATCAGTGGATAAACTTGACTCCCCTTTAAAGGAGACACTCTTAGAGAGAGACGATCTGAGCCATCCTTAAACGATAGTGTTTTCAAAGACACAAACATTTCTAAAGGACAAAAATGAACATCCCACTTTGACTGCAATACAAATAAATCTTTGCATGTGTGTTTTCAAACTCTCAGATGGGCAGGATATCACTATTGGACTGTCTAACCTGCCGGAGCAGCATTGAATGACCACCACACATGAGCATGTTCCTGCAACATTCAGCATCTGATCCTTCATCTGTGTGCTGCTGCTTTTGGTAAGTAGAGTTACCTAACTACAGTAACTCTAAACATATGCCATCCATTTCTAATGGCCTGGTTACTTCCTGTCAGTTACTTTAGAAACCATGTGGTCACCTGACCTAACACTGTTTCTTCTTCTTCCCCTTAATGTTGAAGTGTCAAATGTCAAACAGCTGGAGAGGAAACTACACCAGTGTACTGAGATGTTTCACCAACACGTGCCAGACGCTGTTCCTTCATGGTGACATTACCAGAGTCAGTCCCGCCCACCTCAGGACCTCGCCATTGATCATGATGATTATAATGATGACAGCACGCGGAAATAAGACTGTAAAAATCCACGACCAGAATGTTTAGATGCTTTCTAATGCATACTGAGTTTTTGTCTCTCTCTCTTTTTTTTTTTTTTTACCTCATCTGTTACTAACAAAGTTCACCAAACTCACACAGTTTACATTCTGTATGTTTCCATCTTTACCAGCCACACTCTAACTGCAATTAAGGAAATAGTCCTTAGAAATCGTTGTTTTTCCCTTTTGTAATTGATGATAATTCAGTGAATATACTGCGCTGCTTCCTTTTATTGCGTCACACATTGTTTCAAGTTTTTCAGTGTCCAATTATTTTTTACTGCTGTTTGAATTCCCAGTATGTTTGACCCTGTAGACTGTTTGATGGACTGCTTGTCTTCCTGTTTGTAACCACCGCCTGTTTTTGACTAAAGAGTTGGATTTTTGACTTTAACACAGCCTCTGCGTGTCCTCCCTTTGTGTCCTCTTCCTCTGTGAATGTGTTGCATGTGTCACAGATTCATTTTATTAACAGCTTTCCCACAGTGAGTTGCATCAGCATGCATTCACAGCACATTTCAGAAGGATTCAGATTAATAGAGTGATCATATAGTCAGAATTATCCTGACAGAGTGCCACTATAAATTACCTTTCATCAGGTAAATTTTAAAGTTCAGTATTTCAAAGCAGGACTTATGAAGAATCATATTGGCATTAGGACTGTAAGAATATGTACTTACAAAGTCTAATTTTTCTAATTATGTTAGAATATTGGAAGACAATCAACTTTTAGTGTTTTCTGAAAATTTATTATTTTGAAATACAGGGAGTGCAGAATTATTAGGCAACTGAGTATTTTGTCCACGTCATCCTCTTCATGCATGTTGTCTTACTCCAAGCTGTATAGGCTCGAAAGCCTACTACCAATTAAGCATATTAGGTGATGTGCATCTCTGTAATGAGAAGGGGTGTGGTCTAATGACATCAACACCCTATATCAGGTGTGCATAATTATTAGGCAACGTCCTTTCCTTTGGCAAAATGGGTCAAAAGAAGGACTTGACAGGCTCAGAAAAGTCAAAAATAGTGAGATATCTTGCAGAGGGGTGCAGCAGTCTCAAAATTGCAAAGCTTCTGAAGCGTGATCATCGAACAATCAAGCGTTTCATTCAAAATGGTCAACAGGGTCGCAAGAAGCGTGTGGAAAAACCAAGGCGCAGAATAACTGCCCATGAACTGAGAAAAGTCAAGCGTGCAGCTGCCAAGATGCCACTTGCCACCAGTTTGGCCATATTTCAGAGCTGCAACATCACTGGAGTGCCCAAAAGCACAAGGTGTGCAATACTCAGAGACATGGCCAAGGTAAGAAAGGCTGAAAGACGACCACCACTGAACAAGACACACAAGCTGAAACGTCACGACTGGGCCAAGAAATATCTCAAGACTGGTTTTTCTAAGGTTTTATGGACTGATGAAATGAGAGTGAGTCTTGATGGGCCAGATGGATGGGCCCGTGGCTGGATTGGTAAAGGGCAGAGAGCTCTAGTCCGACTCAGACACCAGCAAGGTGGAGGTGGAGTACTGGTTTGGGCTGGTATCATCAAAGATGAGCGTGTGGGGCTTTTTCGGGTTGAGGATGGAGTCAAGCTCAACTCCCAGTCCTACTGCCAGTTTCTGGAAGACACCTTCTTCAAGCAGTGGTACAGGAAGAAGTCTGCATCTGTCTTGACAATGCTCCATCACACGTGTCCACGTACTCCACAGCGTGGCTGGCAAGAAAGGGTATAAAAGAAGAAAAACTAATGACATGACCTCCTTGTTCACCTGATCTGAACCCCATTGAGAACCTGTGGTCCATCATCAAATGTGAGATTTACAAGGAGGGGAAACAGTACACCTCTCTGAACAGTGTCTGGGAGGCTGTGGTTGCTGCTGGACACAATGTTGATGGTGAACAGATCAAAACACTGACAGAATCCATGGATGGCAGGCTTTTGAGTGTCCTTGCAAAGAAAGGTGGCTATATTGGTCACTGATTTGTTTTTGTTTTGTTTTTGAATGTCAGAAATGTATATTTGTGAATGTGGAGATGTTATATTGGTTTCACTGGTAAAAATAAATAATTGAAATAGGTATATATTTGTTTTTTGTTAAGTTGCCTAATAATTATGCACAGTAATAGTCACCTGCACACATATGGAACGCCAGGACTGCCATAATGAATTAATTAAATACACCATTAAATAATTAATTAAATGTGGCAATAATTAATTAAAATTGGAATTAATTAATTAAATAAATAGTTATGACACATGTAATTAATTAATTATTGACACATTTAATTAATTATTTATGTATTTCACATTTTAATTAATTATTGACACATTTAATTAATTATTTATGTATTTCACATTTTAATTAATTATTGACACATTTCATTAATTATTGACACATTTAATTAATTATTTAATGATATATTTATTTATTTCATTTTGGCAGTCCTGACGCCTGGCTCTCGTCATGAAATAATTTTATCTGTCAGCCTCACCCATCAAACTCAGGGGGCGGGGTTAACGCTGCCCATGCAGCTTCTCTAACATTTGATTGGTTGCCGTGCAAAGTAAGTCAAAACAGGTCGATCCTAGAAAATCGATTGCTTGTGTAGACTTGGGGCAGCCAGTTATCCCAGAATGCAGATCAAATCACAAGCAGCAATGGTGGTGGTGTAGTTTTAAAATACCCCGTTTTTCTGTCACCAGCTACACTTTTAACAGTGTTTTAGCCGCGAATGTCGCGACGTATGTCTGGTCAGGTTGTCAACATAGAACATGTTTGCAAAAGTGCTCAGATGTTTTCAGAGATTTCACTAGCTCTGCTAACAGTTAGCATGCAGAGTGCACCGAGGGGGTTACGTTAACCGGTTTGTTTACATATTCCACTCTCCGTGTTCCACATGTTGCATTCGCAGATTCTCATTTTCACCGAACGATCGTCTCTTTCCGCCTGGTCTTGTATCTCTGTGCTTCTGTAACATAAAGAACGAGCTGACATTTTTCTCACGAAACCAGCGATCAGCTCAACAGACCCTCAGTTTACCTGCATGCATCCTTCTCCTCATCTGTCAGCTGTTTAACACCTGCTGCTAATTCAAGAAACACGCCTAGTTACCTGGTGATAGTCACAGTTTAACTGGGCAGCCGGTGCTCGATATAACGCAATGTCAGCGCATTTTTCTGCACAAGATAAGTAAATATAGTGTTTTCCCCGAGCGCAGAGCTGCTGGAGCTCGTTTCCTTACAGAGCACTTTATAGGCGAACAGCTTCATCAGCGGCTGATGTCCAATCACCGGCACACAGCTTTCAAACCTCAGCTGAGTTTTAGCTCTCAGTGGTTAAACGCTGGACTTCATTCACTCAGGTTCTGTCTGTCGGGTCACGTTTACTTCGCTGTTTTATTTACAACTGAGCAAATCGGTTTGGCTGAGGTTAAAGTTACGTTTCATAACTGCATAGTTTCACAGACGTTTAATGGTTCACTGGCACATGTGTTAGACTGAACTATCATCTAAATATCATCTGTTTTTTAATAGTTATTCAACTGTATTCTAAGCACCAGCTGTCTGTTAGAATGTGATTTTTTTTCTCTCTCTGTTGGCAGAGGTATAAAACTGCGCAGGAAAATCTGACATGCATGGCGAACTTCACCGACGATATTTAGGGAGGAATAAACACACATCAAACATAAATGAACCATTTGTCTGTCTCCATAATTGAGAGAATTTTCTCTTCTTATGTCAACACTCTCTCTCTTTTTTTTTCTTTTTTTTTGCTTTTTCGGTCATGTTATGTTTACCTGTCAAAGGCTTGTTACAAACTATGAAACACATCGTGCAGACTTCTGGATGTTAGAAGAAAACTAATACTGCTCATGAATGAGACTAAAGGCAGGAAGGTGTCCTTTAAAACTAAACATGTTAATAGGACCTCCCTGTTTATATCATAGTTTAAGATATAGCACGTGTATTTCAGTAATAGCCTGCTGAGGCCACTATACGTGCTGGCCTCATATCAAATGTGAAGGCAGACTGAGTCTATGTTTGACGTTTTTTATATCTAATCTTCCTTTTCAAACATTTAAACAGCAGCGAGTCTGCAGCTGAGGGAATACAAATTCAAATTGTCGGATCAGGTTTGCTCGTTTCTTGGATTCATTTGGTGATTTATTAAATGTATAACTGTTATTCTAATCTGCTGCTGAGTCTCTTACACTTTTCTTTATGCTGTATATTTTCACGTCTCTGGAATAGTTGGCAGTTAGATAGTCAGCTGGGAAACTTTGTGTTAACTCATGGAGCTGAGGATATCGTGGATATGCTGACCTCGCTGCGTGGTGTACAGAGCGAGGTCAGCATGATTAATATTCACAATAAAAATATTAGCCGAACATCATGAAGTCTGTATGTGTTTCATAGTGTCGAACAACCTTTGTACAGTTAAAGCCAGCAGTTACTACATGACGGAAACACCAACGTTATCTCTTTTATGTGTTTATACACAGGTCACGCTGATTACTGAACAAAAACCCAAAGATCAGATGTTAAACAGATTTATTTGCTCTCTCTCCTCCTTAAACATGTTTTTAATGTTAGTTATAATTCAGAATTGGCGACTGAAACACGTAGGACACATAAGAACATCAGGAAATAAAACATCGATAAATATAACCTCAGTAAAAGAAGTCAGCGGGGGTTACTACAGCTGTGTACCGGGGCCTGCGCTTTGTCGGTGGGATTGCTTGCGAGGCGAGCGGGTCTATCCCACGCTTTGCCGTGAGACTGGGCAGACATCTCCGAAATCATCGAAACACTTTTGCAAAGAGGCTGTATCTTGACAAACCGACCAGACACATGAAGATTAAACCACTACATTCTCGGCTAAAAAAATATTAAAACGGTATTTGGTAACACACAAACAGGGTTTTTCAAAGCTCAGTTCTGTTAGCTTCCACATGCCGGTTGTTGTGTGCTAGAAACAATGGCCACCAGGCCAAAGCAATGGTTTTGACTCGATCAGCGTTAACCCCGCCCCCTGAGTTTGATGGGTGAGGCTGACAGATAAAATTATTTCATGATGAGAGCCAGGCGTCAGGACTGCCAAAATGAAATAAATAAATATATCATTAAATAATTAATTAAATGTGTCAATAATTAATGAAATGTGTCAATAATTAATTAAAATGTGAAATACATAAATAATTAATTAAATGTGTCAATAATTAATTAATTAAATGTGTCAATAATTAATTAAAATGTGAAATACATAAATAATTAATTAAATGTGTCAATAATTAATTAATTACATGTGTCATAACTATTTATTTAATTAATTAATTCCAATTTTAATTAATTATTGCCACATTTAATTAATTATTTAATGGTGTATTTAATTAATTCATTATGGCAGTCCTGGCGTTCCATACACACACAGATATCCCCCTAAAATAGCTAAAACTAAAAACAAACTAAAAACTACTTCCAAAAACATTCAGCTTTGATATTAATGAGTTTTTTGGGTTCACTGAGAACATGGTTGTTGTTCAATGATAAAATTATTCCTCAAAAATACAACTTGCCTAATAATTCTGCACTCCCTACATATATATATATATATATATATATAAAAACACCCAGCACGCCCCTGCGGGCGGTTTATCCTTCAAGCTCGGGTCCTCTACCAGAGGCCTGGGAGCTTGAGGGTCCTGCGCAGTATCTTAGCTGTTCCCAGGACTGCGCTCTTCTGGACAGAGATCTCCGATGTTATTCCCGGGATCTGCTGGAGCCACTCGCCTAGCTTGGGAGTCACCGCACCTAGTGCTCCGATTACCACGGGGACCACCGTTACCTTCACCCTCCACATCCTCTCGAGCTCTTCTCTGAGCCCTTGGTATTTCTCCAGCTTCTCGTGTTCCTTCTTCCTGATATTGCTGTCATTCGGAACCGCTACATCGATCACTACGGCCGTCTTCTTCTGTTTGTCTACCACCACTATGTCTGGTTGGTTAGCCACCACCATTTTGTCCGTCTGTATCTGGAAGTCCCACAGGATCTTAGCTCGGTCATTCTCCACCACCCTTGGGGGCATCTCCCATTTTGACCTCGAGACTTCCAGATTATACTTGGCACAGATGTTCCTGTACACTATGCCGGCCACTTGGTTATGGCGTTCCATGTATGCCTTGCCTGCTAGCATCTTGCACCCTGCTGTTATGTGCTGGATTGTCTCTGGGGCATCTTTACACAGCCTGCACCTGGGGTCTTGCCTGGTGTGATAGACCCCAGCCTCTATGGATCTTGTGCTCAGAGCTTGTTCTTGTGCTGCCATGATTAGTGCCTCTGTGCTGTCTTTCAGTCCAGCTTTGTCCAGCCACTGGTAGGATTTCTGGATATCAGCCACCTCCTCTATCTGCCGGTGGTACATACCGTGTAGGGGCCTGTCCTTCCATGATGGTTCCTCGTCTCCCTCCTCTTTCTTGGGTTTCTGCTGCCTGAGGTATTCACTGAGCACTCGGTCAGTTGGGGCCATCTTCCCAATGTATTCTTGGATGTTCGTTGTCTCATCCTGGACTGTGGTGCTGACACTCACCAGTCCCCGGCCCCCTTCCTTCCGCTTAGCGTACAGCCTCAGGGTGCTGGACTTGGGGTGAAACCCTCCATGCATGGTAAGGAGCTTTCTTGTCTTTATGTCAGTGGCTTCTATCTCCTCCTTTGGCCAGCCTATTACCCCAGCAGGGTACCTGATCACGGGCAGGGCGTACGTGTTGATGGCCCGGATCTTGTTCTTACCATTCAGCTGACTCCTCAGGACTTGCCTGACCCTCTGCAGGTACTTGGTGGTTGCAGCTTTTCTAGCGGCCTCTTCATGGTTCCCATTCGCCTGCGGGATCCCCAGGTACTTGTAACTGTCCTCTATGTCTGCAATGTTGCCTTCTGGTAGTTCAATCCCCTCAGTTCTGACTACCTTCCCTCTTTTTGTTACCATCCGACTACACTTCTCCAGTCCGAACGACATTCCAATGTCATTGCTGTATAGCCTGGTAGTGTGGATCAGTGAATCGATGTCTCGTTCACTCTTGGCATACAGCTTGATGTCATCCATGTACAGGAGGTGGCTGACAACTGCTCCGTTCCGTAGTCGGTATCCGTAGCCAGTCTTGTTAATGATCTCACTGAGGGGGTTCAGGCCTATGCAGAACAGCAGTGGGGACAGAGCATCTCCTTGGTAGATCCCGCACTTGATGGTGACTTGTGCTATGGGCTTGGAGTTGGCCTCTAGTGTTGTACGCCACATCCCCATTGAGTTCCTGATGAAGGCTCTTAGGGTCCCATTGATCTTGTATAATTCTAGGCATTCCAGTATCCAGCTGTGGGGCATTGAGTCATAGGCCTTCTTGTAATCAATCCAGGCAGTGCACAGGTTGGTCAGTCTGGTCTCGCAGTCTCGGCTGATTGTTCTGTCTACCAGTAGCTGGTGTTTTGCGCCTCTGGTATTCTTGCCAATTCCTTTCTGTGTCCCGCTCATGTATTGACCCATGTGCCTGTTCATTTTAGCCGATATGATGCCTGACAGGAGCTTCCATGTAGTACTGAGGCAGGTTATTGGTCGGTAGTTGGAGGGGACCGGTCCCTGCTTGGGGTCCTTGGGGATCAGGACCGTCCGGCCTTCAGTTAGCCATTCCGGGTGTCTCTCGTTAACTAGCAGCTGGTTCATTTGTGCTGCCAGACGCTCGTGGAGTGCAGTCAGCTTCTTCAGCCAGTAGGCGTGAACCATGTCGGGCCCTGGTGCTGTCCAACTCTTCATACTGGAGACCCTTTCTTGGATATCTGCCACTGTAATGGTTACTGGACCCTGTTCAGGGAGGTCGCTGTGGTCTGCCCTCAGATCCACTAGCCACTGAGCATTGCCGTTATGGGTTGCATCCTTCTCCCATATGCTCTTCCAGTATTGCTCCGTCTCCAGCCTTGGTGGTGCTGTTCTCTTATTGTTCCCTTGCCACTGAGAGTACACCTTTGCTGGTTCTGTGGAGAACAGCTGGTTTATTCTCCTGCCTTCTATCGCTCTGGTGTACCTCCTCAAGCGGCTGGCCAAGGCTGTGAGTCTTTGCTTGGCAGTTTCCAAGGCCTCAGGTATGGACAGCTTGCTGTATTTCTTATGCACCTTATTTGTCGCACCTTTCTGCAACTCTGTTAGTTGGCTAACCTCCCTCCGTGCTACTTTGATCTTGCCCTCTAGCCTCCTTCTCCATGGAGGGTACTGCCCCTTGTGGCTGTTCAACTTGTAGCCAAGCATCTCACTGATCACTGCTGCCGTATTGTAGATCAGCTTGTTAGTGTCGGTAATCGTGGTTGTAGGTATTGCCCGTAGTGCTGCATTAACATCATCTAGCAGACCTTCTGAGGGTACTTCACGTAATCTTGGTAACCGGCTACGGGGGATCCAGGTTTCAAGCTTGGCCATGATCCTATTTTTCAGGTCAGTTCCTCTCGCACTCAACGATCCTTCTCCTATCGCACTTGGGGCTATGTACCCAATCTCGGGTGGGGGTGATGATATCTCCCCCCTGACCTGGCGTCCTGACTCCTCCTTGCCGTAGCATTTGTGTTGTACCTCGTCAATCTCTAGCTGTGAGAGCAGTCCCTTCTTTCGAATGTTGGAACACTGAGCTACTAGTTGTTTCGCCGTCATTGTGGATGTTGGGTATCGAAGAATCCATAGGTCCCTCATCCTATTCATGTAGCCCCTTCCGCCGGGGTTACTTGCGTAGTAGCATTCCAACAACGCCCTGTTTTCGTCTCTTGCCCACCGATGCCTTCTTGTTCCAGTAGCCCACTTTTCGTCAGGGTGCCCTGGTTCCTCAACACCTGACGCGGACCTTGTTGATCCGGGCGACGTCCGAGCCGGCATGCCTTCATATTTATCTGTCTCGCTCATGTCTGCGGTAGGCTTGCTTAGCATAGGGGGTCTAGCCTTAGGACCCTTACTGGATACAGACGCCCCAGGCAGGAATCGAACTTGCGATCCTCTATATATATATATATATATATATATATATATATATATATATATACATATATATATATATATACATATACATATATATACATACATACATATATATACATATATACATACATATATATACATATATACATACATATACATATATATACATACATATACATATATATACATACATATACATATATATACATACATATACATACATACATACATACATACATACATACATATCACTGTTAACCTTTGCTGTATTTTTCACAGTAAAATACCACAAAATGCCCAGTAACTTACCTGAAAACATTTCTACAGTTAATTACTGTAATTTGCTTTGCATTATGGGTATATTAAGGTTATTTACATCTACTTACTGTATTTTTTAAAATTGCGGTAGTAGTTATACCTACCGTTAACACTTTAGCAGTAGTGCTACTGTATTATGTGATTTGAATGGTTCATCATACTGTTTGTGTATTTTTACTCTTTCAGTGGTTGGTTGCAATAGTGCATTACATTTAAACTCTTTCACTGCCAACCACTTCCAGATTTTCCTCCAACCTATGCCATTTGTCAGTATGATACCAGTGAAAGTATTATGGTTTTGACTTTTTAGGGGACTTGCCTGTGTGTAAGGTTCAAGAATTCTGATCATCTAATCTGCTGCATGCAGTTGTATGCACATGCACAGCTGCTGCAAATGTGTGCTTGCCACTGCGTTGCCAAAGGCGAACTTCAGTTAGTGGAGAATATTGTTATAATTTGGCGGAGGCTTCTCAGTCGAGCAGTAACTGAATTGCTCATTTACTGAACGTGCAACATGTACAGAACTCTTCTGGGAACTAGTCAACCCAACTTAGTGAAACACACACTGAATGCATGCTGGCCCCGCCCACCCACCTACCTCTACCAACCACCACTCCATATCCTGACTGACATGACCTGTGATCCAGTGATTGACAGGAAAGGAAAGACAGGCCAACTTTGTTAACTCTTCGTTACGATATGCTTGAGAGGACAAAAGATTTTGCACCTTGTTATTGTTGGACCTCTGTGTGGAAACTGCAAACGGGACGTAATAAGGTAATGCAAAGGACTCTCCTACCTAACATACTCGTTTATTAATTTTTAAGAGCATATATTTTTTGTGTGTGTGTGGGGGAGGGGGGGCTTAAAATCGGTGTTAGCTTGGTCGAAATAACACATTAGCGGAATTATTCTGGAAAAAAATAGGTTGTGTGTGTTTTTTTTTCTTTTCTTATTTAAATATATATTTAGATATATATTTTCCACGGGGAGGGGCGAGGAACACAGGCGCAACGACAGTCTTTGTCTTTTTCCCGCCGAGTGTGGTGCATTGTCCTCCTGCGCTTCTGTTCTATGACTATTGAGAAGCTGGCCACGCTAACAGTGGGACATTTAGCTTCAGCTAAAGCAGCAGGTAAAAATACACATTTAATGAGAATAAAGAAAGACAACTTTTTTGGGGGAAATTTAGAGACTGCTAAAACAATCTTATCCAGTTTTGAACTTGCTCATGTAGGTTAGCCTGCTTTATTTAATTTTGTGTGAGCTGCAGTACACAACATTAAAAAGTTAATATAACATTAGGTTGGTGGCGCCAGGAACTCCAACCTAAGTTTAATATTTATTATTTTTTTAAGTGGGAAGGGGAGCATGTTTTTTTTCCTTTAATACAACGTCTTCCAGGGTCTTTTTCATAGGAAAACCATGTAACGTCTGTGTTAGGTTGGTCAAAAGAGCAATTAGTTGAATTATTCTGGAAAAGATGGGTTGTGTGTGTTTTTTTCTCTTATTTACTTATGTAAATATATTTTTCAAGGGTTAAATAAATGCAACATTAAATTAACAATTGTCTCTCTGTCTTTTCCCGCCCAGTGTGGTGCATTGCTGTCCTCCTGCCCTGACAGTGTGATGTAGCCTCAGTGTTTGTGTTTTAAAGGCTTTTTCCACCAAGATGTCTGTTGAGAGAGAGATGACCTTACCCATCACACCAAGGGTAATAGCGCTTGGTAAGTAAATAGTTTCAATCCTCTTGTAATATTTTTGTAAAAAATCTATGTAATTATTGTGGTATTTGTACCCACAACAACTTATTTAACAGGGGTTTGTCTGTTTTATATTGTATAAAAATAGAATACACACAGTTTGCTGCTGTTTCTCTTATTATTTATTATACACAATGACCAACAGGAAAAAACAGCCTAACATTTCAGCACAGGCCAAAATGCCAAAACATTAGGCAGTTTTTTCCTGTAATTGATCATAATTTTCATTACATAATAAATAATAAGAGAAATAGCAGCAAACCGTGTGGATTCTATTTTTGTACAGTGTGAGGCCTGCTATCCAGCATTCTTGTGGAAACCGTATTTGTAAGGGTGAGCACATTGTCTTATTGGACTCTTGTCTGTTTTTAGGGAATAATTTCATGTCTGCAAGCCGCTAGATGATCAGTTTGGAGGGCAAGGTATTTTATGAGCCTGAGCAGATGCATGACTTCGCCAGCACCCTTGCTGTCTTCTTTGCGTCATACTACGTTTTCAACCTTGAGTATCAGGAGTCAGCGTCCATCACACTGGAGATGATACAGAGGTAAATACTTTACACCATTAAAGCTTACACCATTTAAGAATGAAATATATGTGATAGCTTGACTACAGTTGCAGAAACATATAGGTGATTGCTGTAATGTATGTTTTAATTTTGAAATTAAAGCAGCCTTTTTTCCGTTATAAGGTTCTTTGTGAGGATCAATCCAGACATGGGAACAAAATGCCCTGCAAAACTTGGTACAAGCCGCAAGACAGGTCGTGTCGTAAAGAGGAAGGTTACAAGCATCAGCCCTCGGATCACCACCTTCCTCCAGCGGCTCTCTGAGTTTGAATGGAGGACTTCCAACTAGGTAAGAATACAGAGATGATAATATATTTTACATAGCTGATAATTACACAAATACACATACTATACACACATCCATACAACAGTATGAATGATCTCAGACAGATGTGAACAAGTGAATAACCTGAGCAAACATGAATATTGATGATGTGTCTTTGACAGGTGGTGATAAAGACTACGCTGAACCCGACCATCCTGGTAATGGAAATCTAAATCCCATGTCTATTTCCTGGGACCCACTGATAATTATTACATTTTGTAAATGATTTTTGTTTTACAATTGTAATAGTTTATTTAATGTTCATGCTGGTGGGTTTGTCCTGTTTTTAGTGGAATTAAAAACTGTTTTCCTTAAAAAAAAATCAGACACAGAAAGGTGAAGGACTGTGTAGTTTTCATGTACGCTTCTATTTATTTTGGTTATTGACATTGTTTTTATTCAGTTGAAAAATGTTTTTCTTGTTAAAAAAAATATCAACAATAAATGTTGGTTTAATTCACTATTCTGAGACTACTTTATTGAATTATATTGTTTTTTGTAAATGTTCTTATATTGAATATGAATGTTAATATTATTTTATATGCTGTAAAACACAATTACAGTCTAAACAAATTATACTGTACACAATTACAGTGTTATACCATAAACCACGTTTACAGTAAAGCTGCATTACCACAAACAACATTTACAGTAAAGCTGTTATACTGTTATATATGTTTACAGTAAAGTGGTTGAACTGTAAAACATCACAACAGTAAAGATACTGTAGATCAGTAATTACAGTAACTTACTGGCAATAGTGTTGCCAGTAAGTTACTGTAAAAATACAATAAAATGTCTAACAGTACATACGAATATACACACGTATACACACACATACGTGTACACACACACGTGTACACACACACACACGTACACACACACACACACACACGTACACACACACACACACACACGTACACACACACACGTGTACACACACACACGTGTACACACACACACGTACACACACACACGTACACACACACACACACACACACACACACGTATATACACACACACACGTGTACACACACACACACGTATATACACACACACGTGTACACACACACGTATATACACACACACGTGTACACACACACGTATATACACACATGTGTGTATATACGTATATACACACACGTATATACACACACACGTATACATGTATGTGTGTATATACGTATATACACACATACGTATACATGTATGTGTGTATATACACGTATATACGCACATACATGTATACACATACATATACATATACACATATATACACATACACACACACACACACACACACACACACACACACACACACACACACACACACACATACATACATACATATCCTTATAACCTTTGAATACGTATTACTACAGAAAATAGCAATAAAGTTTTTCTGTAATCACCATTGCAGGTCAGTACCAGTAACTTGTAACAATGATTTATTTTTACTTTATTTATTTTTTTAATTTTTTATTTATTTTTGGTCATCGTGTGTTAGTGGCCAGAAAGGCAATTTAATGACCAAATAACCACTGAAATGCCCACAAAAATGATCAAAATTTCTATTTCAGTGTGTGTGCTTCTGTGTGCATCCTCAAGCAGCAAGATGTTCTAACCACAGTAGAGTGGTTTTTGTAGGCACACTTTCTACACCTGGTGCAAGGGGCTGCTGTTCCAATCTTGGAGGTGCGCCTTTTGCACCTTCTTCTCATTTTGTCGATGGGGTGTGGGTCATACTGTGGTTCAGACTACTGTATCTTGAGATCAATGGCAGAAGTGGCTGAGAATCAAGGGACAAGGCCGTCTTGCAATTGTTGAGGTCACCAGCATGTGCCCAAGCTCTTCCGGGATCACTCTTTATTTGTAGGTTGTAGAGGACTGCCCCACTTCTGTGAAATTGTTTCTGATGGGACAAAGGCATCGTATCCCAAGACATCCAGGAGATTGGAGAAAAGAGCCAGCAGCCATCAGTTAGTTGTCCTTCAACAACTCGAGTTGCCAACATCCTCTCTAAGTTATTCAAGCTGTATTTGTGCCTACTGTAGTCCAGGATTGCTTCTTGCTTCCAGGCTTCCTCTATTCCCCATCACACACAGGGATCTGCTGGTTCCCTGTGTGTTGTGGTCAAAAGAAGCACATTCCTCCATTGCTTTGGCATTTGGGATATCACCATGGTAGTTTTGGTGAAGCCAAAGACAGGCAACAAAATATTCCTCTGTTGCAACTGAAGGAGCTGGGAAGGTAGCTCTAGGTTGTTTCCCCTGTGCCAGTTTTCATCTGAGGAGTTCCTCTGCCAAGGTTACCGAAGTAAAGACATTGTCCTTGGAGCTCCTCTGTCAGTTTGAGTCTGAACCCCTTTCCCTTTTTTACTTCCAGAGAGCTTCCAGTGTTGTCATCCCACATGCTATGTATTGCTTTATTCTGATGTAGGCTCACATTTCCACTTCATCTATAACCCTCCAATCCTCACACCTTTGCCTCCTGTGCAGGTTTGTAAGGGTGCACAGCAGCTGAAAGATCTCCTTTGTCATTAAAAAGTCAAAAGTAGATCTCAGGCTGCTAATGAAGGGAACTGCATAAAGGATGAGCCCTGGTTTGATACCAGTGGTTACTGGATTGTAGAGCAGTCTCTCTTCAGTAGTGGGATGCCCCCCAACCCTCATCAAAGAAGAGGATTCAGGCACTGGCTGGTACTCATCATCAGCGGTGATGTAGTCAGCCTCTTTGGAGATTGTCTCCTCATCTTCTGGAGAGGACGTTTTCTTTATCTTGGGCAGATGTCTTTTCTTCAAGGGCAGAGAACTGCTTGCTGTCCTTGCTCTCTGACCAGATCATACAAAAAGTGCTTGAAGCAGTTATGACCTTCTTGCCATATTGTCAGAATAAATGATCTGGAAGCTGTTAGGCTTACTTACAGAAGTAGCACTGTCTGCACCTGCATAAACTCCAGGCCACGCTGCAGCTGCACGTTTGAACTCTGCAAAATGTCCGGTGATCAAGGCTGGACTGGGACAAAAAAAAAAAATCAGCCCGGGCATTTTGACTAGAGACCGGCCCACCAGGATAAAGATTGAAAATCAAATCAACTCAAATCAAATCAAATCACTTTTATTGTTACATCACATGTGCAGGCACACTGGCACAGCACATGCGAGTGAAATTCTTGTGTGCGAGCCCCACAAGCAACAGAGATGTGCAAACACAACAACACAAACGAGCAAAATACAAGAATGGCCAACCTGAAACTAATAAATATATGTACAATATATAATAGTGTATGCATTTCTGGATGTGTATACTAAATATTTTCCTACGTGTGTGTGTGTGTGTGTGTGTGTGTATGTGTGTGTGTGTGTGTGTGTGTGTATACACATTTTTACAAATTAAATAGTAAAAAAAAAAAAAAAATAATAATAATAATAATAATAATAATAATAATAATAAAATATATAAAATATACAGAGTTGAATATGTGCAAAACAAGTGGCATTTATATACAGTGTGGAGTGCATAATGTTGAAGTTCCAGTAGTGAAGCTGAGGTGTCTATGAAGTGTTCAGCAGTCTGATGGCCTGATGGAAGAAGCTGTCTCTCAGTCTGCTGGTACGGGACCGGATGCTGCAGAACCTCCTTCCTGATGGAAGCAGTCTGAACAGTTTATGGCTGGGGTGACTGGAGTCCTTGATGATCCTCCCCGCTTTCCTCAGGCAGCGCTTCCTGTAGATGTCTTGGAGGGAGGGAAGCTCACCTCCAATTATCCGTTCAGAGCACCGCACTACTCGCTGGAGAGCTTTGCAGTTGTAGGCGGTGCTGTTGCCATACCAGGTGGTGATGCATCCAGTGAGGATGCTCTCAATGGCACAGTGATAGAAGGTCCTGAGGATGCGGGGGCTCATGCCGAATCTTTTCAGTCTCCTGAGAAAGAAGAGGCGCTGCTGCGCCTTCTTCACTGTTTTGTTTGTGTGTACTGACCACGTAAGATCCTCAGCCAGATGTACTCCAAGGAACCGGAAGCTGCTCACTCTCTCCACAGCAGCGCCGTTGATGGTGATGGGGGTGTGTACTTCTCTGCACCTCCGGAAGTCCACTATCAACTCCTTTGTCTTTGCGACGTTGAGGGTGAGATGGTTGTCTTGACACCAGTGGGTCAGGGCGCTGACCTCCTCCCTGTAAGCCGTCTCATCACCGTTGGTGATAAGACCCACCACTGTAGTGTCATCCGCAAACTTCACAATGATGTTGGAGCTGTTAGTGGCTGTGCAGTCGTAGGTGTAGAGTGAGTACAGGAGAGGGCTCAGTACACACCCCTGTGGAGCACCAGTGTTCAGTGTGATGGGGGATGAGGTGATGCTGCCCAGTCTGACCACCTGGCGTCTGTCAGACAGGAAGCTAAGGATCCAGCTGCAGAGGGAGCTGCTCAGTCCTAGATCCTGCAGTTTCCTGTCCAGCTTCGAGGGAACGATGGTATTGAATGCTGAGCTGTAATCTACAAACAGCATTCTCACATACGTGTCTCTCTTCTCCAGGTGTGACAGGGCAGTGTGTAGTGTCAGGGCTATGGCATCATCAGTGGACCTGTTGTGGCGGTATGCAAACTGTAGAGGGTCCAATGAGTCGGGTAGTGCAGAGCAGATGAAGTCCCTGACCAGCTTCTCGAAGCATTTGCTTACGATGGGGGTCAGGGCTACAGGTCGCCAGTCGTTCAATGAGGAGATGGTGGAGGATTTGGGTACAGGGACGATGGTGGCCATTTTGAAGCAGGCTGGGACTACAGACAGAGAGAGGGAAAGGTTGAAGATGTGTGTGAACACTCCAGCCAGCTGAGCCGCGCATGACTTGAGGACGCGGCCGGGAATCCCGTCCGGACCAGTAGCTTTGCGCGCGTTCACCTTCCTGAAGCACTTCCGCACATCCTCCTCAGACACAGTGTGCGCACTGACGTCATCCGCGGTGCGCACACTGTCCGGTCTCATGGTGTTCGCTGCGTCGAATCTAGCGTAGAATACGTTTAGATCCTCACACAGAGAGGCCGTGGTCTGCGGTGTGCTGGTTTTCCCTCTAAAGTCTGTGATCGTGTTTAGTCCCTGCCACATACTCCGAGGGTTGTCAAACTGTTGCTCCACCCTGTCCCTGTACTCACATTTGGCTGCTTTGATCGTCTTCCGGAGTTGGTAATGTGCGTGTTTGTAGTCCGATGTGTTTGCGGAGGCAAAGGCGGTGTTCCGTGCCGCCAGTGCCGCGCGAACATCTCCGTTAATCCAGGGTTTTTGATTTGGGAAGGATTTAACTGTTCTGGATGGGACGACATCTTCCACGCATTTCCTGATAAATCCACAGACTGAGTCTGTGTATTCATCAATGTCTCTGGCGGCCACGTGAAACATTTCCCAGTCCGCGTGATCAAAACAGTCCCGCAGCGCAGACTCCGATTGGTCCGTCCAACAGTGCACCGCCCTCCAGGTTGGAGCTTCCTGTTTCAGCTTCTGCCTGTAGGCGGGCAGGAGCAGGATGGAGCAGTGATCTGATTGGCCGAATGGGGCGCGGGGGAGGGCTTTGTACGCATCCCGGAAAGAGGTGTAACAGTGGTCGAGTAGCCGGTTTCCATGTGTGTTAAAAAGGATGTGTTGATGGAGTTTTGGTGAGACTTTCTTCAGGTTTCCCTTATTAAAGTCTCCGGCTGTGATAAACGCTGCCTCTGGGTGTGCGGTTTCCTCACTGCTGATCGCGCTGTACAGTTCCCTGAGTGCACGGTCAGTGTCGGCTTGTGGGGGAATGTAAACAGCCGTAATAATCACTGCTGTAAATTCCCTTGGTAGCCAGAATGGCCGGCACTTAATCATCAGGTACTCCAGGTCTGGTGAGCAGAAGGATTTGACCGGGTGCACGTTCGCATAATCACACCAGCTGTTGTTGATCATGAAACACACACCACCGCCTCTGCTTTTCCCAGTAAGATCCTGTGACCTGTCCGCGCGGTGCACAGAGAACCCCGGCAGTTGTATTGCGGAGTCCGGTACTTTGTCCGATAGCCAGGTTTCTGTGAGGCAGATCACGCAGCAGTCCCGCATCTCTCGCTGGAATGAGATCCGTGCCCGAAGCTCGCACAGCTTGTTCTCCAGAGACTGCACATTAGCCAGTAATAAACTGGGTAACGGTGGTCTGTAAGTGTGCCGTCTCAGTCGAACCAGAACGCCAGATCTTCTCCCTCTGCGTCGGCGTTTGCGGCCTCCAGGGCCAGAGAACAAAGGCGTCTCAGGTGAGATGAATGGGGGGTCTGCAAACGGAGCGTCTGTGTTGCAAAACTTGAACTCCGGAAAGTTATAAGAAAGACCGTCTTTTATGTCCAGTAAGGTTTGTCGGTCGTACACAAGGAGACAAGTGCTGCTCGTGAAAAAATAAAGGAAAAGTAAAATTAAACACAGAAGAAAGCCGTTGCTTGGGGGAGCTCGCGACGAGGCTGCCATACTCGGCGCCATCTTGATATCAAATGTGACGTCATTCAGGGGTAAAACCGCAAAGGATTCTGAGAACTTGTGGCAAGAGGTACTAGCGCACACAGGCTTTCAATTGAACTCAGTTACACAGCGATAAAAAGAAACCCAAAAAATGGCAAGAAGCTGTTGTATTATTAACTGCAATAGCCGGTCGCATGACAGCCACGGGAAGCCGACGGGTAAAGAGATCATTTTTTTATATCGGATTAAGTCGTTGAAGAGAATTTTTTTAAGCCATGTTTCCGAAGTAAGAGCCGACGGATGGTCTGGATATATCAAATATTGTCATGTAACGGTGTGTGGCAGGCAGGAAAATAGGACCCAAACGCAAACTCACGGGAAAACAGAACTGAACTCAAAATGCAGCTTTATCGCTGACAGGTAGTGATGGGACGTTCTGTATCGAGGCTTCGGAGCGTGTGTCGAGTAATGGAGGGGGCGTTTCCGCGAAGTGCGTATCGAGGCTTGCTTTGTTTATGGGAGGAGCTCAAAATGATGACGTCCGAAGCCTCGCTGCCCGGCTGTACCACGTGACTGGTTCATTAAGTGGTTCGAACTTTGCCGCGAGATATGACAGCGATATAAACCCCTCAGACTTCATTCAAAAATGTGGGTGTTTGATGGAGAGTTGCGGTTAGTGAGAGTTTGGAGACCGTTTGGAGGTTTATGAGAGTGAGGAAAGTCAGGAGAGAATGGAGCCAGCTAAGAAGAGGAGGATGTCCTCCCCTGTGTGGGAACATTTTGATCTTATTCCTCCCAACAAGGTATGTAAATTTCTACAGAAGATGTATTTTCATGATACTGATGGTGCAATACAATTTATGTTGAGCTGTCTTGACTTTTGTACAAGGTGAAGTGTTTGCTATGTGCCAGGGAGCTGGGATATAACAACAACAACACCTCATCAATGCTTAGGCACTACAGAGCTTTGCATGAGAATAAGGGGGACACCGATTGTGGAGCAAGACCAGGTGAGCGATCAAATGCAATGATAATATAGGATGCAGTAATGTTACTAAATGATATAACAATATTATACAGCTGTTATAAGTTACGTGTGTGATATTTATATTTGTGCTTTGTCTTTATTGTCTTTCCTCAGGAGAACAATCTCAAATAGATGAAGACCTGGTCAGCATGGTGATTGAGGAATCCCAGCCATTTAGCATTGTGGAGGACAAAGGATTCAAAAGATTTGTTAAATCATTAAATCCTAGCTATGTTCTCCCCACTAAAAAGGTCATAAAAGCAGTGAAAATTTAGTTTTTACAGAATAAAATGTGAACAGGCAGGACTGAGGCTCAAAGCCTCAGTGTGTAACTGTCCATACCTCAACGTTACAAAAGCACAACTACTGTCCACACCCCAACCACACCTCACCTCACAGTAAATGATCATTTCCATTTCAAGCATTTCCAAATAATCATTTCCCATACTGCCACTATAAATATACACAGTATACTGCCATCACTACAATATACATGTTTTACACACTCCTTTTGTTGTTGACATTTACAGGCTGTGTGCAAAATGCCACACTCTTCAAATTCATGCCAGCTATTATTTTTACGTCCAGTAGGTGTCCTGCTAGAGCAAATGAAGCTTCATGAAGCTTCGCGTTGGGGTGAACCAATTGGATGAAAAGCTTCAGTGCTTCATGGGGCTTCATCTGCCCATCACTACTGACAGGTGACAAACGATAACAGTGATACAAAAGCAATGCAAAACTAAACTGGGAAGAGCTAATTGTAACACATACCAGAAGACACGGGGAGACACACACAGCATGAGGGACGACGCGACGCTGACTCAGAGAAACACAGGGCTTAAATACACAGAGGGATAACGAGGGAATGAGACACAGAAGGAGAGCACAGATGGGAGTAATCAGGCTGGACGAGACAAGCAAAGCAGGACACATTCACATAAGACATGGACCATCAAAGTAAAACAGGAAGTATCATACAGAGACGCAAACTTGACACAGTGAAGAAAGCAACTAAGAAACACAGAGACATAAACCATAAGGCAGAGGACTCTAAGACCCAAAATACGCGGAGGGAAATACTCAGCTTGGAACACAAGAAACTAGACTAGAGGGAGTAACAAAAGACCAACCATGAGAACATAATGCACAATGCAGAGGGACAGAAAACAAACTCAAACATGCAAAGACACACAATTACACAGAACAGAGGGGACACAGAGAGACATGAAGGGCAAGGGATCAAAACTAGAAGCCACAGAATAAATCACACAAGTACCATATTACAAACATCACAAGGAACTAGAAACGCTGGGTCAGGGGAAACATGGAATAAACACAAAGAGACACGAGGGCTCAAAAATACACAGAGGGGCACACAGGGGGTAAGAGTCACGAAGGGAAAACACTTAGGGAACAACACAACAGGACAACTCAGGAAACATGGCCTAAATAAGGAACGAAATACAAAAATACAAGAAACTAAGAATACTGGGCCCACATGGCCCAGGACCCTGACAAATATAACGTCCCAGAACACTCCAGCTCACAGGTTAGTCTGCTCCAAGCATTCCCACAAAGGTCAGAGTTTTGTAGTAGTTAATACGTCATTTTTCTTAACATAATTGGTGATATAGGTTACAAGCAAGTCTGGCGCTGAACAGAAATTGTCGCACTATGCTCCTTTGTTTATTGTGTTTATTGTGCATAAATAGTGAATTGTCCTGACACAATATTGCGTTTCGCTTCTGTTATTACCATGGTACATTGACAAAAACATATACTTTTATTCACAGGATAAAACAGTTGTTTTGTATCACTAATTGTCCAGTATGATTACAGCATACAATATTATTGTCACTGCTACATTTCTGTAATGCATACCAGAAATTATTTCCACTACTAATTAATTACCGTTGAGCTCAAAGGTCCTATTAATAAACGGTTAACGAATGTGTATTTATGACGACGATTTGTGAGACTGGTAAACTTACCTTTGTTCGTACGATGGTCTTTACTTTCTACACGGTGCATTTCAAGGTCCTGTACCCATTCGTCGGTAAACTGTACCTGGGCTTGTTGCAGTGACCTGAAGTTACTAAGCTTCATGAGTGTGTGCACTCACTCAAAGAACCGTATAATTATAAATCTGAGCGTGGTGAAAGTTGGGCAGCACGCTAACGTCCTTTGTCCACTCTGTGTGCTCGTAAGGGTCTGACCCTTTCACTCCTTTGATTTTTCCTCGTATCTTTTCTTTGTCTTTTCGTCGAGTCTGTCTTTGTACGGACCGGCATTGTTCTCCTTTTGTTTTGTACATTCCTTTTTTGTGCGTCAAAGAAAAAACAAGAAGGCATTGGAACCGGAGAATGAACGTTTGCGGTGCTGCAAATGCTTGCATTTGATGCGGTACTTGGATTGTTTTGCCACGAGTTCCCGGCATGCAATGCGCGAAAATCACGTGATTGCTAAACAAGGGGGAGGGTGCATCCGGCCTCCTCGGCTGTAATTGGTCCAGCCCAGAGTCGATCATGACCAATTGGCCAATCCAACACCTTTCATTATATATAACCTTCCTAAAAAAAAAATAAAAAATAAAAAATCCATCGGCCCATAAAAACAAAAAATCGCCAGCGGCCCACCAGGCAAATGCCCGGTATGCCCGATGGCTAGTCCAGCTATGCCGGTGATTGAGTTTTGGTTTTTCTTGGTCTTTTGAGTGTTAATATTTTGGGTATGGTCTCTTTTTATGAAAAATACATCAATAAAAGTGCTTTTAGCATGTGCTTCAAAGCAACGTTTGACTGGGAACCTCAAAGCTCAATAGCCTGCATCAATAGAAATTCACTGCAGCCTATGTAATGTTTGATGCATCATAGAATAGAATAGAATAGAATATTCTTTATTGTCATTGTCACAAGTACAATGAAATTGAAAGATGTCTCCGGTCAGTGCAACATCACGAAAGATAAATACTTAAAAACTATAATAGATAGGATATAAAAGATAGAAATACATATAAAATACAGTATTCTCATACAGTAAATACACCCAAGCAATCCAGGCCTAAGGCCCCATACAGACACTCAACATACGACCTAGTTGATATATCACTCAAACAATCAATCACTCAGTCAATTTGTTAGCGCATCCAACAAAACATGTCTGAAAGCATTCCAACATCAAGGGCACAAATGACAACAGGGGCAATGAAAGTCATCTACTTTTAGTAGCATTGAGACATGATATTGCAATTGGGTAGAAACTGTGTTTGAGTCTGTTAGTCCTTGTGTATGTTGTTCTATACCGTTTACCTGAAGGCAACAGTTCGAACATGGAGTGTCCAGGGTGTGAGGTGTCCTTTTTGATGTTATGGGCTCTTTTGAGGCAGCGGGAACTGTGTAGGTCTTTCAGTTTGAGGAGAGGGCAGCCGATTGTCCTTTGGGCAGCGTTGATTACTCCCTGGAGTGCTTTCCTCTGAGCCACTGTGCAGCTAGCGTACCATATGCCTATGCAGTACGTTAGTATGCTTTCGATGGAGGCTCTGTAGAAAGACACCAGCAGTCTCTGTGTGATGTTGTTCTTCTTGTTCATCATAATTTATTCCAGTCTATCTTGCAAATACATGTTTGTGCTACATGTCATGCACAAACACAAACTATTAGATCCTTAAGATAAAACCTATGTCAAAATTGTGTCATTCTATTGGTCTATTCGAGTGTGTTAAGCCATCAGTTTCCTTATTGGAAACTAAGAATATTACATGAAATTGCTTGTTTCGCCAAGAATGGGTAAATGATGTTATTTGGTAAAAAAAAACAAAAAAAAACCATTAAAAACTACAATTTTCATGTGTCAAGTTTAGAATGAAAGCAATTTTACCTAAATTGCCTGATTTAGTACTGTCAATAACAAGGAATCAAAAAAGTGTTTATAATGGGTTTCAACTGGCCAAAAATAGCCACAATAGAGCCAAGAGTAACAATTTGATGTATAGTGTATATTATTGATATATTTAAGCAGCTGAAGTAAAAATAAAATAAAAAAATATCTGAAAAAATCTAGACCCTTTGGAAGTTTAATTCCATTTGCATTAACACAGCAAAAATGGTTGAAAAAAGAAAAGTGAAGTGGCCACAAATGGCCACCATAGAGCTTAAAGGGTGCTTGAACATGTAGCTAAACATTTTGATCCAGATAACTGAGATCAAGGCCCTGAAGATTACTTCAGTGAACTAGACCACACTCTAGTGGAGTTGCCACATCCATCCAAAGAATGAAAGCTAAAGTTGTTTCACAACTTCAGTCACAGCCTTCAAGAATCAGACATGACTGCTGTGGGCTGCACCGGGCACTAAGAGAAGAATCCCATTGTCGTGCTGATAAGACCACATCAGTGGTTTCAGCATTCCAGTTAAAACTCTGCTCTCTTCTGCTGAGTGCAGTTCAAAGTCCAACATTTACAAGTGAGTAATTAATAAATAGACAATGCAACCAACAAGTAATATAAACTGAAATAAGCGTCAGATAAAACAAAGATACCATAAACTTTGGCATTGGAAAGATGCCTGCAGCAGTTAAAATGAACCTTTGAGCTGCTTTGATGTTCATTATTATTTTATCGGTGGCTCCTTTTGAAGCACTGGAACTGGGTGTTTTCACACAGACTCCCAAAGCAACAGGATCTTTAAAACTTTTAATAAACTGGACTGTGACGACCCATGAAACCTGATCTGCAGTTGCTCATCATCATGGACAGCTGGATTTGGCTTGTTTTCATTCTGGGTAAGAAAAACTGAGCCTCTCGGTTTCTGACATTACCAGAGCCATTAGTGTGTTGAGTCACGAGGTCATAATTGCACAATAACTCACTCATTTTGAGTTTTCAAGTAAAGTTTATATGTATGATCTATTAAATTACACAGACAGCTTAGGATAAAATGTATTGTTTTTTGTTGTTCTTCTCAAACAAAATACAAGCATCGATTTCATATAAGCATGAATATGAGAATAATACTGATAATGTGTTATGTCTAAGTTCATTATTAATGAATACAAAATTAATGAGTATTATAAACTAGTTAGAATATACGGAGCCCCTGAAAGGTCAGGTATTTATTCATTTTTTTGTTTTTTAATTTTACATTTCTTTTGATCCACGTGAACAGTAAAATCTGTCCACACATAAAGTCAGGCTATATTGCTGATACTGTCTTCCCGTCTGGAGACATTTTACTGTGTTGTTATTGTTTTGTTATACAGAAATAATATTGACCTCCGACAGATACTGTTCTTGAAGCTGTGGTCAGTGTATGGACTTCCGCTTATACTGTGTGTGTTCAGTGTGTCACAGTCACTGTTATCGTCACAGACGTAACTGTAAAGTCAGTCACAGCTGCATTATTTAATAGGAAGGCAATAGGCAGAGTGTTACAGGCATAGCATGTATGAAGCATGTGAACATAATAATAACCACTGCAGCCAAAAAGAGTGCCTGACGAGCCCAGTTGTAAGTAAGCTGTTAAGACTCGACTGTACACTGTGTTCGTGTTTTCTTCCAAAACAATAAGTTTGTTGGAGCAGCATTTCAACGCCTCTCTCTGTATCTCGCTAGCAAAGTTGACCCAGACAGCTTGAATCCCGGAGAGAAGACTTACAGGAGAATATCTCCCTTGAAGAGTGGGAGAGGGCTTGCGCCAGGGCACAATCACAAAAAGTGAACACTCGTTTAAATCTCTTGCAGTACAATTGGTTAATGCGTACATATATGACTCCAGTCAAACTTAATGCTTTCTACAGTACCATCCCGGATGTTTGTATAAAATGCGACGAGGAAAAGGGCACACTTCTCCATTGTTTGTGGCAGTGTCCTGAAATTAGGAAATTCTGGGAAGAAGTGAAACAATGTACTGAAGAAATATTAGAAATAAAACTGCATTTAGAACCAAAACTTTTTTTGCTGGGCATCTATCCAGCTAACTGTAATATAACAAGGAAACATAGCTTATTTTTAGACATAGGGCTGCTGATGGCTAAGAGAGTGATTGCCATTACTCGGAAAGAGGTAGATAGACCGAGAAGAAGTAAATGGATTTCAGAGTTAACATCTACCCTGCCCTTAGAAAAGATCACCTACGCAGTCAGGGGTAAGCGGCGATACTTTTATAGCATCTGGGGCCCCTTCAAAAACTTGCTTGCTAATAAAGACTAGCCCCACTTGGTGGAAATTGTTAGGAAGGATTCATAGGTGGCCCTCTGCTGTCCATTCGGGAATATGTTTAATGCTTGACATTGAACAACTACTTTCTAATTTACATTTAACATATACCTGTGAGGGTGCATAATTTATGGGAGATGTACACAGTTATTCCCCCCTTTTCCTTTTTTTTTGTCTTTCCCTTGTTTGTTTGTTTTGCTTTTGTGTGTTGTTTTTGTTGTTTTGTCTTTACTGTTTTTTTTCTCATCCTCTCCTATATGGTGTTATGTGTATAAAGGCAGTATGTGTAGCTTGTAGTTTCTGTAAGTTTAGCTACTTGTTTTGTTACGTTTCATAGATATGTACACTCCTATGTTCAAAATAAATAAAGACACTGTTGGGAAAGAAAAAAAAAATTGAACCAGACAACAAAGTAAAGGTAGTTTTCGGCTACGAGACCAACACGGAACCCGACGTATTAGCCAGAGGTCCCTTTACTACGGTTCGGAGCCACGGACCTGTGTTATATACGCACGGAATAGTTTTCTATACAAGATCGCTGCAAAAAGTGCAGTCTTACCTAATGTCCACCTTATATCAATTTCCTAAGACCCGAACTCTTTCATGGCATGCATTTTTAATTTGTCTTTGCTATTTGTGCTGATTGGGACCTGATGAATGTACACTCAACAAAAATATAAACGCAACACCTTTGTTACTGCTCCCATTCCCCATGGGATGGACGTAGAGACCTAAAATTCATTGCAGATACACAATATAACCATCCCTCCCAAACAGTGGTCACAAAAAACAGTCCAAATGTGTGGTAGTGGGCACATCTGCTATATTGAGATAATCCATCCCACCTCACAGATGTGCCACATCAAGATGCTGATCTGACATCATGAGTAGTGCACAGCTGTACCTCAGACTGCCCACAACAAAAGGCCACCCTGGAATGTGCAGTTTTTTGCGCTATTGGGGGTCTGGGGACCCAGAACCGGTCAGTATCTGGTGTGACCACCATTTGCCTCATGCAGTGCAACACATCGTCGCATGGAGTCTATCAGATTGTCAATTGTGGCCTGTGGAATGTTGGTCCACTCCACTTCAATGGCTGTGCGAGGTTGTTGGATATTCGTGGGAACTGGTACACGCTGTCGTATACGCCAGTCAAGCACATCCCGAACATGCTCAATGGGTGACATGTCCGGTGAGTATGCTGGCCATGCAAAAACTGGGACATTCTCAGCTGCCATCTGCCCTGAACAATGTGAACCATGATTCATCCGTGAAGCACACACCTCTCCAACGTGCCAGACGCCATCGAATGTGAGCATTTGCCCACACAAGTCTGTTACGGCGACGAGCTGGAGTCAGGTCAAGACCCCGATGAGGACGACGGGCATGCAGTTGAGCGTCCCTGAGACGGTTTCTGACAGTTTGTGCAGAAATTGTTTGGTTGTGCAAACCAATTGTTCCAGCAGCTGTCTGGGTGGCTGGTCTCAGACGATCTTGGAGGTGAACCTGCTGGATGTGGAGGTCCTGGGCTGGTGTGGTTACACGAGGTCTGCGGTTGTGAGGCCGGTTGGATGTGCTGCCATATTCTCTGAAACGCCTGTGGAGACGGCTTATGGTTGAGAAATGAACATTCAATGCACGGGCGACAGATCTGGTTGACATTCCTGCTGTCAGCATGCCAATTGCACGCTCCCTCATTGCTTGTGGCATCTGTGGCATTTTGCTGTGAGACAAAACTGCACATTCCAGGGTGGCCTTTTGTTGTGGGCAGTCTGAGGTACACCTGTGCACTACTCATGATGTCAGATCAGCATCCTGATGTGGCACACCTGTGAGGTGGGATGGATTATCTCAATATAGCAGATGTGCCCACTACCACACATTTGGACTGATTTGTGACCACTGTTTGGGAGGGATGGTTATATTGTGTATCTGCAATGAATTTTAGGTCTCTACGTCCATCCCATGGGGAATGGGAGCAGTAACAAAGGTGTTGCGTTTATATTTTTGTTGAGTGTAAAAACAAAGAATTTCCATATATACAGTGGGGCAAAAAAGTATTTAGTCAGCCACCGATTGTGCAAGTTCCCCCACTTAAAATGATGACAGAGGTCAGTAATTTGCACAAGAGGTACACTTCAACTGTGAGAGACAGAATGTGAAAAAAAAATCCATGAATCCACATGGTATGATTTGTAAAGAATTTATTCGTAAATTAGGGTGGAAAATAAGTATTTGGTCACCTCAAACAAGGAAGATCTCTGGCTCTCACAGACCTGTAACGTCTTCTGTAAGAAGCTTTTCTGTCCCCCACTCGTTACCTGTATGAATGGCACCTGTTTGAACTCATCATCTGTATAAAAGACACCTGTCCACAGCCTCAAACAGTCAGACTCCAAACTCCGCCATGGCCAAGACCAAAGAGCTTTCGAAGGACACCAGGAAAAGTATTGTAGACCTGCACCAGACTGGGAAGAGTGAATCTACAATAGGTAAGCAGCTTGGTGTGAAAAAATCAACTGTGGGAGCAATCATCAGAAAATGGAAGACATACAAGACCACTGATAATCTCCCTCGATCTGGGGCTCCACGCAAGATCTCATCCCGTGGGGTCAAAATGATCATGAGAACGGTGAGCAAAGATCCCAGAACCACACGGGGGGACCTGGTGAATGACCTGCAGAGAGCTGGGACCAAAGTAACAAAGGTCACCATCAGTAACACACTACAACGGCAGGGAATCAAATCCCGCAGTGCCAGACGTGTTCCGCTGCTGAAGCCAGTGCATGTCCAGGCCCGTCTGAAGTTTGCCAGAGAGCACATGGATGATACAGCAGAGGATTGGGAGAATGTCATGTGGTCAGATGAAACCAAAGTAGAACTTTTTGGTATAAACTCAACTCGTCGTGTTTGGAGGGAGAAGAATACTGAGTTGCATCCCAAGAACACCATACCTACTGTGAAGCATGGGGGTGGAAACATCATGCTATGGGGCTGTTTTTCTGCCAAGGGGACAGGACGACTGATCCGTGTTAAGGACAGAATGAATGGGGCCATGTATCGTGAGATTTTGAGCCAAAACCTCCTTCCATCAGTGAGAACTTTGAAGATGAAACGAGGCTGGGTCTTCCAACATGACAATGATCCAAAACACACCGCCCGGGCAACAAAGGAGTGGCTCCGTAAGAAGCATTTGAAAGTCGTGGAGTGGCCTAGCCAGTCTCCAGACCTCAACCCCATAGAAAATCTGTGGCGGGAGTTGAAAGTCCGTGTTGCTCGGCGACAGCCCCAAAACATCACTGCTCTCGAGAAGATCTGCATGGAGGAATGGGCCAAAATACCAGCTACTGTGTGTGCAAACCTGGTAAAGACCTATAGTAAATGTTTGACCTCTGTTATTGCCAACAAAGGTTATGTCTGTGAAGGTTCTCAGTCATCCAGGTCATCGTAGTCAAAGGAGCTTGCAAAGAAAAGCGTCTGGACTTCTTTAAGTTGCTTGAAGACGTTTCACCTCTCATCCGAGAAGCTTCTTCAGTTCTAGTTTTCTCCAAGCATGACATCCCGGTGTATTTCAGACCCAGCAACACGCTCAGACAGAAACTGGTTCACCCGAAAGACAAAACGCCAAAACACAAACTTAACAATGTGGTGTATGCTGTACAGTGCAGCGAGGAATGCTCAGACCTCTACATTGGAGAGACCAAACAGCCACTTCACAAGCGCATGGCACAACATAGAAGAGCCACCTCCACAGGACAAGACTCAGCAGTCCATCTGCATCTTAAGGATAAAGGACACTCTTTCGAGGATGCCAATGTTCACATTTTGGACAGAGAGGACAGATGGTTTGAAAGAGGAGTGAAAGAAGCCATCTATGTCCACTGTGAGCGACCATCTTTGAACAGAGGCGGGGGTTTACAACACCAACTCTCTGCCATCTATAATCCAGTTTTGAGATCCCTTCCCAGACGCCTTAACGCCCACTCACATCCTGGGCCATCTGACCTCAGGAATTCGCATGATAAGGTGGGGCCAGGTTTCACAATGAACACACCCGAAACTCTGGCTGATTGGGACCCACGCCCAGTTTCACACCTTGGCTCAGGCGATTAGAGGATCATCAGGGGGTCCTTTTGTCCCTCTGTGGGGGGTTACTCCCACTAGGTTTATATCTGGGACTCTCCACCATTTGACCTTAGAACTGAAAAATATCAAATTATATCCAAATTATATCAATCACGGTAGCCAAGTTTATATAGGTTCTCCTCGTGTATCGTGTGGAGTATGTGATGATGGGAATTAGGTGAATTAAGTGGGATCAATAAGATGTTGAGCAGGGGTAGGAATTAATAAGTATGTTCATACTTCTTCCTACTCCTTTTCAGACCAAACATTGTTACATTATGTCAGACGATTTTGTTTTATTTCATTATATATTTTTTGTTTATCTGAACACATACGTGTGGGTGTGTGTATATCTACATATATATTCGTATCTGTAAATGAAAATATATGTAGTGTGTATATATTGTTTTTTGTTTTATATGTCTGAAACAAATAAAGATACAATACAATACAATACAATACAATACAATACAATACAACTGAAGAAGCTTCTCGGATGAGAGGTGAAACGTCTTCAAGCAACTTAAAGAACTCCAGACGCTTTTCTTTGCAAACAACAAAGGTTATGTTACAAAGTATTGAGTTGTATTTTTGTTATTGACCAAATACTTATTTTCCACCCTGATTTACGAATAAATTCTTTACAAATCCTACCATGTGGATTCATGGATTTTTTTTTTCACATTCTGTCTCTCACAGTTGAAGTGTACCTCTTGTGCAAATTACTGACCTCTGTCATCATTTTAAGTGGGGGAACTTGCACAATCGGTGGCTGACTAAATATTTTTTTTCCCCACTGTATATATGGAAATTCTTTGTTTTTTACACTCAACAATATATATATATATATATATATATATATATATATATATATATATATATATATATATATATATATATATATATATATATTCCGATAGAACAGTGGCAGTATAATGTCCTTGTAAGGGGATATCAGGGGATATTTTGTGCTTTGGTCTAGACAACTGAAAATGTGATGTCCACATATGTGGACGCCAGGTCCTAGGAGGTTAAGATTTAAAAATGTAGTGGTATGGCGAGTAACCTTCAATATCAGTAATAAATCACACAACAATAGTACATTCATGTAGTTGTATAAAGCATGATAATATATTAAGTATTCCAAAGTATTCAGAATACGTTACTCTCATTGAGTAACGTAACAGAATATGTTACAAAATATATATTTGGGGCATGTATTCTGTAATCTGTAGTGGAATACATTTTAAAAGTAACCTTCCCAACACTAATGATGACATACTAAGATCAGGTATAATGAAAACCATACGTGCTAAGTATCAGCATTCATAGCGCTTTTAATGAACTAACTGATCATTGCCCTTCTTAGGTGTTTCTCACAGCTGTTCCTTTACCCTCCTTCACAGCTGGAGCAGGGTTAACTACACCAACAGACATCCCTGATACTGCTACTACTGCACTACTTCCTACTGATGTTCCTGATGATTCTACTACTGCACAAAATATAACTACTGAACAAAGCATTACTACTGTAACTCCAGGGGATATCACTACTATAACAACAGTTCCTAACAATACCACTTCATCTAATACTTCTAATTTGAGCACCACAACACAAGATACAGTTCTAACCACTGACCTGGAAACACCAGATTATCCAGAAACTCCTCCTACTAGTGCCAGTCCTGTTCTTACAACTACAGATTTTACCAGGCCTGATACGACTGATACTGCTACTACTGCACTACTTCCTACTGATGTTCCTGATGATTCTACTACTGCACAAAATATAACTACTGAACAAAGCATTACTACTGTAACTCCAGGGGATATCACTACTATAACAACAGTTCCTAACAATACCACTTCATCTAATACTTCTAATTTGAGTACCACAACACAAGATACAGTTCCAACCACTGACCTGGAAACACCAGAGTATCCAGAAACTCCTCCTACTAGTGCCAGTCCTGTTCTTACAACTACAGATTTTACCAGGCCTGATACGACTGATACTGCTACTACCGCACTACTTCCTACTGATGTTCCTGATGATTCTACTACTGCACAAAATATAACTACTGAACAAAGCATTGCTACTGTAACTCCAGGGGATATCACTACTATAACAACAGTTCCTAACAATACCACTTCATCTAATACTTCTAATTTGAGTACCACAACACAAGATACAGTTCCAACCACTGACCTGGAAACACCAGATTATCCAGAAACTCCTCCTACTAGTGCCAGTCCTGTTCTTACAACTACAGATTTTACCAGGCCTGATACGACTGTTAGTCAGATAGCTGATACTACCTCCAACCCCATGACTGATCAAATGAGTACTACTCACTATTCTCCCATGACTACTATTACAAGTGATACTAATACAACTACTCCTTACACAAACACCACTGCTACTTTCTACCCAACTAGTGATGCAAATATTGCTACTTACAGTACTCCTACTACAATTGGTACGAATGCTACGAGCCCATACACTGACAGTACTTTACCTCCTAATCCTACAACAATTCCTTCAGCAAACACCACTCATTATGATTCAACTACTATACCTATTGCTACTGCTAATACTACTACGACCACTATATCCCCAACTACGTTTACCCCTCCTACCACCACTGTCCTGAAATGTGATAATGGAGGGAAACCAGAGAACGGTGTCTGCATCTGTCCTGATGAATGGACTGGAGTAACATGCTCAGAAGGTAAGAAGTTTTACCGACTAGAGTCTGATGGGTCAAAAACATTCAGATGAGAACGAAAGAGAGAATGCCAGAGATCAAAAACTATAATTTGCTCAAAATGTCTAATGTACCAGCTGTAAGGATTTCTACAACCTGAAATCAAGTTTAGCATGCATTATTTAAAAGTCCTTTTTTTTCTTTTGTGATTAAAAACAAATAAAATTCCTAGTATTCTAAAAAAAACAAACGGAAAAAATATTTATTTTTTAACAAACTTTTCGTAGAAAACTTCTGCAAAGAGCAGCAGTTAGGAGGCTTCAGGTTCCCTCGTACACCCATCGGCTGGTTTGCGTATTCTGAGGAAAAATGTGAAGTAGGAACGAGTGGTAGTAAGTCATCCACATCTTCCCCTCAGTCCAACATCACTCCATCACGTAGACTCTAGTGTATTGATGTTTATCTTTCTATCACCATTTCCATTCAGCTGGTAAATCTAAATCTTCAGCCAGATGTTTGTCCATGAATGGATCACCAGGTTTCAGCCCTCCACAGATCTTCCAGTGTGACCTGACGCTCAGCGACATACAAAAAAATGTAAGAACAGCAGTTTTTTTTTCTTCTGAAGAAAGATTGAAAGTGTCATATGGCTGAAGTTTGAGTATTTCTCTGTGAGGTAATCCTGTAGAAATGCAGCTCTGAGGTAACATGCAGATGATTCCAGATTCAGTAAAGAACCAGATGAGTAAAATCATGTCTTTCTTACCTCAGCTTACAAGTCCAGCTGATTTAGAGACACTGGCGACCAGCACTCAGATTCTGACATCAAAAGCAGAAGAGCTGACGGCTGAAAATGTTACAGCTGCGGCTGAGATTGTCAACACACTGCTGCTGTCTGCAAACGCCACAGAGGTACAAACATTCAGCAAATCGTAAGGGGCAAAAAAAGAAAGTAAGATGTTAATCTCAGTTCATATTTGTGTCTGTGCAGAGTGTCAGAGTGTCAGCAGTAGCAACAGTCAGTCAGCTGCTGAACGCCACTATACCAGATGATACCAAGGAAAACAACGCAACTCTGGGGTAAACTAAATATGTAAATAAACAAATAAATAAGCTCATCAGCAGTGAAGCTAAGACTGTTAAAAACTGCTGTAAAGGTGGCACTATGGGAAAGATCATTAAAATATTCATCATGAAACTACAGCCATGCTAGCAGTGCTGAGGTTAAACTGAAATACAAAGGAGCTTTGACCAAAGTGCTAACATCAGCTGTATTTATTTCCCTAAAGTTCTGTCAACCAGATTTAACTCATATTCAGTGATAATTCACTTTTTTCTATATTAGATGAACAACCAGTCTAAGCAGCTACATTATAAAGAAATATTTCACTGTGACACTGGCAAAAAGCTGATTTTAAGCAATGTTTGCCATGTTCACCATCCTAGTTTGATTGGCTATTTTGTAATTCCTCTGAAGTGTGATGCATTTTAGCATATAAACAGGAACTGGCAGTTGTCAAAGTTGTTCTGTTTTAGAGACAAAATATCCAACTCACAGATGAATAATAATTGATTCAGGAATTTAAGAGCAGTTTTAAGAGTGTCAGCAGTCTTAGTCTTTCCTGTTCCAATTCAAACTGTAAAGACCTCCAATTGTAAATATTCTCATTAGACCTTAAATATCTGTACTATTCAGGTGAGTTTCCTTTTGAGATGAAAGTAATAAAGGGAAAGTTGAAGCTCTAAACTGACACTTATAGTTCAGGGGGAGTGCCAAAAATGGACTGGTACAACTGAATATTAGAAACTACAAATCTGATTAAGACAAACAATGTTTTGTGTTTCTGCGTTTGTTTGTGTTATTATTATTTGTTGTTGGGTTGTTTTTTGTTTTTTTGTTTTTTTTTGGGGGGGGGGGGGGGGGGGGGGCTTTTTTTTTTAATGTCCAGGCTTACGGTGACTCTGGACCAGCTCTCAGTGAACCTCAGCCTCAGTCAAAATACATCTCAATCTCAAGTGGTTCAGCCGAACTTGGTGGTCCAGTCGGCACAGATCCCTGCTGCAGACACTCACGGAGTCCAGTTCACCTCTCTCAGAGGTCAGTAAGAAACTGTGTCGAACAGCAGTGATCATCCCGTGGACTGGTTTTTATTAAATTATAAAGCATTCTAAAGCAAATACCTGCAGGTTTAATCAAATATTGTAACTGACAGATCTAAAAGCAAAGATTTGAACACCGGAGAGAACAGATTGGATTCTACTTTGTAGTTTATTAACCAGGTTATGATTTCTACTTCACTTGAGCTTTCAGCAGTTGAACTCTTGAGTGAACTCTCAAGGTTGACATGTTTGCCCAGTTGACGGTTCTAAAGTCCAGCTGTGGTGATTTCTTATCTTCTGTATAAAGCAACTTTATTTGTGTCCTTTGATGGTTTTACCATTGAAACTGGCTGCTGTTGTTGTGCTCTGTGTCCTGTTCACTATTTAGTCTTTTTACTGCTGTATTTTCAACACGTGTGATGGACTCATGTTTACCGTGACTGAAAACACAAAATAGTTTTGAGACCTCAAAGCTTGTGGGAGGATTATAAACCTGAACTCAACTTAATGATGTGAATAACTTGGCCTCACTCTCTAAATTTGCATGTAATAATGTATTTTTTCAGACTCAAAACACAGAAAACAACAATAAAAGAAAACTGATAAAGTCCTCAGAAACTTAAGTTAAGAATCTACCCGAGATTCTGTCTGCTTTTGTCAAATAGTATCACTTTGATCCAGTAAATTTGCCATTGAATAAATATGATCTGAACTCTTCTGTGGGACAGCTCCCAAGAATATTTTTATGGCTGAAGTCCTTGGCTGGTGGTTCTTTATTGCTCTGCTGAAAAATAAAAAAAGCAATAAAATTGTCAAATACATCAAGATTTAAAAAGTAGTGCTCAGTTCAATTCTTCGAGACTATTTCAAAGTTACAAAGAGATACTAGAAGCAAGTTACTTTCTCCAGTCAGATAAAATAAAATGAAATGATCTTGTTTTCAAAAAATGGTGTTGTAAAGAAATTATCTTAAATTTGTTCTTAACTTTCATTTTAATCTGAACTTTAACTTTAAAATTGAAGAACCGACAGTAAATTTGTACATTTTTAATGTGTTCACTGACATGCAGTCATCTTGTCACTACAGGGATTTCTGGGAATTTTTTGCCCAACAGAATTCATCTGAACACAAACGCAACACAGGTCGTGATGGAAAACAGTTTCATAGCTGATGCCCTCATTTACATACGATTCCTGCCAGGTGAGTCTGTCTTTTTAAAGCTGAAAAATCCTCTAATTTTAACAAGTTCTTACTAATAGCAGTGGATTCTTTTCTCTCATGTTAGGCGAAGATGTCAGAAGTCGTCAGACAGACTTGAACGTCTCTCTGGGTTTTGTTCTCTATCAGAATGATCGTTTCTTTCGTTCAAAACTCTACATGAAGCGACGGGCCACCATAAGGGTCCTGTCAGCCAGCGTCAGAGGGCAGGAACCCAACATGGTGCCACAACATGTGGAGATGTTGTTCAGACCAAGAGTAAGAAATCCAGTATCTTCATTCATATATAAATCTAATGACTGATGTCTGCTGGTTATAATTTAATATCTTCAGCACAGCTGCAGTTCTTCCTGCTGCTAATGGGGTAAAATTGGTCACAAAAGCTAACTTGTCCAGTCACACTATTGTTCTGTATATTTTTGAGAACGGGTTTTGTTTTCTTGTTTTCGTGTGAGGAATGGATTTAAATGCTTTAAGTTGTAGGTACTGCAGAAAAAGTTTGCATGTTATGCATGTTAGTTCTGTATGGAGTGGAAGGATTTTTGCCAGGATATTATTATAAAAAATATGTTGTAGATGTGTTACCTTTAACAATCTGTATGTTAAAATACAATGATGTCATGTTAATATCAAATATACAATATCAGAATTGATTCAAAGCAAACACAAATACTGTAAGAAAAATATCAATGGTGTTAACAAAACAAAAGAAAAGCAAACAAACTGCATTAAAAATATGCGTTAAGTCTAAGTTATCTAAATTAAAGGGCTGTCTGTGCGCTGCTGTTTCAGAACATCAGTGGAACGTCTCTGTACGACTTCTCCTGCGTTTTCTGGAACTACAGTCAGAAGGACTGGAGCACCAGTGGCTGCTCTAAAGGAAACACTTCAGATGGACTAATTAAATGTTTCTGTAACCACACCACCAACTTTGCTGCTCTCTGGGTGAGTATCACAAATCTGCAGACTGAAAGATGAAGCCACAGTTTGTTGATTCTTCATCAACCATTGCAACAATACAGATATTTAGTGAGACTTTTGATCATATCTGTGTTTCAGTCATTCAGAGAGAACTACGAGTATGCAGAAGCTCTGGGTGCAATCTCCATCGTGGGACTCTCTCTTTCTTTTCTGGGTTTGATTGTGACGATCATTTATAACGTTAAAGAAATGTAAGACTAGACCACCCCACCTCCGTTTTTATGTGTCATTTGACAAAAAAGTGTAGTTATCTAACAGGTTAAAATGTATTTGACTGCAACTAACATGCAGCAAACATGTTAGAAACAGAAGTGTTAGCTACAGAGTCAAAATTGGTCAAAAAAATTGGTATGACAAAAACTGAGCCATAAATCTAGATATTTCAATGACTTCCCTACTCTTCTCTCAGTGCTTTGTTTACTTTATTTAATTTTATTGTAATTGAGAAAATTTTAATTACCCTCTTGCTTTTATCCAGAAAAGGAATCCTTTAGTTCTTAAAAATTTTAAATTATTTTTAAATTATTTCTAGAACTTTTCTCCACATTTTTACAATGTAATATTTTAATAGTTTTAAGATCCTTCTACTACTACCCTAATGGTCGTGTGGGCATCTTCCAATCATACCTTCTCAAAGTAGATAAATTAGATTTCTGGTCTGGATGCTGAAGTTAAACAGAAGGACAAATTGCTCCTGGGTTCTCCTTGATGTGAAACCAACACAGTTTGTTGTCCTGTGAAAAATAATTGGAAAATAACACCATCATTCAATCACCACTAGGTTCCAGAGGATACCCAAGGTCTGACCAAATGTCCTTGGATTATATCTCCTCTTTAACTTAAATCAAAGAAGGAAAAAAAAAAAAACAGAGTGAGTTTGAAAGTATTTGCAAAGAAGAATTTCAGAAAATCTCTCAATTGGGTGAGCAAAGCCTGTGGATTCATAATTACACAAACAAACTAAAGACTGTAACTTCCGCCAAAAGTGCGAACAAACAAAACGAAGGAGGTCTGAATTATATATAAAATAAAAACAAATTTAAAAAAAACATAATATTTTGGAATGAAAGAAAACAGAGAAAAGGTCATAATAATAATAATAATAATAATAATAATAATAATAATAATAACATTTAAAGAAATAACATGAATGCAATTTATTGTTTTGAGAAAAGTCAAAATTTTTAAGGAGATTTTTGCTTTGTATGACAAAAATAGCAATTAATTTTTGCAACATCACAATCTTGTTTTCAGCCTTTTATTAATTGATTATTTTTTATGTCATATTTAAAATTACATTCACGTGTATTTCTATTTTTTTTTTACAGTTTTCCTGTAAGACTTCATGTTATCATTTGTCACTTTTTCATTTTCATCTGTAGTTTTCAGAATGAACAGAAGAAAAGCCTGATATCTCGGCTGTGCATCTACTTCAGCCTGCTGGCCTTTATCATCACCTTTGTCTCTGGAGTCCAAAACTCCAGCAGACAAATTGACATTGAGGTGCAGACTGACGATCGGACCAATGAAATCCTTGACTCGGATGAACGCATAGAACCAGACCGCGGTTCGTGTACGGCTGTAGCGGCTCTGCTGCACTTCCTCCTGATGGCCACCTTCATGTGGAACAGCGTGAACGGTACTCAGATCCTGATTCAGAAAATACGCCGCAGTCTACCACCTCACTGGACTCTGCTGGGCATGGCTCTGGGATGGGGTAAGACATTTATAAAGTCGGGACTTAAATCTGACAAGCTGTTTATTCTTGAAGACCCTTCAATCTGTCCCAATTAATTAATTATTGTGTTAGGAGTGCCAGCCTTGTTCATGGGCATCACACTGGGGGTGACCTACAGAGTGGACAATCCTCTGAGATACAGACAGGAGGAATTGTGAGTAATCACACAAACCACATTTATCTACTTTAGACTGACCTGTACTTCAATATGAACAAAAGTCACATTTTTACCAATATTACAGTGTTGTTGTTGCTGTTGTTGTATGATGCTACTCACAGAGATTCAGTTTGATACAACCATTCTTTTCGATGCGCCTATACAGCTTTTGTAATTTATTTTTTTTATCTTTACAAACTTTATTATAATTCCTCTTAGTTTTGATTAAAGTTTAGACAAAGTTATTTATTCATATTATTTGTATAATTCCTTTTCATGTCACTGAAGTTGCTGGCTGGCAGCGCTGGATAAGAACAAACACTTCAGCTTTGAGAAACCTTTGTTTTGGGGTTTCCTCCTTCCAGTCGGCCTGATCTTGATCTACAACATCGTCCTGCTGGTTTATGTGTCCATTAAAGCAACCAGGAAGTCCTGCTTCAGGAAGAGTTTCCTTGAATGCTTCACTCTGGCTGTGTTACTGGGTGTGTCCTGGGTTTTTGGGTATCTGGTCCTCGTCACTTCAGGAACAATGAACCTGGTCTTCAGCATTTTGTTCTGCCTCTGCACAACCACACAGGTAAGACTCTACCTTCTGATTTTATAACTTCAACTGAGAGATTAAATCAAAAGGTTCTTCAGCGGTTATACAATCAGTGTATCGTATTATTTTATTATTGTTATTTATCACAAAAGTTTTTGAGTGATTTATTTTTAACAACACAAAAGCACGGCATTTTTACAGGGGTGTGTACACTTTTTATGTCCACTGAAAGTCTTTGTGTTTTGCTTCAAGGAAAATTTTTGATTTTTGATTTTAATAATCTTCTCAGCAGCATATTAAACATATCAGGTCCCCATAAGGAGAATCATGTGCTAACGGCTGTCTAAATGACTGCTGTCTGCTTCCACTTGTCTTTGCACTAGGATGATGTCGGTGTAAATGTGCAGACATATTCGTTCTGTTCCCACTAGTGCTGTCAGCGTTAATCTTGTTAAAATGACATTAACGCCATAACGTGGCAAATCTCCGTTAACGAGTTACCGCGGATCGGCCCGTGCGTGGGGCTGGACAGCGTCAACACGTTAACGAGCTAACCAAGCTAACGCACTAGTTCCCACCAATGTAATTGAGCATTGCGTGGCACATCCGACATACTGTTTTACTTTTGTCCATGACGCGCTTACCATCAGGGTCATACTTCACATGAAAACCAAAATAGTTCCAAACGCCAGATCTGAATGAGGGTGGGGGAGGTTCGATTTCGGCTAGTGATGAGGCAGTTGCCATGTTGCAACGAGCTTAACTTCTGTCTGGCTAGCCTGCGCTACGCTCAGTGGATCTGCGCTCGACAGTGCAACCTAGGCGGAGTAGTAGTAGCGGAGCGCTCAACACAGACAGCATCGTCAGAAGAAAAGTTGATAAAATAAATTAAAAAAAAAAAAAAAAAAAAAAAATATATATATATATATATATATATATATATATATATATATATATATATATATATATATTTTCCCTCTCTATGTTTTCAGGGCCTTCAGATTTTTATCATCACAGCCACAACGCCGACCTTCAGAGCCACCATGTCCCGATCAGTGCAGTACCTTTCCTCAGCCAGCATCTCGTTTAACAGTGTGAAGTACCGTCTATGGAAGAACTGGCACAAGAACCACTCGGAGAAATACAGGGGAAAATGAGGTCATAACAAGCAGCTGACCCATGACTTGGGGATGATTTTAAAAGCATCTGTATTCAATTATTTTTAATGTGAACATAAACTAAATAACTGCATCACAGTCAATCAAAAATCAGTCATGATCACATCAACAATAAACCTCCAGAAATCTCCTCAAACTCATTCAAATCTGTGGAATAAGCAGAATTAGACTATTTTGTTTGTTTTGTTCATGAACAAGTTTTCCCTGAAATTTTTCTGGGTAGGGACAAAAAGCAGATCTGCTGAAGGAGCTCAATTTCCCAGGATGCACAGAGGATGCTCCAGGATGTTTGGGCTACTTTGCTGCAGGCAGACTTTCTTTGACCAGACAGAAACCAAACACTAGCACAGTCACGTGTTCAGGAACAGACTGCAGGTATGAAGACTGGTTTTTATTGTTATTTTAAGCATCAGCATTGCTCTCCAAGTAGCATCGTGTATCAGTCTGAAGTGATTCATGTTGGTAACAGTGTCTACACTAGCCTTGTAAAAAACTAAAGTGACCCAGGTGGAAAAAAGCAGTGACTATTCCTGCTTCCTGAACATTCTAGCCTGAGATCAGAGTCGAGTTCAGCAGGTCCGTTATTTATATGTGTGTGTGTGTGTGTGTGTGTGTGTGTGTGTGTGTGTGTGTAAATATATGTGTAAAAACATTAAAAATAATGCTTTTCTGAGCCTGATAAGAACTCCGAACAGATTCAATATAATGGTTGCAAAAGCTGTCAGTTTAGGATGACAGCTGTGTCACTTTAGATCAAATGTTTATAACACTGTGAACTGGTATTTTATGCTTATCTGTGTTGTCTAAATTGTTTTTAATAGTCTCAAGTATCAATAATGTAAAGAAAAAGGAAAAAACAAAACAAAACAAAAAGCAAAACAGAATTTGTGGTCTAAATTGCATCTATCTGGTCTGAACTGGTCTTTTAAAGGCAAAAACGGGTTTTAAATGGTCAGTAATATCAGATTGCTTAATGGAGTAATTCACTCTTAGTAAATGATGATTATTTACAAAAAACACAAATTTTATCATCTGTGTCTGGAATAATTGTTAATTATCTGACAATTTGTTGTTTTTAATCTTTTGTCGGCTGCTTTGATTGATGTCATCTTACAGATGGTGGATTTAGTGCATTAAATGAGGTCTTACACAGTGTAATCTAAGAAAGCTAATGCAAAAATGCAACTTTTGTTTATATGAGTGTCAACTGAGGAAGTTTCAATGTGATATTAATTCATTAAATTCAATACCTGTTTTCATTGAAAATGTGGACATTATGCATTTTTAAGGTTGTATTTTTTTTTCTTAGAACAGGCTTTTGTTGTGCTCTACGTTACCTTCCTCAGACACAGCCGAAATAATGTCTGGCTCAAAACAGCCTTTATCCAAACACAACGATTTGCTTAGATTAAAAACCATCTCAAACAAAGGATCACAAAAGTCCCATCACAGGCCTTCAGGGTAGCTTTTATCAACACATACTGTCACATGAAGACAGAAACTCTCACCGATAATAAAAATATCCAAGACCATGAAACCAGAAACACAGGATGGAAAACCTGAAAGCCATCATTAGAAGAACCATCAACAGCAATCGCAAAAGCTAAAGAAAACAAATTAAAACAAGAATCCAAAAATTCAACAAAACAGAAATCAGAAGATTACAAAAATAAAAACAAGAAATCAAAGAAAAATCATTTCAACCAAAACCTGAAGATTAAATTGATCCAAAAAACTGGAAAAAAAAAAAAGAATATCTTCAACTTTCATACCCGTAATATCAGCTCTATGTTGAAACCTCTGCTGCCACACCTCTACTGAGCATGTGCAGAGAATGTTTCAGCACTCAGCTTGTTTGTGATTGAAGGAAGTGAGAGCTTCCTGTGACCGTCAGGCTGCGGGCTGGGCCTTTGTTGTAATCAGGGCTGATTCCGTTTGAGGCCTTTGGGGGGAAAATGTTATTTTAATAAATTTTTAACTGATCAAAACATATAAAATATGTTCCTTTTTTAATGGATTTTGCAGCAGTTTGAAAATTTCAGTGATGATCTGAGAGGTTTATTTTTTATTTGTTGGTCTCTTTCTGTGTTTTTGTGTTTTGCTTTTCTTTCACAAATATGGGGACTGTGTTAAAATGTACAAAACAATGATGTCATGTTTTGTGACGAGGACCCAGGTAGAGAGAGACTTGATGAATTTAAGAATCTTATGATTTAATAAAGAAATTTGCAGACTTGCACAGAGATGGTAAAATTCTAATGACTGATAACGGAAACGAAGACAACAGACGATGAGGACAGGGAGGAACAGGGGTTTAAATGCACCAAGGAGACAGTCAGACGGAACTCGGGACAACTGGAGACATTTAAGGATGCAGGGACTCACAGAGACAGGGAAGAAGTCTCGTCGTGACGAGTAAAGTTTATCTTGCCTGGCTGGGCAGCTCTCTGGGTGCTCAGCACCCCCAAAGCTCTGATCTTAGAATCGCCCCTGATTGCAGTTCAGTGGAGCTAAAAGGAGTTCTGGCAAAGTTTGGAGGAACATAAAGAGCATCCACGGTATGTGTTGGATCATGTTGTACAATACAGCAGACCAAAATTAACACAGATGAAAAAGCAGAACAGCAGAGTAAACCTTTTTTGGTCTGAGATTAAATTTTCTTTCTTTTTTTTACACTCAGCTCTCTACACTCTAGCGAAGCTCTCAATTTACCGGTCGATCTACGTCCCTACCCTCATCTATGGTCACGAGCTGTGGCTAGTGACCGAAAGAACAAGATTGCGCATGCAAGCAGTGGAAAATGGGCTTCCTCCGAAGGGTGGCTGGCGTCTCCCTTAGAGATAGGGTGAGAAGTTCGGCCATTCGGGAGGGGCTCAGAATAGAGCCGCTGCTCCTCCACATCAAAAGGAGCCAGTTGAGGTGGTTCGGGCATCTGACAAGGATGCTTCCTGGGGGCCTCCTGGGTGAGGTTTTCCGGGCATGTCCCACCGGGAGGAGGCCCCAGGGCAGACCCAGGACACTCTCGGCAAGCCTGGGAACGCCTTGGTGTTCCCCTGGACAAGCTGGAAGAGGTGGCTGGGGAGAGGGAGGTCTGGGCTTCTCTGCTTGGGCTGCTGCCCCCGCGACCCCGCCCTGGATAAGCGGAAAAAAATGGATGGATGGATGGATTAAATATTATTGGATAATTTTCGTATTGGTATATCATTACTCTATAATATTATAACTCTGTAATATCGAGCATGCTCAATAATCCAGGTAAGGAAATTCCAAAAGGTTGATTCTGCTCATCTGGACGTGGTGTTTTCAGTGCAAGAAACGTTTTGTCACTCATCCAAGTGACTTCTTCAGTCTCAGCTGACTGCAGGTTTCCATAATCTTATAAACAGTACATTTGCACAATGACTGAAACTAGCACAGCTGACGAAAAATGGGCTATGAGGTCAGTTGCTTAATTATTAATATGCAAACTGTCATGACCATTGATCAATGGCCATTAATCAGTGGCTATGAGTACCATTCACAGAGAGTTGGGGAATGGCTGCAATCACAGCATTGTAAGATGGTGAAAGATGTAACGTTGGGCCCCCTCCTTGATTCAGAGATGGTTTTTCCCTTTTCACGTAAATGATCTCCTTGACTCCGCGCTCAAACCAGCGTTCCTCCTTGTCCAGGATGTGTACATCCTCATCATTGAAACAGTGTCCACTGGCCTGTAGGTGTAAATAGACTGTGGAGCCCTGGCCTGATGAGTTAGCACAACACAGAAGAGTTAACTCATCAGGCCAGCACTCTGCGGTCTATTTACACCTGCTAGCCAGACGCTAAAGGGGGACTTAAAAAATTCCAGAACTGTTCAGCCTCCTCTCTACACCACTATGAATGTGATAGTTATAGCCTCCTCTTTCCCTTTCTTTGTGTACATGTGAGTTTAAATGGCAGTCAAACTTCCTAGTGGGTTAGCCTGGAGGTATGTCTTCCTCGCGTGTGCCAAGTGGCAGGTGGACACATCTGTTTCACATCCACTCATCACCTCCTGGAGCACAAGAGCCAGTTCTCCACTCACCTGTTGCCAAACTGTTACAACTGATACTGTGGTAACAAGTCTAGTTCAGTTGATTACTCTTTGTGAAATAATTTCATACCTGCTTTGTATTTTTTGTTTGTTTGTTTTTCCATCTGCTTACATTCATCCATTACTACAGCTTGCTGATCCTAGTTTCTGGAAGAAGCCCTTCCTGTGGAAAACCTAAATGTTACTTAGGCTGCCACTGCCCTGTCAATCACAGACTCTCAGATTCTGACTCTCTGTCTACTTTAACTATGTATGAAAGCTCTCAGCACAGAGAACAGTGCCACATGATTCACATACCAGTAGTACCAGCTTATTCTTGCCTGTTCCAGAAAGGAGTAATAGTGTCCACACTCTTAAGTGCTTGAGCTCGTAGCTAAACATGTGCAACATTTTGATCCAGATAGCTGAGATCAAGGCCCTGAAGATTACTTCTGTGAACTACCACAATTTAGTGGAGTTGCCACATGCATCCAAAGAATGAAAGTTAAAGTTGGTCATAAAACCTGTTTGAATGCACTTTACAACTGTAAGTATCAGACCTGACAAGTGTGGGCTCCACCAGGCACTAAAAGAAAAATCCTATTGTCCTGCTGATAAGACCACATCAGTGGTTGCAGCACTCAGTTAAAACTCTGCATTCTTCTGCTGAAGTAAATCATTAATAAATAGACAATGCAACCAACAGGAAATATAAAATAAAATAAATATCAGATAAAAAAAAAAGAAACCATAAACTTTGGCATTGGAAAGATGCCTGCAGCAGTTAAATGAACCTCTGAACGGCTTTGATGTTCATTATTATTTTATCGGTGGCTCCTGTTGAAGCACTGGAACTGGGTGTTTTCACACAGACTCCCAAAGCAACAGGATCTTTAAAACCTTTAACAAACTGGACTGTGACGACTCAGGAAACCTGATCTGCAGCTGCTCATCATCATGGACAGCTGGGTTTGGTGTGTTTTCACTCTGGGTAACAAAAACTGAGCTTCTCAATTTCTGACATTTATTATAACTATCAATATTTCGTAATAGTTGTTATGACTGATGGGGTAAGATAAGATAAGATAAGATAAGATAGAACTTTATTAATCCCTCGGGTGGGTTCCTCTGGGAAATTCGATTTCCAAAAAAGCACAGCACCGACAGAAGTTACAGAGTTACAGAATATTATATATATATACACACACACACACACACACACACACACACACGCACACACACACACACACACACACACACACACACACATATATAAATACAGAGACAATATAAATAAAATATACGAAGGGGATAAATAGAATAAATAGGAATAAAAAATAAAAATACAAGTGAATTGCACATTTCAAGTATTGAGGTCTATTGCACTGTTGACTATTTACAAAAGTATTGCACAAAAGGTATTGCACAGTGAGGTGAAGAGGCACTACAGCTTAGTTGTTCCCCCCTCCTTTGTCCTCCTGTTTCCCCTCCCTCTCCCCTCCAGAGAGGAGTTAAACAGTCTGATGGCGTGTGGGACAAAGGAGTTTTTAAGTCTGTTAGTTCTTGTCTTGGGGAGAAGCAACCTGTCACTGAACAGACTCTTCTGGTTGTTAATGGCCGTGTGCAGAGGATGCCTGGCATTGTCCATAATGTCCATCAGTTTCTTTAATGTCCTTTTCTCTGCCACTGTCACCAGAGTGTCCAGCTTCATGCCGACCACAGAGCTAGCCCTCCTGATCAGTTTCTCCAGCCTGGATGAGTCCTTCTTTGCTGTGCTGCTCCCCCAGCACACAACAGCATAGAAAAGTACTCCAGCAACCACTGACTGGTAAAACATCCTCAGGAGCTTCCTGCAGATGTTAAAAGACCTCAGCCTCCTGAGGAAGTACAGTCGGCTTTGTGCTTTTTTATACAGGTGCTCTGTGTTGCATGACCAGTCCAGTTTATTGTCCACCCACAGCCCGAGGTACTTGTATTGTCATCATCCCACTGGGTTGGCCGGCAGGCAAGTTTGTGAACATTACAACTTGAGAAATATGTCACCTAGGATTTTCAAATTGATACAATAGGTGGATCTGGTGGCTGCCACACCTCTACTGAGCATGTGCAGAGAAAGTTTCAGGACTCGCTTGTTTGTGATTGGAGGAAGTGAGAGCTTCCTGTGACCGTCAGGCTGTGGGCTGGGCCTTCGTTGTAATCAAAGGTGATTCTGAGGCCTTTGGGGGAAAATGTCATTTTAATAACTTTTCACTGATCCAAACATATAAAATATCTTCCTTTGTATTTAATTTTGCAACAGTTAGAAGATTTCAGTGATGATATGAGAGGTTTCATTTGTATTTGTTGGCTTTTATTTTCATTTTTTAATAAAGAAATCTTTATTGAAATTATTTTTGTCGACAGTGTTGCTACCTCGAGCCGTGTCACCAGAAAGTATGAAAACATTTTCATGAAATCATCTTCAGGTCATTTCAATCCATCATCACTGTCACGCTGCTCATTGTTCTGTTGATTTTCAGGTTGTGTGTTTGTTTTTCTCCTGCTCTGCTCCGTGTGCGTTTTTCTTTGTTTGTTGCGAATTACCATCAATGAAAACTGAGTTTGGACCCGCCATACAGCCTAGCCTCGACAATCTCAGCCTTGGTCTTAAATCACACTGAAATCATGTCAGCAGAGTTTCTGTTGGGCTCAAATTTAAACATTTTTGAATGGTGAGCCTCACCAGCACATAAAACAGCAAATGCCACTGAAAAACAGTCTAAAGGTTTCGAGAATTTGCCCTTTAAAACTGATCCTCAACATCATCTAAATGTCTTTGTTTTCTTCTTTTTCTTCTTCTTCTTCTTCTTCTTCTTCTTATTATTATTATTATTATCATCATTGCTATTGTTGTTATTATTGTTATTATTATTATTAAATGTGTGGTTGACTTGTATCTATTAATCCTTTACATGTGTATTTATTTAGTGTTTATTATGAATATAAAGGTACAACGGTTGAAATTATATGAGCTGGGTTTTCTGATAAATTGGCTCCTTATAGTGGACATAAGTGGGAACTACAATCTACAGTCGTAGTTAAAAATGGCAAAAACACAAAAATTTTTCTAGCTCTTTAAAACTCAATATTGTCACTATAACTTATTCTATTGTTCTTTTACTGCTCTTATTTTTCACTTTTCCTTATTTTACATTGACCACGTTTGTGTTATTGTTTTGATAGTTGCGTCAGCGTTGAGTCAGAGGTTGTGTACGTCATCATACCGCGCTGCAGGCACGCTTTGCCGGTGCGGATCTGGTGCTGTTCTGTGTGGACTTTGCGTGTGTTTAGGGGAAAATGTCGGTGTTTCACGACGAAGTGGAGATCGAGGACTTTGAATACGACGAGGATACGGAGACGTATTACTTCCCGTGTCCCTGCGGAGACCGCTTCGCCATCACCAAAGTAAGTTCAGCTCACGGCTAATAGCTACAAACCAAACTTCAGTTTGAAATCTCCTGTTTTTACATCTTCATATAGTGGGTGATTTACACGGAGGACATAACAGAGTTTCCCACTCCCTTCATCATCGATACAGTCTTCTTCTGGATTCGGCAGGGATTTATTGATGGCACGTTGATATATGTCCGTTTTTTTTTTTTTTAAGAAGTATTTCAACCTTCCTTTCGGATTTGCCACAGAGGTGGGACGTAAAATCTCTCATTATTTGACTGAAGTTTGGTTTGGTGTTAAGATAAACTTTTATTAGTCCCACACGTGGGAAATGTGTTTGGTCACGACAAAAAAGTGGACAGTACAAAGTTAAGAGCAGCAAAAATTAAGAAAAACACAAGAATAGAAAATAATAAACCAGCACCATACTTTATTCTCAGCAGTGAAACTACGTCAGTGAACGGAACCAAACTCCATTTAAAAGTCTTCAAATTTAAGAGAGTAAAAACGTTCAAACAAATCAAAGCCTACTGAGTAATTATCAGTCATTTCTTGTGACATCATGAAACTTTGTTTTACATGGTTTAAGGTAGAAAAGACGGTATTTTAAGTAGTTTTTTTTTCTGAAATAGTAGAAACTTGTAGCTGAAGTGAACTTTAGCTCTCTTAAATTCAGGAACAAGATGACAGTTCACCATATCAAGACTTCCTTCATGTTAGCAGGCTGAAGAAATCCTAAAACTGCAGTGAGTTGCAGCTTATTTGTGGGTCTCTGCCTTCAGTGACTAAGAGTTGGCTCTTCTGTGTTGAGATCTGACATTTGAAGGATATTTAATTTCTTTGCAGGTAGAATACACGGGTGTACAGGAGGGAAATTTAGACTTTTTCTAATGGAGTTTGGGTGTTTTTAGTGATATGTCATATACTGATGGAGATGATCTTCTTTTTCTTTTCTTTTTGAAACATTAAAACAAAGAAACATAGTTTGGAAGAAATGCATGTATGGATGCATCTGGCATACCTGAACACTCTAAAACTGAAACAGATACTCAGAATAAGCAAGAAGAAACTCAGACTTTATCAGTTTTGATAGTGTTTGCCTGCTCAGCACCATCCAAAGGTTCATCCAGGAAAGTCCGACTTCATGACGAGTTCTTTCTTTGTAATTCACGAAGCATCCCAAACTTGCGACTAGGGCTGCCACGATTACGTCGACTATCAAAATCGTCGACGACTGATTTAATAGTCGACGTGTCGTTTGAAGCTTTGTAAGATCGCAAAAGACGCAGGAATAATAGCAGGATTTAAGAGTGTAATAACGGACTGAAACAGAAGATGGCAGCACAGCATGTACAAGGATGCCAGCTGCCGTTAAACCCCGAAGAAGAAGAAGCAGCTGTGTCCCAGAATTCATAGCGCGGCCCAGCTTAGTTTCCAACAATGGCGGCAGCTAGTTAGTTTTAATATTACTCTTATTATTCTTTCTGGGTCACAAAATAAACGTTTAACATATTTTCAGGCGAGAATGTAGCTGTGTAAACCTCAAATATCGGCTCAGTTTATCAGGACACCACATATTTTCAAAAGCGCTCCGACGTTTTCGGAGACGTCTGTTACCCACTAGCTCGATAGCTAGCCGGGGGCTAGGTCACTAGCGCCGTGAGAACACCGGACTCCCGGCAAATTGTTTTCAAACCCACCGCCGTCTTTCGCGACTCAGGTTAAATATATATGAGTCACTTAGATAAATTAAAAATGTTGTTGTTTGGCTTTTTTTTTTTTTTTTTTTTGTATTTTATTTGTTCCTGAGTAAATCGGTTTGGCTGAGATTAAAGTTATAGTTTTTACACAGCTGAATAAACGTCAAGCAGACAGCTGATTATCAGAAGTGTGAGATGCTGGAGAATATACTCCGGTGTCCTGTTATATTTTAGATAGCAAGGAGTTTATTAAACTTTACCGAAACAATCTGCAAATTTCATTAAAATTGAATAAACTATCATCTTGTCTTTATTTTTAGTTAGCACCTTAAAAGCTTAAAGCTGTAAGCTAATGATAGTTATATAAGAGCAGATGCTGCTGGTGCAATAAGCTGTAGTTTTACGTCCAGTGGATGATGATCTGATTAGTCGACTAATCGCATAAATAATCGGTGACTAGTCGACTATCAAAATAATCGTTTGTGGCAGCCCTACTTGCGACTGCAGTCAGGTCTTGCAGTTTTTACACTGTCCCTACACTTTGTTTCTCTGAACTCTGTTCAATTCCTCAGACCTTGCGGCTTTGCTGCGGTGCTCTCAGGGGAGAGTTTATTCTTACAGGCAGCATTTGTGTTGGGTGGCCTGTGGTACTTTTAATCCTGCAATTGTTTGATCAGGTAATGCGTTTTCTCCAAAGGGTGGCTGGCCTTTCCCTCAGAGATGGGGTGAGAAGGCCAGTCAGTTTGAGGGTGTCAGGTAAAGATGTTACTCCTGCACATTAAAAGGAGGCAGCTGAGGTGTTAAGATCACGACCTACTGGGAGAACCCAGAACTACTGGAGATAGCTGAGAGAGGCCTGCTGCCCCCAAGACCCAGCCCCAGAAAAGCGACAGAAAACGAATGGCAACATGTCGTAGATGGAGAAGAGTGACCGTACAATCTTGATGATTTCTTTTATGTGACAGGTGCACAGATTTCAGATCAGCCTGGCTACAGTGCTGAAGAGAAACCTAGGGTTGTTCTTATTTTCTTCAATCAGTGATGAATAGTAAGATGTTCTGGCTTTGCGGAGGGCTTTCTTATAAAGCAACAGGCTTTATAAAGGCTAAATGATGATCTTTTAAAATTGTGACATGCCATTTCCTCTCCAGCCTATGAGTTATCTGCTTTAGGCTACGTGTTTGAGAGTTATACCACAGAGTCAAGTACTTCGGGTTTGAGGCCTTATGTTTCACAGTAGCTACAGTATCCGGAGTCGTACATAGTGAGGAGGTAAAATTATTAACAATGGCCTGTATTTGTATAGCACTTTTCTAGTCCCTAAGGACCCCAAAGCACTTTACACAACCTGTCATCCACCCATTCACACACACATTCACACACTGGTGATGGTAAGCTACATTGTAGCCACAGCCACCCTGGGGTGCACTGACAGAGGCGAGGCTGCCGGATACTGGCGCCACCGGGCCCTCTGACCACCACCAGTAGGCAACGGGTGAAATGTCTTGCCACTTCGAGCTCTGTTGGAGTAGCATTCAGATAGCTGCTCTGCTCTGTGCTGGTACAGGGCATTGAAGATGATAACAGTGGGTGGATTATATTCTTAAACTTAGTTACAGCGCTTTCAGAAAGACATCTACTGTGATAAAGTCTACTCTCCACTGCTGTTTAATCAATTATTGTAAATGTAATCAGGAAATGATCAGACAGGAGAGGGTTTTCAGGAAACACTGTTAAATGTTCAGTTTCTATGCCATATGTTAAAACAAGGTCTAGAGTGTGATTAAAGTGGTGGGTGGGTTCTTTTACATTTTGAGAGAAGCCAATTGAGTCTAATAACAGATTAAATGCCATGTTGAGGCTGTCATTCTTAGCATCTACATGGATGTTAAAATCACCCACAATAATTATTTTATCTGAGCTGAGAACTAAATCAGATAAAAAGTCTGAGAAATCAGAGAGAAACTCTGTGTAAGGCCCAGGTGGACGATATATGATAACAAGTAAGACTGGTTTCTGAGTTTCACAGCTGGGGTGGACAATGTTAAGCATCAGGCTTTCAAATGAATTAAGTCTGTCTTGGTCTTTCGTTGATTAATAGGCTGGTGTGAAAAATTGCTGCCACACCGCCCCCTCGGCCTGTGCTTCGAGGTTTCTGGTAGTTAGAATGACTCGGGGGTGTTGATTCATTTAAACTAACATAATCATCCTGCTACAACCAGGTTTCTGTAAGGCAGAGTAAATCGATTTGTTGATCAATTATTAAGTCATGTACTAACAGAGACTTGGAGGAGAGAGACCTAATATTTAATAATCCACATTTCACTGTTTTACTCTTTGGTTCAGATGTGGATACTGTACTGTTCCTTCTTTCTGATTTTTTTTTTTATGTTTAAGGTGTTTGTTGCTGGTTTCTTGTTTGTTTTTCATTTGTTTGGGAGCTGACACAGTCTCTATTGAGATGGGGTTTTTTGGAGGTAACAGGAGGAGAGAAGCTGCAGACTGCAACTTTTTATTAATACATTAATACATTTGGCCAGAATTCTCAAAATGACAGCTTCTCCATCCAAAGTGGGATGGATGTCATCTCTCCTAACAAGACCAGGTTTCCTTCAGAGAGTTTCCCAGTTATCTATGAAGCCCACATTGTTTTTTGGACACCACTCCGATAGCAATTTAAGGACAACATGCGGCTAAACATGTCACTCGTGGACTGATTGGGGAAGAGAGAGGAATAAACCACAAAAACATTCAAACCTTGACAGAAACCTGAAGATTTTATTTGTTTTTATTTTGAAGGAGGACCTGGAGAACGGGGAGGAGGTGGCGACATGTCCAAGCTGCTCGCTCATCGTTAAAGTCATCTACGATAAGGTATCTGTGACTTCCTCTTATCAGTTCATCCATAAAGGGCTCAACGATCAGTTATTTAAAAAGTTTCTTGTAAAGTGACGAAAAGCAGCAAATTCTCACTTTAGAGAAGCTGGAAATCACTTTGTTTTATTATTTAAAGTACCTTCAGTGTTTATTTGATCTAAAATGTTTCCTGTGATAACACCAGAATTTCTCATTATTTGATCAGGACAGTTTTATATCGATCAGTTAAAACTTTCAAATAAAAAAAACATGATAGAAAAGAAAAGATGCAACAGCATCACAAAAACCTCTGAAAAGTACTTTTACATTACTTTTTTGTGTTGGGGACATTAAACCATCATGCTTTTATTCTGCAAATCATTGGTGAATTGTTCATGTAAATTATTGATTTTTTTTTTAAAAAGTACAACTTTAAATTTAAGACAGATGGATAGTACGGGGCGTCACTACCTTTCAATGAATGACAGGCTTTTTTGTATGTGTGTGTTTCAGGATCTTTTCCAGGTTGGAGAAATCATTGAAGCACCGTCACACGCCAAACTGGAGGTCGTTCAATCCTGAACCCTCTCACCTTTGACCTCACAGAGACCCCAGTTTAACCATTTCCCGTCTCGACGCTGTGTCCAGGTGGTGCTGGGAAACGCCAGACTTTCACTGCCTCCTGTATTTCCTCCAGATGTATCTTGAATGAAATCACACTTGATCCAGATGAAATTTTTTTGAAGACGCAAGGTTGCGGCGTTCATGTGTTTGATGGACTTCCTGCGGATTATGTGGGAGGATGAGCGTGGAGCCGAGCCATTTGCTGTGAACAGATGAAGGTTGCGCTTTAAAAAAAACAAAGCGTTGGTTCCTGCCTCAACCTCGCCACTCTTAATGCACATTCAGTCTTTCACTTTAAAGCTCAGGAGAACGAAGGAAGCTTCATTTTAGGACTGGCAGGTTTCTTTAGAGCTTTTATTTTGTAGTTTTGAGATATTTTAATATATATTTATATAAAACCTCCACATACAGAGAACCCAGACACCCTCTATAGGACAAACTGTGTGATGACACAATTACTGAATCAGTAATGTTTCAATCGATCAGCTGACGTGTGCTGATTGGCTCCATGGCATCTCCGTGGGATTAATAAAGTTTTTACTTAAACTTTTTGTTTGTTTGTGGATAATATGACCTTTGAACACAGAATTAAAAAGTCTTTGTTAGCACAATAAAAGTTTCACTCTGCAGTCGATATCTCTGAAAACTTTCAGAGAAAAAGCATGTGTGCGTCTTCCATAAAGCCCCTCCCCCCTCCGTTAGGTGAGAGTTTGATTCAAAGCAACATTCAAATTTTCAAACTCCAGATTTTTTAATGATCATGAAAATTCTTTTCTTATTACATCTGTGATAGGATGGTCTGACTTTTTTTTTTTTAAAGACAATATAAAAGTAAATTAATATTAATTATATTGATATTTCAGTTATTGATTTCATCAATTTAATTTGATTTCAGTAAGCTTGGTGATTGTCGGTTAATGATTGAGGTGACTGGTTAGTAAAGATCGTGGTGGAAAGTGTGACTGCATGATCAGAGAGTCAAACATCTTCTCGTCTGGAGACTGAATTGCTCTTTTCATAGCAGGAAGCTGTTTCAGCATCAGTAGACACCGTTTTTACTCTTCACACCCTTTACAATCAAAATGCTTTTAGATAGTTGAATACAATACACAATCCAGCAGAGGGCAGCAACACCTAAGCGCTCTCTCTCCCTAACATGAGCAGAGGATCCCTAACAACCAGCTGCTCCTAATACATCTAAGTGCTCTGTTTTATTTACATAACCCAGCATTCAGTGAAGTTCTCTGAAGGTTGTGATGCTCAAAACGAGTGTGTGAGACACTCAAACGTTTGTGTTGGAATTGCATCGAGGTTTCTGAGATAATCTCACAGCTATCTCCATCGGCACTCTAATCTGTAGTGAGAGTTGTTAACAAATAGGTCACCTGTAAAAATGGATGCAGGTTATTTCACATTTTTATTCTTGTCTCCAAAGTTTTCTTGGAAGTTTCTGGCTACATGAAATGCCAATACCAGCTCACACAGGTTAGAGTGAGCATGAAATCATTTAATACAGCAAATAATATTTTCTGTTGAAAGTAACAAAAAGAAATTAGGGACAGGATTTAGAGCTGAACTTTTCTGCCCATTTTATTTTTTATTGACGTGTTTTTACAGCACAAGGCTATACTCTGTCTGCTGATATGAGTCAGCGTAGCTCACCCAGCAGCCTGTTTCTCTCTTGTCTAAAATCATAAAAGAGTAGGCCAACATTTGTTTAAGTGCACTTTGAATCTCCATGTTTAAATGGATAGCCTATACTGGTCTTCACAATCCACAGCAACGATAACAGCGAGACACTGGGTATTTTCTTTTATACATGTTCTGTCCTTGCTTCTAAGAAATAGAAGCGATAGTATTAAAAAAAATGAAATCAGTAATTTAAGGCCCAGTCTGAATTACTGTGGTCTGTCCGGCATGGGAATCCTGACGCCATATCTGCTGAGGAGTATGGGATGTCAAACGCTAGCAATTATTTTTGGAGTTACTGTATTAAACGCAAGAGGCTCAGACAGTTTGATGTATTTACTTTTTCTAACAGGAAACATGCCTACATTGTTCTGATATTTTATTTTTTGCAAATAAAGTTTTTTCTCTGACAGAATGCATAGTTTATTTTAACTATTATAAGTCAACCTACTTTTTTGCTTTTGAGAGTGTGATCGTCCTAAAAAAATTTCAAGTACTGGTTTATGTACCTTTTCACGGTAAAGAAAGGGGCTGGTTGACGGTGGATGACTTTTAGAAACTTTTATTTATATCTTTAAAATGATAATGTGTCACAGTTGGATCTTGGAGATGATGTAAATAATTGAGTGAAGATGAGGCTAAATGACTTTTAAGACTCTAAATAAGAAACCAGAAATAATCTGTATTCAGGAAACTTGGCTAAAACCGACTTTAGATTTTGTAATCAGAGGATATAGTGGTGAACACAGAGGCAGAAGTGAGGTTCATGGAGGAGGTTGTGAAACTTTTTTTTTTTATAGCAAAAGGAAAACAGAATATATAGTTGTTGAAGTTTGGAATAAGAACAGCATCAAAATTGTACATTTTTAAAACCCATGCAAAAGGCTTTCACCTGAATGAATGGAGAACCTTGATATCCATTTAAATAGAAAAGCATGTTGGTGTGGCGGTTTTAATGCACACAGTTCGTTATGGGGTACTAATAATGACCACAATGAAACAGTAATTCAAAAATTAATGGACAATGGAAATTTTATTTGTTTAAATGTTCAAATTCAAAATTCAAATTCAAATTCAAATTTTATTTGTCACGTACACAGTCATACACAGTACGATATGTAGTGAAATGCTTGGACAACTGCTCGTGACCTAAAGAGAACAAAAAAGGAAAAGGCTATGAATAAGATAGGAAATAAATATGAAAAATTAAAAAGGGTAAATTTAACTAGGAAGGAATAAAATATAAATTAAGGTTAAAAATGAAATAACTGTACAACACAAATTAGAATGAAGGGTAAATTTAACTGGGAAGAATAAGATAAAGATAAATATATAAATTAAAGTTGAAAATAAAATAACTACAACAAAATACACAATACACAATATAGAACTATATAAGAATGTATGAAGAAATCTAAATATAAATAAATATATACACAATAACAATAACAATAACAGCAGCTGTACAAGTATTAACCGGAAATGAAGAATATAGTGACCAGTGTTGTGCAAAACCAAAGTCCAGAAAGTCCAGTGTGTGTGTAAGAACTGTATGTGTGGGTCAGTACTGTGTGCAACGGCTTTCTTCTGTGTTTTCTTCTGTGTTTAATTTTACTTTTCCTTTATTTTTTCACGAGCAGCACTTGTCTCCTTGTGTACGACCAACAAACCTTACTGGACATAAAAGACGGTCTTTCTTATAACTTTCCGGAGTTCAAGTTTTGCAACACGGACGCTCCGTTTGCAGACCCCCCATTCATCTCACCTGAGACGCCTTTGTTCTCTGGCCCTGGAGGCCGCAAACGCCAACGCAGAGGGAGAAGATCTGGCGTTCTGGTTCGACTGAGACGGCGCACTAACAGACCACCGTTACCCAGTTTATTACTGGCTAATATGCAGTCTCTGGAGAACAAGCTGTGCGAGCTTCGGGCACGGATCTCATTCCAGCGAGAGATGCGGGACTGCTGCGTGATCTGCCTCACAGAAACCTGGCTATCGGACAAAGTACCGGACTCCGCAATACAACTGCCGGGGTTCTCTGTGCACCGCGCGGACAGGTCACAGGATCTTACTGGGAAAAGCAGAGGCGGTGGTGTGTGTTTCATGATCAACAACAGCTGGTGTGATTATGCGAACGTGCACCCGGTCAAATCCTTCTGCTCACCGGACCTGGAGTACCTGATGATTAAGTGCCGGCCATTCTGGCTACCGAGGGAATTTACAGCAGTGATTATTACGGCTGTTTACATTCCCCCACAAGCCGACACTGACCGTGCACTCAGGGAACTGTACAGCGCGATCAGCAGCGAGGAAACCGCACACCCAGAGGCAGCGTTTATCACAGCCGGAGACTTTAATAAGGGAAACCTGAAGAAAGTCTCACCAAAACTCCATCAACACATCCTTTTCAACACACGTGGAAACCGGCAACTCGACCACTGTTACACCTCTTTCCGGGATGCGTACAAAGCCCTCCCCCGCGCCCCATTCGGCCAATCAGATCACTGCTCCATCCTGCTCCTGACCGCCTACAGGCAGAAGCTGAAACAGGAAGCTCCAACCCGGAGGGCGGTGCACTGTTGGACGGACCAATCGGAGTCTGCGCTGCGGGACTGTTTTGATCACGCGGACTGGGAAATGTTTCACGTGGCCGCCAGAGACATTGATGAATACACAGACTCAGTCTGTGGATTTATCAGGAAATGCGTGGAAGATGTCGTCCCATCCAGAACAGTCAAATCCTTCCCAAATCAAAAACCCTGGATTAACGGAGATGTTCGCGCGGCACGGAACACCGCCTTTGCCTCCGCGAACACATCAGACTACAAACACGCACATTACCAACTCCGGAAGACGATCAAAGCAGCCAAACGTGAGTACAGGGACAGGGTGGAACAACAGTTTGACAACCCTCGGAGTATGTGGCAGGGACTAAACACGATCACAGACTTTAGAGGGAAAACCAGCACACCGCAGACCACGGCCTCTCTGTGTGAGGATCTAAACGTATTCTACGCTAGATTCGACACAGCGAACACCATGAGACCGGACAGTGTGCGCACCGCGGATGACGTCAGTGCGCACACTGTGTCTGAGGAGGATGTGCGGAAGTGCTTCAGGAAGGTGAACGCACGCAAAGCTACTGGTCCGGACGGGATTCCCGGCCGCGTCCTCAGGTCATGCGCGGCTCAGCTGGCTGGAGTGTTCACGCACATCTTCAACCTTTCCCTCTCTCTGTCTGTAGTCCCAGCCTGCTTCAAAATGGCCACCATCGTCCCTGTACCCAAATCCTCCACCATCTCCTCATTGAACGACTGGCGACCTGTAGCCCTGACCCCCATCGTAAGCAAATGCTTCGAGAAGCTGGTCAGGGACTTCATCTGCTCTGCACTACCCGACTCACTGGACCCTCTACAGTTTGCATACCGCCACAACAGGTCCACTGATGATGCCATAGCCCTGACACTACACACTGCCCTGTCACACCTGGAGAAGAGAGACACGTATGTGAGGATGCTGTTTGTAGATTACAGCTCAGCATTCAATACCATCGTTCCCTCGAAGCTGGACAGGAAACTGCAGGATCTAGGACTGAGCAGCTCCCTCTGCAGCTGGATCCTTAGCTTCCTGTCTGACAGACGCCAGGTGGTCAGACTGGGCAGCATCACCTCATCCCCCATCACACTGAACACTGGTGCTCCACAGGGGTGTGTACTGAGCCCTCTCCTGTACTCACTCTACACCTACGACTGCACAGCCACTAACAACTCCAACATCATTGTGAAGTTTGCGGACGACACTACAATGGTGGGTCTTATCACCAACGGTGATGAGACGGCTTACAGGGAGGAGGTCAGCGCCCTGACCCACTGGTGTCAAGACAACCATCTCATCCTCAACGTCGCAAAGACAAAGGAGTTGATAGTGGACTTCCGGAGGTGCAGAGAAGTACACACCCCCATCACCATCAACGGCGCTGCTGTGGAGAGAGTGAGCAGCTTCCGGTTCCTTGGAGTACATCTGGCTGAGGATCTTACGTGGTCAGTACACACAAACAAAACAGTGAAGAAGGCGCAGCAGCGCCTCTTCTTTCTCAGGAGACTGAAAAGATTCGGCATGAGCCCCCGCATCCTCAGGACCTTCTATCACTGTGCCATTGAGAGCATCCTCACTGGATGCATCACCACCTGGTATGGCAACAGCACCGCCTACAACTGCAAAGCTCTCCAGCGAGTAGTGCGGTGCTCTGAACGGATAATTGGAGGTGAGCTTCCCTCCCTCCAAGACATCTACAGGAAGCGGTGCCTGAGGAAAGCGGGGAGGATCATCAAGGACTCCAGTCACCCCAGCCATAAACTGTTCAGACTGCTTCCATCAGGAAGGAGGTTCTGCAGCATCCGGTCCCGTACCAGCAGACTGAGAGACAGCTTCTTCCATCAGGCCATCAGACTGCTGAACACGTCATAGACACCTCAGCTTCACTACTGGAACTTCAACATTATGCACTCCACACTGTATATAAATGCCACTTGTTTTGCACATATTCAACTCTGTATATTTTATATATTTTATTATTATTATTATTATTTTATTTTATTTTTTTACTATTTAATTTGTAAAAATGTGTATACACACACACACACACACACACACACACACACACACACACACACACACACACACGTAGGAAAATATTTAGTATACACATCCAGAAATGCATACACTATTATATATTGTACATATATTTATTAGTTTCAGGTTGGCCATTCTTGTATTTTGCTCGTTTGTGTTGTTGTGTTTGCACATCTCTGTTGCTTGTGGGGCTCGCACACAAGAATTTCACTCGCATGTGCTGTGCCAGTGTGCCTGCACATGTGATGTGACAATAAAAAGTGATTTGATTTGATTTGATTTGATTTGGTGGTGTGATTGAGAGACCGTATCGCCTGCGGAAAGAAGCTCCTCCTCAGTCTCTCTGTGTTGGTCTTCAGGGAGCGGAATCGCTTTCCTGACCTCAACAGAGAGAACAGTCTGTTGTTGGGATGGCTGAGGTCCTTCACGATCTTCCTGGCCTTGGTCCAGCACCGCCTGCTGTAGATTGAGTGCAGGTCAGGGAGCTCGGAGCAGATGGTGCGCTCAGCTGACCGCACAACCCTCTGTAGAGCTCGTCTGTCCTGCATGGTGCTGTTCCCGAACCAGGTTAAGATGTTTCCCGCCAGGATGCTCTCTATGGTGCACGAGTAAAAGTTCCTGAGCACCTTGGAGGGCAGTTGGAAGTCTCTCAAGCGTCTGAGGTGGTAGAGACGCTGTCGGGCCTTTTTCACCACGGTGTTGATGTGACAGGACCATGACAGGTCCTGCGTGATGTGAACTCCGAGGTATTTGAAGCTGTCCACTCTCTCCACTGGGCACTCGTTGATGACGGGGGTCTGGTAGTTCCTCTCCTGCTTAGTGCTGAAGTCCACTATCAGCTCCTTTGTCTTACTGACGTTTAGAAGGAGGTTGGAAGGGATACAAGAGTTAACATGAAAACAGGTATGAAATCAGTAACTGATCACACAATCTGGCAGGTAGTTAAAGATAAAACACTAGGAATTGACCACTATCATATAATAACTGAAAAAATGTGGGTATTGAAAAGTCTGACGCAGGTGGTTTTCAGAAATGGTGTTTCGGTAGTGAAGATTGGGAAGCATTTAGGCTTCTTACAAACCAGGAATTGGATGAAATTAATTGGAATACGGAAGTTGATCATTTAAATTTCACTATGTTGTGATATTTTACAGGACAAGTATGGACAATGATAAGAAGAATGGGTGGGATTAAAACAGAATATGGGTATCCAGTCTTAGGTGATGGTGAAGTTACAGCAGTAAAAGATGAAGAAAAAGCAGATGTGACGGCTAAAACTTTCGTTAAAAGACATAGTTCAGATAATATTTATGTAGAATGAAAAAGAAAGGATAGTGTCAGAGAATAGAGAGTTATTAGAACATGAAGAGGATGTAAATCAGCGGTCCCCAACCCCCGGGCCTCGGACCGGTACCGGTCCGTGAGTCGTTTGGTACCGGGCCGCGAGAGTTGAGGCTCAGGTGTAAAATGTATAGTTTTCAGGGTTTATCGGTTTTCAGCGTTATTTTGTTATCGTTTTTATCGGTTTTCCTTGGTCTTTTCACTTGTGTTATGAATAAATTTTCTTTTTTTCGGTACCGGTACTAGTTTTATTTTGTTGTATTTATCCGCGACACCTTAAAGGCCGGTCCATGAAAATATTGTCGGGCATAAACCGGTCCGTGGCACAAAAAAGGTTGGGGACCGCTGATGTACAGTAAATGATTTACTAAATGCACCTTTTTCAAAATCAGAGTTAAATCGAGACTTCAGAAATCAACACCAGGGAAAGATGACATCGGTTATATAATTATGAGTGATCTTAGTGAGTCATTTAAAGTCATATTATTGGAGCTTTACAATAAAGTTTGGGAAGATAGGAAATTACCACAAAGCTTGAAAGAATCAATAATACTACCGATATGGAAGCCAGGCAAAGATGATACAAAACCAGAACATTATAGACCAATTGGTCTAACTTCCAATGTATGCAAAATAATGGAGAAAATAATTAATGAAAGACTGATGTACTATATAGAAAAAGGGTGTAATGAAAAAGGCAATGGTTTTATAAATTCCAAAGGAAAACTGGAGAAATGAGAAGGAGACAGGAGGAAGAAAAGAGAAGAAACAATCATTTTATGGCTCAGATTTGGGCACACTGGTCTAAACAGCACACAGTTCATTTTAAGGGAAATACTGTAATGAGAAATGTGAGCACTGTGGGGATGATGAGACAGTAGAGCATGTTATATTACACTGTCAGTATTAGAAAGAAAGAAGACAACTAATTCAAAACCTAAACCTCATCCTAAATTTTGATCAAATCTGAATCGTAGGGGCTAAAGACTTTTTAAATGTGATAGACTCTTTCAGTCTCACCCAGCATGTATTGGATCCAACACATGTACAGGGCCATACGTTGGACCTTGTCTTCTGGATTACCAATTTCTAATTTGGAAATATGTGATGCGATTTTCTCTGACCATTGTGCTTAACATACTTTTATCCCACTGCCATTTTAAATCAATCCCAAACACGCTGTTATAGTGTTTTTAAACTATCGGCTATAGAACAGTTCTCCATTGCCTTTCAAAAATGGTCGGGTTCTTCCCTTGGCGACGACACCGAGCAGATCGAATCTAACTTTATTAGTAAATGCAAGGCTAGTCTTGATGAGATTGCCCCGTTTAAACTAGCGCGACCAACAACTAAATCTGACCCGCAGATAAACGAGACAACCCGATCAGCTAGATGACAGTGCAGGAAGGCTGAACGAAAAGGGGAAAAAGACAGGTTACGTTTATTTTCTACTGCTGAGAGAGAGTCTATATAGATATCAGGACATTGTGAAAGCTGAAAAATCTAACTCGCAAACACTATTGAGAACAACTCTAATAAGCCCCGAACTCTCTTTTCAATTATTGATTTGGCCCTGAAAACCTCTCCCGCCTCTCATATGTATAGCTCTGCTGAAACTTGCAAGAGATTCTTGCAGTTCTTTATTAATAGGATAGAAATACTTCGACCCGTGCCTATTCTGTCCCTGTACGATGTCTTAACAACATATACCTGCTCTACTGCTTTTGACCCGTTTGAGCCTGTATGTTTTAACCAAGTGGAAGATCTTTGTAATAGTATACAGATATCATCCTGCCCCACAGATGGAGTCCCAACACATTTTCTAAAAAAGATTATTAAGGTTGTCGACTCCGAAATGGTAACTATTTTTAATAGTAGTCTTAGCTCTGGAGTGGTACCAACTGGTTTCAAACATGCTGTAGTACAGCCAGTAAACTTTAAAAACCTAACCTTGACTCCTCTGTTCGTGCTCATTTCAGACCTATTTCCAAGCTTCCGTTTCTGTCAAAAGTTTTGGAAAGAATTGTATTTGAGCAGTTACAATCCTTTCTAAATAGTCATAATATTCTAGAGAAATTCCAGTGGGGCTTCAAATCCTACCACAGTACAGAAACTGCTAAAAATTCTTAATGATATTTTATTAATCACCGATTCAGGTGAGTCAGCTGTGCTTCTGCTTTTAGACTTAAGTGCAGCCTTTGATACCATCGACCACAGCATTATGATCAGACTATTGGAGCAATGTGGTATCAAAGGTATTGTCATGGTCGGCTGTGTGGCAGGCAGGCAGGAGTGGTGGACCCAAAATGCAGGATTCTCAGGACACGAGGTTTAAACAGAAAATGCAGCTTTATTGCTGGAGCAGAACATCAAGATAAAATAAAACTCACAAAAGCAAACAAAACTCTAAACAGAGATGCAGGAGGACTGGAAATCCTAAACACGCAGCAAGTGAGGGTGAACAGACGTTAACGACGCGACGCTGACCCAAAGACACACTGGGCTTAAATACACTGAGGGAGTCATCAAGGAATTAAGAGACAGAAGGGGGACACAGCTGGGAGAAATAAGACCTAACGAGACAGGGGAGAGGTAAAACTGAACACACTGACATGAGACATGAACTTTCAGAATAAAACAGGAAACTTAACAGACACAGAGAACCAGACAGGACACTGAACTTGACAGGCAGACTCATGAGCAGACACAATAACACCATGGACAGACAGAGGGAACACAGAGAAGTGGGAGCAGGCAGGCAAGGAACAGAAACCTAACAAATGGCAAAAATCACAACAGAATACACATTTGGAATGAACAAAAGCATAAGGAAACACAAAACACTGAGTCCTCAGACTCAGGACCATGACAGGTATCCCTTTTGGAATGGCTTAGGTCCTACCTCTCCGAGAGGACTTTTTCTGTGAGCCTTGATGATTTTACTTCCTCCACAGCTCCATTTACCTGTGGTGTCCCGTAGGGTTCCGTATTAGGCCCAATTCTCTTTTCAATCTATATGCTACCCTTAGGCCTAATTTTTAAGAAGCATAACATCTGTTTTCACTCTTATGCTGACGACACCCAGATCTATTTTCGGCTTAATAGAAACACCTCAAAATTCAAATTCAAATTTTATTTGTCACGTACACAGTCATACACAGTACGATATGCAGTGAAATGCTTAGACAACTGCTCGTAACCTAAAGGGAAAAAAAAGAAAAAAAAAAGGAAAAGGCTATGAATAAGATAGGAAATAAATATGAAAAATTAAAAAGGGTAAATTTAACTAGGAAGGAATAAAATATAAATTAAGGTTAAAAATGAAATAACTGTACAACACAAATTAGAATGAAGGGTAAATTTAACTGGGAAAGAATAAGATAAAATATATAAATTAAAGTTGGAAAATAAAATAACTGTACAACAAAATACACAATACACAGTATAGAACTATATAAGAATGTATGAAGAAATATAAATAAATAAATATATACACAATAACAGCAGCTGTACAAGTATTAACTGGAAACGAAGAATATAGTGACCAGTGTTGTGCAATCCACATTATATCTTGTGCAGTGCAAATATGCTTAAAGTGATTTAAGTGATGAAGTGAAAACAATGTCCAGAATGTCCAGTGTGTGTGTAAGAACTATATGTGTGGGTCAGTACTGTGTGGTGGTGTGATTGAGAGACCGTATCGCCTGCGGGAAGAAACTCCTCCTCAGTCTCTCTGTGTTGGTCTTCAGGGAGCGGAATCGCTTTCCTGACCTCAACAGAGAGAACAGTCTGTTGTTGGGATGGCTGAGGTCCTTCACGATCTTCCATACCTCCACTCCCATGGAATCATTATTCAAATGCCTCGACGAAGTTAAAACCTGGATGGTCTCAAATTTTCTTACCTTTAATGAGGACAACACTAAAATAATTATTTCTGGACCAAGCTATAACTCTAATGCCCCAGATTTAGATTTATGTAACTTAGCATCTGTTGTTAAAACACATGTAAAAAACCTGGGGGTTTTCTTGAATAACAAACTCACATTTAAGAAACAAGTTAGTTTAATTGTTCAGCAGTCTGTTTTTAAACTAAGGCTCCTATCTAAGGTGATTGTTTTTATCCCTTAAAAACTTGGAACGAGCAATCCATGTGTTCATCCTTTCGCAACTGGACTACTGTAATTGGCTATATGTTGGTGTCAGTCAGTCCAGTCTGGCACGGCTCCAACTTGTACAAAACACTGCAGCCCACCTTTTGACCCGTGTGAAGAGACACCGACATCTTACCCCGGTGCTTGCCTCTCTTCATTGGCTTCCAGTGCGTTTTAGAATTAATATTAAAATCTTACTTTTGACTTACAAAGTGCTAAATGGCCAGCACCAGACTATTTGTTTGACCTTTTGCAGCTTTATACGCCCTCTAGAGCTCTTCGATCAAGTGATCATTTGCGCCTTACCTTACACAAGTCTAGAATGGTTCATAGATGGGGATCGGGCATTTGCGGTTGTGGCACTGAAAATGTGGAACGATTTACCTCTCATATTAGAAAGCCCCCAACTGTCACTCTTTTTAAATCCCATCTTAAAAAATGTTTTTTCTCTTTGGCTTTCTATACTGCATGAGAGTTACCTTTTTTTTTTTTTCTCGAATTTTCTTATTTGCTTATTGATTTTAATTTTATTGTTTATTTATTATGTTGTAAAGCACTTTGGTCAACTCTTGTTATTAAATGTGCTTTATAAATAAATGAATAAATACATTAAATAGAATTAATGTATTTATTACCACGATAAGGTATTGAATCGCTACCTTATCGTGGTGGAGGGGTTTGTGTGTCACAGGGATCCCAGGGGCTATGTTGTCTGGGGGCTTTTGCCCCCTGGTAGGGTCTCCCATGGCAAATTGGCCCTGGGTGAGGGACCAGACAAAGAGCGATTCATAAGACCCTTATGAAAAGGAAACCAAGGGAACAGTTTACCCTGCCCGGGATAGGGTTACCGGGGCCTCGCCCTGGAGCCAGGCCCGGGGAGGGTGCCCGAGGGCGAGCGTCTGGTGGCCGGGCCTTAGTCCATGGGGCCCGGCCGGGCACAGCCCGAAGAGGAGACATGGGCCCATCCTCCCGCAGGCCCACCACCCGCAGGAGGCGCCATAGGGGTCGGGTGCATTGTGTGCCGGGTGGCGGCCAGGAGCGGAGGCCCTGGCGGACTGACCCCCGGCTGCCAAGACTGGCAATAGGGACATGGAATGTCACCTCTCTGGTGGGGAAGGAGCCTGAGTTAGTGCGTGAGGTTGAGAGGTACCGGCTAGATATAGTCGGGCTCACCTCTACACATGGCTTGGGCTCTGGAACCAGTCTCCTGGAGAGGGGCTGGACTCTGTCTCAGTCTGGAGTTGCCCTTGGTGAGAGGCGGCGGGCTGGGGTGGGTATCCTAATATCCCCTCGGCTTGCTGCCGGTACGTTGGGGTTTTTCCTGGTGGACGAGAGGGTTTGTTCCCTGCGCCTTAGGGGTCCTGACTGTCATCTGCGCTTATGCGCCGAGTGGCAGTTCAGAGTACCCAGCCTTCTTAGAGTCCCTGGGGGGGGGGTGCTGGAGGGTGCTCCACCTGGAGACTCTGTTGTCCTGCTGGGAGACTTCAATGCTCACGTGGGTAACGACAGCGAGACCTGGAGGGGCGTGATTGGGAGGAACGGCCTCCCTGATCTGAACCCGAGCGGTGCTCTGTTATTGGACTTCTGTGCTAATCACAGTTTGGCCATAACGAACACCCTGTTCGAACATAAGAGTGTCCATAAGTGCACGTGGCACCAGGACGCTCTAGGCCGTAGGTCGATGATCGATTTTGTAATCGTATCAGCAGACCTGCGACCATATGTTCTGGACACTCGGGTAAAGAGAGGGGCTGAGCTGTCAACTGATCACCACCTGGTGGTGAGTTGGATCAGGTGGCGGGGGAAGACGCTGGACAGACCTGGTGCACCTAAACGCGTAGTGAGGGTGTGCTGGGAACGTCTAGCAGAGGCCCCAGTCCGCGAGATCTTCAACGCACACCTCCGGCAGAGCTTCAACAGCATTCCGAGGGAGACTGGGGACATTGAGTCCGAATGGACCATGTTCAGCGTCTCCATTGCCGAAGCTGCTGCATTGAGCTGCGGCCGCAAGGTGGTTGGTGCCTGCCGTGGTGGTAATCCTCGAACCAAATGGTGGACACCAGAGGTGAAGGGAGCCACTAGGCTGAAGAAGGAGTCCTATCGGGCTTGGTTAGCCTGTGGGACTCCGGAGGCAGCCGACAGGTATCGACAGGCCAAGCGGAATGCGGCTCGGGCAGTGGCTGAAGCAAAAACTCGGGTGTGGGAGGAGTTCGGAGAGGCCATGGAAAAAGACTTTCGGACAGGAGGGGAAAGCGGTGCTCTACCTGCACTGTGTATAGTGCTGGCGGAGCGCTGCTGACGTCGACTGAGAAAATTGTCAGGCGGTGGAAGGAATACTTCGAGGACCTCCTTAATCCCACTGACACGTCTTCCGAGGAGGAAGCAGAGTCTGGGGATGAGGGGAATGACCCGCCAATTTCCGGGGGCGAGGTCACTGAGGCAGTTAAACAACTCCTTGGTGGCAGAGCCCCTGGTGTTGATGAGATCCGCCCCGAGTTCCTGAAGGCTCTGGACGTTGTAGGGCTGTCCTGGTTGACACGCCTCTGCAATGTTGCGTGGAGATCAGGGGCAGTACCTGTGGTGGTGGTGGTCCCCATCTTTAAGAAAGGGGACCGGAGGGTGTGTTCCAACTACAGGGGGATCACACTCCTCAGCCTCCCTGGGAAAGTCTATGCCAGGGTGCTGGAAAGGAGAGTTCGTCCGTTAGTCGAACCTCGGATACAGGAGGAACAATGCGGTTTTCGTCCTGGTCGCGGAACACTGGACCAGCTCTTTATCCTCTCCAGGATACTTGAGGGTGCATGGGAGTTTGCCCAACCAGTCTACATGTGTTTTGTGGACTTGGAGAAGGCATTCGACCGTGTCCCTCGGGGTGTCCTGTGGGAGGTGTTGCGGGAATATGGGGTGTCTGGCCCATTGCTACGGGCCATTCGATCCCTATACAACCGTTGCAAGAGCTTGGTTCGCATTGCCGGCAATAAGTCGGACTCGTTCCCGGTGGGTGATGGGCTCCGCCAGGGCTGCCCTTTGTCTCCGGTTCTGTTCATAATTTTTATGGACAGGATTTCTAGGCGTAGCCAAGTGGCGGAGGGCTTTCACTTTGGTGGCCTCAGTATCTCATCTCTGATTTTTGCAGATGATGTGGTTCTGTTGGCTTCATCGGGTGAGGGCCTCCAGCTCGCACTGGAACGGTTCGCAGCCGAGTGTGAAGCAGCGGGAATGAGGATCAGCACCTCCAAATCTGAGGCCATGGTTCTCAGCCGGAAAAGGGTGGAGTGCCCACTCCGGGTCGGGGATGAGTTCCTGCCCCAAGTGGAGGAGTTCAAGTATCTCGGGGTCTTGTTCGCGAGTGATGGGAGAAGGGAGCCGGAGATCGACAGACGGATTGGGGCTGCAGCTGCAGTAATGCAGACGCTGCACCGGTCCGTCGTGGTGAAGAGGGAGCTGAGTGTAAAAGCGAAGCTCTCAATTTACCGGTCGATCTACGTCCCTACCCTCACCTTGGTATTCCCCCGGATAAGCTGGAGGAGGTGGCTGGGGAGAGGGAGGTCTGGGCCTCTTTGCTTAGGCTGCTGCCCCCGCGACCCGGCCCCGGACAAAGCGGATGAGGATGGATGGATGGATGGATGGATGGAGTAAACTTTTAAGGAGTAAAAGTTATCAGGCACTATTTAGTTTTCTTAGGCAAACATATTTTTATGATAGACGGAAGTGTTATTTTCCGTGGAGATGGCACAGAGTGCAGTTGTTTGGCTGTGGTAAGTATTTGCCTTTGTTTTGTTAAACACTGGTGAACAGGGATTTTATGTGGTTACATATAGAGATTGACAGACCACGTGACTTTCGTGCATTGCATGCCGGGAACTAGTGGCAAAACAATCCAAGTACTGCATCAAATGCAAGCATTTGCAGCACCGCAAAACGTTCATTCTTCGGTTCCAATAAATTCTTGCTTTTTCTTTGCCCCCCAAAAAGGAATGTACAAAACGAAGGAGAACAATGCCGATCCGTACAAAGACAGACTTGATGAAAAGTCAAAGAAAAGATACGAGGAAAAAAATCAAACCAGTTAAAGGGTTAGACCTTTACGAGCACACAGAGGGACAAAATACGTTAGTGCTGCCCAATTTTCACCACGCTCATATTTATAATTATACGCTTCTTGGAGTGAGTGCATACACTCGTGAAGTTTAGTAACTTCAGGTCACTGCAACAAGCCCCAGTTTACCGACGGATGGGTACAGGACCTTGAAATGCACCGTGTAGAACGAAAGACCATCGTACATATCATACGTTTACCAGTCTCACAAATCGTCTTCATAAATACACATTCGTTAAACGTTTATTAATAGGACCTTTGAGCTCAACGGTAATTAATTAGTAGTGGAAATAATTTCTGGTATGCATTACAGAAATGTAGCAGTGACAATAATATTGTCTGCTGTAATCGTACTGGGCAATTGGTGATACAAAAAAACTGTTTTACCCTGTGAATAAAAGTATATGTTTTTGTAAATGTACCATGGTAATAACAGAAGCGAAACACAATATTGTGTCAGGACAATTTACTATTTATGCACAATAAACAAAGGAGCATAGCGCGACAATTTCTGTTCAGCGCCAGACTTGCTTGTACCCTATATCACCAATTATGTTATGAAAAATGACGTATTAACTACAACAAAAGACTGACCTTTGTGGAAATGCTTGGAGCAGACTAACCTGTGAGCTGGAGTGTCCTGAGACGTTATATTTTGTCTTCGAATGTGTCACGGCTGCCGAGGCGAGCCGTGTGGAATAAATGAGGATCCAAGCGCAGGCAGTCGTAGAGGAGTGAAGGTGATTTATTGAACACAAAAGAATGTGGACAAACAGCAAACGGGGCTCGAACTAAACTAAACTGGGAAACAACTAAACTACAGAGCACAAACCTGAATGAAAACGAGCAGAGGAGGACGACGATGAACAGCAGGGAGAAGACACGGTGGAAACACAGACTGACACAGAGTAATACAGACTGACACGGAGGAACACAGACGAACCGGCAACAGGCAGGAGAACACACAGGGCTTAAATACACACACCAGTAATCAGGGGATGAGAGACAGGAGGGCAACACAGCTGGGAGGAATCTGGGCTGACGGGACAGGGGAAACGTAAACTGATCACACTCACATACGACACGGACCTTCACAATAAAACAGGAAACTCAGATACATGGAACCAGACAAGACATTGAACTAAACAGACAGATTCACAAACAGATGGGGAGACACCATAGACAGACAGGTACAGACGCAGACTTAGAGGCAGATCGAAAATAACACAGAACTTAAACAATCATCATCTAGAAAATGATAACAAACCAAAAGCGCTGGGTCACCGACCCAGGACCATGACAGAATGGCTGCAATCCAGGCCACCCGTCGCCTCTTTGTTACTTCGGAAACATGGCTCGAACAATTTCTCTTCAACGACGTAATCCAATAACAACCGATCTGTTTACCCGTCGGCTTTCCGTGGCTGTCATGCGACCGGCTATTGCAGTTAATAATACAACAGCTTCTTGCCATTTTTTGTGTTTCTTTTTATCGCTGTATAACTGAGTTCAATTGAAAGCCTGCGTGCGCTAGTACCTCTTGCCACGAGTTCCCAGAATTCTTTGCAGTTTTACCCCTGAATGACGTCACATTTTCAATCTCTATAGGGCTTTGGAGTGCATTGTGGGATCGCGGCGCCATGTCAGAAGGCCACAAATCAAAACAAACACACTTTGTTAGAAGTGGGACTGCCAGAACCTTGCTTAAAATCAACGCAAAAGACAAAGGGCTGTATCGCGACCGATTGCGCCCAGACGCCAAGAGATGGTACTTGGAAAAAAATAGCGTGCATCGGTAATGTGGACCCGTATGAAATAAGGCAGTGGAGTGGAAACCCAGACAGCCTACCACCGTTGTCCTATCCCGATATCTTCGCTTACCCTGTCTGTGGAGTCAGCGCATACACGGCGAATCATTTTCGGAATTATAAATTCCTGGAGACACATCTAGTTCACAAACGGTTGGGTACAAGATTTGGCCGTTTTTAAGCCTCCACGTTGTGAGTACGTTGACCATATGACCAAGATACAGCCAGGTTGCCAGCTGTGCGTTGCCATGTAAATAGTTTGCATTTCATGTCTATGTACTTGCTAAGTACAGGTGAACAGATCTTGAATAAAAAAAATAAACATACTTTTCTGTTTCATATTTCATATGCTGGTTTGCCTGCAATAATGCCAAATAATAAGCTACTCCGTCAACATGACGTGATTCGATAGCATCACACATTACGATGTTTTATCTAATTATCTATGACCTCAGCGCATTCTAAATACACTAAAAGCCTATTAAGAGAGATATGAATTTATTTAGAACTCACCGGAACAAAAATGCTGCGAGCAAACCAACAAAAAATTGGGGATGGCAGAGAACTCGATATCCGCTCATCTGACCGCTGCAATCCAAGCCTGACATCTTTGTTTAGTAATATCGGATACATGAAATCCCTCCCGTTGCCTCCAGGAGGGGAAACGATTAAAAGTGAGCCCATTTTAGAGCTTCTTGCCTTCCCTATCGTGTGATCTAACGTTGCAACTGACAACACAGCACGTACGAACCATAGTTGACGCTTCCATGTACTTTCTTTGGCCTACTGTCACGATCACACTCCCCAAGCGTACTCTACGAACCGGGTCTAGGTACCCTTGCCCCTGGAGGGGGGAACTGTACCCAGACCCAGGTGGTGTTACCCTTTTCCCTGCGGTGGGGAGAGGCAGACCGCCCCGACTCCGTAGCAGCAGGGAGGCCCCGCACTCCAGACCGCAGTCGGACGGCCAACTCCTCCTAGCCCCCCCGCTCCAGCAGGCCGCAGAGAATGGGGGTGAGAGAAGACTCCAAACCTCCCTCCACCCGCTCATTGTAGTGTTGATGCATGTGTGTTCTAAGGTGCAATTAAAACCCAGAAGGGCATGGAGCTACCTGCCAGAGAGCAGCAGGTAAGCGCATAGTCCCTCCTGCTAGCCCTCAATGTCTACGTGTATTTAAAATTGAGAGGTGGGCAACGACGCCAGGGGTGAGGTGTACACCCTGATGGTAATCAGAATCAGAAAGGGTTTTATTGCCAAATGTTGAGCAGGTTTACAACATTAGGAAATTGCTGCGGTGCTTCAGTGCAAACATACTGTCATAAATTGCGCTTAAATAGACATGAAAAAATAAAAGTAAGAATAAGAATTAAAAGTGCTACGTAGAAAGATATATGCATGAGATATACATGAGATATATACATGAGAATAAGAATTAAAAGTGCTACGTAGTAAGATATATACATGAGTGCAGGTGGTGATCAGTGCCAAAACATGGAATGATGCAGTGAACACAGCGTAGGGTCATGTGTTAGTGGTGGGAACAGTCATACGGTTATTGTTCATGTGTCCAACAGCAGAGGGGAAGAAACTGTTCTTATGGCGAGAGGTTCTGGTGCGAATGGACAGGAGCCTCCTGCCTGAGGGGAGCAGGTCAAACAGACTGTGTCCAGGGTGAGAAGGGTCAGCTGTGATCCGAGCTGCACGCCGCAGTGTCCTGGAGGTGTACAGGTCCTGCAGAGATGGGAGTCTACAGCCAATCACCTTCTCAGCAGAGCGCACAACACACTGTAGTCTCTGTTTGTCCCTGATAGTGGCTCCAGCGTACCACTCGATGATTGCGGTGTAGAATTGCATCATCGTCCGTGTTGGCAGGTTGAATTTCTTCAGCTGCCTCAGGAAGTACATCCTCTGCTGGGCTTTCTTGATGACGGAGGTGATGGTGGGCTCCCACTTCAGGTCCTGAGTGATGGTGGTACCCAGGAAGCGGAATGAGTCCACAGAGGTGATGGGGGTGTCAGTCAGGATGATGGGGGGGAGTGGGGCTGTGTGCTTCCTGAAGTCCACAATAATCTCCACTGTCTTCTGGGCATTCAGCACCAGGTTGTTGTGGCTGCACCAAGACACCAGACGTTCAACCTCCCTCCTGTAGGCAGACTCATCCCCGTCCGAGATGAGCCCAATAACGGTGGTGTCATCTGCAAACTTGATTAGCTTGACAGACTGGTGGGTGGAGGTGCAGCAGTTGGTTTACAGGGAGAAGAGCAGAGGAGAAAGAACACAGCCCTGAGGGGAGCCGGTGCTGATGGTCCGAGAGTCCGAGACATTCTTTCCCAGCCTCACATGCTGCTTCCTGTCCGTCAGGAAGTCAGTGATCCACCGGCAGATGGGATCAGGCACATTCATCTGGGAAAGCTTGCCTCGGAGATGGTCTGGAAGGATGGTGTTGAAGGCAGAGCTGAAGTCCACAAACAGGATCCTGGCGTAGGTTCCTGGGGAGTCCAGATGCTGCAGGATGAAGTGTAGGGCCATGTTGATGGCGTCATCTACAGACCTGTTGGCTCTGTATGCAAACTGCAGGGGGTCCAGGAAGGGGGCCGTGAGGGTCTTGAGATGGGAGAGAACTAGGCGCTCAAATGACTTCATGACCACAGATGTCAGAGCCACGGGTCTGTAGTCATCTAGTCCAGTGATCCTAGGTTTCTTGAGGACAGGGATTATGGTAGAGGACTTGAAGCAGGCAGGCACATGACATGCCTGCAGTGAGGAGTTGAAACAGAGGGGGGGGGGGAGTAGCCTCCTCTGCACCCTGGTGACATACCCCTACTCCAAGGCCCTGCATGTGTGGGTGGTTGTGGTGGAGCGTGAAGAGCGAGGCAGCTGGAGATGGGGAGGGAAGGAAGGGAGGGGCAGGTGACCCCTCCCTGGGGCCAGCTCCCCCGCTGACCCCAGTAGGCACTCCCATACTCCGCGACCCGTCAGGGAAAGGGGGGCCAGGCCCATCCAGACCGGGGCCCAGTGCAGCAGCACCACCCGGCCCCACAGAGCCCGGGACAGTCCACCCAACCCCACCACAGAGAAAACTGCACCCACCCCACCATCCACTCATCTTCCAGACTACATGAGACAATAGACGCCCAGGCTGAGATCTTCCTCCACCTCTCCTGTATCTCCCCCTCCTGCAGAGAGTTCCTGAGGAGAGGAAAGCTCCTGCAAGGTGTGACATCTCCCCCACCAGTTGACGAGCCCCCCAGGTGGCTCGACGCACCAGCGGCACCCTGCACCAGGGATGGGCCCCCATGCACCCACCCGCCCACAACCCCGGCAACACACCAACCAGGACCCAAGGCCCTGAGGCCCGGCCAGGGCCCCAGCCCAGAGACGGAGCGCCCCCAGAACCTCACGCCCATCCCGGACCCACCCAGGGGCAGCCAGGCTACCAGGTCAGTAACCCACGTCCGTCAGCACAGACCCTCCCCTAGCCCCGCTGCATGCAGCCACGAGTAAACAGTCACCTGAGAGCCAAAAGAGCCCCCAACCGGACATGACCGCTACCCCGGGTTGAGCCCCCCAAGGAAGATGCCTCCGGGGAACCCCCCGACGCCCTAAGCCTGTCCCTACCCCCACACCAATCACAACAGTGAAGACGGGACCAAACTATGACCCCCCACCCCCACTAGGTGATGGAGCTGATCAAAGGAGCCCAGAGCAATTGATCTGATGTGGTGGCAGAGGCTGTATCAAGACTAATGTAATCTAATAGATAATTTCTATATTGGTTAGAATTAAGATTGTTTTTATTTTTCCAGTTCATGAGGACTGTTTTTTTGGCTATGCATAGGGCAGTGAAAACCATATCTGAAGTGACATTATCTAAGCTGCCCAACAAACACACTAAGGGGGAAGTTGGAATGTTACATTTCAGACACTTTGATAAGTCTTCACATATCTCGCGCCAAAACTTCTGCACTGGTGGACAGAACCAAAGAGCGTGAATGTAATTGTCTGGTGTATTGCCTTGACAGTGTGAGCAGTTGTTGGAAGATATAAAGCCCATCTTGAACATTGCACAGCATGCTTGACGTGAGTGATGTGAACAAAGGACAGACAAAAAAAAAATGCAACAAATTATCCAGCGTTATCAAAGTTTTATTATTAAAAGTAACAATAACAAAAAAGGGTGTCTATGCTTCGCTAATGTTCTCAGAAAACATGACTTGATTATTATTAATGTAGGATTTTTTGCTGTTTCCACTGTTAAACTTAGTTTACTGTTTGTTTTAGTTTTTTTAATCTGAAGGCTTTGTGCCAGTGTGGTGCAGTCACACTCACAAAAAAAAGTAATGAGCTGTTATTTTCACTGCTGTGAGCAAAATGTGAAAAATTATTTTATCCTATTGTATTTTATTCATGTGTCAGTGAATCAATAAAGGTTTGAAATATTAATTGAAAGTTCATTCTAATGATTCAAATTTCATTTTGTAGGTGAGGGAGAATTAGAATGGCAACAGACAAATTGTTTGACAGCGCGTAAGAACCAGTCTCCCCACTCCTCTTTCAAACCATCTGGAGTGAGAGGAGTGAAAGAAGCCATCTATGTCCACTGTGAGCGACCATCTTTGAACAGAGGCGGGGGTTTACGACACCAACTCTCTGCCATCTATAATCCAGTTTTGAGATCCCTTCCCAGACGCCTTAACGCCCACTCACATCCTGGGCCATCTGACCTCAGGAATTCGCATGATAAGGTGGGGCCAGGTTTCACAATGAACACACCCGAAACTCTGGCTGATTGGGACCCACACCCAGTTTCACACCTTGGCTCAGGCGATTAGAGGATCATCAGCGGGTCCTTTTGTCCCTCTGTGGGGGGTCACTCCCACTAGGTTTATATCTGGGACTCTCCACCATTTGACCTTAGAACTGAAGAAGCTTCTCGGATGAGAGGTGAAACGTCTTCAAGCAACTTAAAGAAGTCCAGACGCTTTTCTTTGCAAGCTCCTTTGACTACGATGACCTGGATGACTGAGAACCTTCACAGATAAGCTCAAAGCTGTTGAACACAAACACCAAATTACTGTCGTGCCATGACTTCAAGAGGACAGACATGAAATGTCATTACTTTGGCATTAAGCTCTGTATAGTGAGGCTCACAGACTGACTGAGGACTGTGGTAAAGGGAAGGCTGTTGTCATAAACTCTGTTAAAATCATTATCTTTTCTGTCTTAGTTTGGGACAGTCTAATGTGTCTCATTTCCCTCCACCCAAAAGAAGGAAAGGTATGCTACAATCATGTTAGTTTCATTAAAAACAAGTCATAATGCATTTTTCGTCTTTCAAACACCTTTCAAATGTCTGCCTTGGTTTGCAGATGAGGACTCCCTGGGAGATGTTTCACATTTTGAATCTGCAAATAAAGCCAAGCATCTCCCCTTAAAGAAGCCAGCTGGTGCAATTTTGAGGCTTGAGGACACCGTTTACAAAGATGCTGATGTGAATGGCTGGGATAACTTCTACCTTCCAAAGACTGTAAACATGCAAGTTGTTGTCATGGTGGAGGGCATCTCATGTCCATGTGACCAGCTCATTCTGATGACCTTTGAGGACCAACAGGTGTACGCCTATGATGAAGAGGAGCTTCATCTGGTGGCTTCAAGCTTCAAGCAGCTATTCGATGAGGGAATGGAGTATCCAGCATCCAAAACCTACTACAAGGGGGAGGGTTTTAAAAATATGGTGAGAAATTATATTTGTTTGCTGGCAATAAACAAGCTTTCATGGTTGATTATCCGCATTACTCTTTAAACTTTCTTGTCTTTGGTTTCTTGTCTGTGTTTAGACCAAGAAGGACTGGGAACAAGTGTGGAAGAGCCCTGCGGGGAGGAAGTTGGATGAAGAGCATAAAAACTTGTGGCAACAAGAAAGCCCAGATTACTGGACCTCATGAAACGCAATCAGATACTTAAAGGCTGTTGATTTTGTTTTATTTAACCCTGTCATGATTAGGGGTTCCTACAGAGAACAGCAACTCAGCTTTAGATTGTGATGCCCTTCAGGACAGTGGAGCATTTACAATCTGAGTCATGTGAGTCAGTGCTGATGAAGGACTGCCAAAAACCCGTATACGTTCCAAAATGGAGAAGAAAAACTAAACCAGAAAACAGAAGAACTTAAAATTTTCCTGGGATATGGTCATGTCACATGTCAGACATCCATGATCAAGAATGTGCTGGTCATCACAGGCAGGACTTTATCCTAGAAAGTCCACAGGTCACAGGTCAGGAGCTGGTTCATTTCTCCGAAGAGTATTAGAATAAGTTCAAATGTGAGAAAACAGATTTACAGCATCAAAACTTTTTTATTTTTATTTTGCACTTTCCACGCAATATGTAACTTTCTGTTATTTTCTTTTGGACTCAAATTCATGGAGTCCAACTGAGTGGACATGTTTGCAATTCCATGAAAAATAAGTTCATAAACAATATTGCAGTTGCATTGTTTTTTCCATGCCAGAAGATGAATAAAAACTTTCAGGAAAACAAAATCTTGAATGAGGTTCTTATATTTCATTCATGAAAATGTGCTCTGCTGTACACTGCTGGCTAGTAAGACAAAAATGTAATGTATTATGGGATACACCCAGTCAAACTGTTATTATTATTATTATTATTATTATTTTAAAACTAAAGTAGACCCTCTTTCAGTTCTAGTTTTACCTATCAGGACTTAATAATAAATATTCTGGCCCTTAGTAGTTCTTCAAATTAGTAAATCCAACATGAATTACTACGCATTACGTTTTACATCTGTCATTAATTATTCAACAAAAAATAAGCCAAAGCAGTGTGTGAAAAACTAAGCACACCTAAGAGTGTAAATCATATGCACCTTATTCAATGATCATCAGTAATGGTGACTCCCTCTATAAAAGCAGGTATGGAGCATTCTAGTTAACAGAATCCCTGAAAATTCACTAGAAAAAGGTCAGACTGTGCAAACCTCAGAAACTGCAAAACACTGAAGAGCTACATCTCAGCATGTTAAAAGTTAAAGTTCATGAAACTGGCATTGGACAAACGATTGAAAACAAGTATGAAAATATTACAAAGGGTTGTTATGGCCCCTGACCTTGGAAGAAGTGAGCCAGCCTTCTTTCAAGCAGATTCGAGTGTGGCAACCCACACAGACAACTGGCTGTTTGAACCTATGGTTACCTCCAGTGAAAGTCTATTGGACCAGCGACTGATTGGGCACACCTGCATCTTTAAAAGGCTGAAGAACATTTATTCAGGGGCTGCTGTTTTGGACTGACTGTGCAGATTGCCCTGTATGCTTCTGTCTGTGAGCTTTTTGCGAAACCTTGTCTAAACTGATATTCTCAAGAAATATTAGTTGTGCTACAGCCCGTGAGGCTAATTTTGATTTGTTTTAAGTTGTTTTTGTCTATTAGTCATTTGTAGTAAATGCCACTGTTATTTTTCAGTTCTCTGAGTTTGCAAGACGCGGGCTAGAACAGATGGGTTAAATTATCTTCAATCAGCATCGTCTACAGTACACCCTCCACCCCTAGTTTACTCAATGCTGCAATAGGAGAACACATACCATTCAGTTCTAGTGCAGGCCACTAGTGGTACAACTTTAGCATGTTTATATGGCAGACACGCAACTTGCGTCTACGATTAGGGGTACAGATTACATAATCATTTTCTCTTATTTTATCACGGACCTCAAAAGGCCCATCATACTTTGCAGACAAGGCTGACCCTGAAACAGGTAAGAGAGCAAGCACTTGGTCATCTACTTGAAAATCTCTCTTAACAGAAGTTTTATCATAATTGTATTTCATATTCCGCTGTGGAGTTGCGAGTTGTTTTTTACCCAGAGTGTTGGCCTGACTTAAATTTTCACGAAAGCTTTGCACATACTTTGTCACATTTGTTTTGGTGCTCTCTTCAGGAATCAAAAATTTCTCTTTCTGAACTTTGAGTGGCCCCCCCGAGGTGTGTGGCCAAATACTAGTTCAGCTGGACTAAAAGAGTGACTCCTGAACAGCTTCACGAACAGCAAACCGCACAACTCCTTTCATCTTCTAGGCAGTACTTGCGTAACATTGCCTTTGGGGCCTGATGCCATTGTTCCAATGCACCTTGGGACGCTCGATGGTAAGGTAGAGGACAACAAAGAAGCCAGTTAGAGTGCTTTGACTAAAGAGGAGGGCCTTTCCTGTCTATTTAAAAAATGGTGAGTAGCATCATTTGAGCAGTTTCCCTTTTCATTTTGTTTTTAAATGTATATCTTCATATTGAATTTCGACATTACGGTTTCTGTTGTCACTGAGATGTGTAATTTTCTAAGGTGTCGTTTTATTTGTAATTTCTTCAGGCAGATGAAGTGAAGAAAAGAAATATACATATTTACAGAGACATAAACACAGAACTAAACACTCAGAAATCCATGAAAAACAGAAACTTTTCCATCATTTAATAATTTATTGCTTAATTACTTTGCGTAGTATAAATAGCCATAAGGGAGCTTTTTATCAGTAGCTCCCTTATGGCTACTGATAAAAAGTAGCCATAAGGGAGCTGTAAAACTTATGAAATACAGTTAAAAGTCCAACATTTATGGAGCGATAACATCCAAAGCAGGTTCCTGTCCCTTGAATATATATTTAAAAAAAAAAAGTTTGGGGGAAAAATTTATCTACTCAACAGTAATGGTTTGTGAGAATGACATTTATGACTCAGTAAATATTTGGATTCGTGGGGATAATAACAGCTTAAGCTTTTCTTGCCTGTAGATTGTTCATCTAACTGGACATGAGGATGAAGAGGGCAAAAAATCCACATTACAACAACTCATCTTGTACGTGAGGGATGATGCCAAATCCTACCAAATGTTTCTCCTCCGCAATCTGCATCTCTCAGGCAGGTCAGGGCTCAGTCAAGCACTATGGAGTCTCCATGTCCACTTCCAATAAGGATACTAGGAGAATCATGGTTGTTGTCTCATGCTGTCATGAATGGGATGAATATGTAGCTGGCGCAGAGATGACATATTTTCCCAAGAAAAAGAAAAGCAATGTCAAAACTGATGGAACCATTAGACTACCAGAGAATGTGAAGTGTCGAGCATTTACAGTAGCCTCATGGATGGATGGATAAGAAATGCCTCCTTCTAAGTCATGTGCCACTTTGTTTTCTTTGGAAATAACTGAAAATGAGGGATGGCCCTACGGCAACTGTGCTGAAGCTGAAAGTTTGAGAAACTTGCTCAAAAAGGAGGCACGTGTTAGCTGTCCATGACTCAGGTGTTTGTCTCTGAGAACAAGGAGGTAGCAAAAAATTGACTATCCTGAAAAATTTACTGAAAAAAGGTGATTTTAAATGGGATACGGTTTTCTGCACACCACAAATAGTGGAGAGAAAGTGAATGTTTACATTTAAGTGACTCCTCTCCTTTGTTATAGTTCTAAAGATGGTCATTACTGCAACTTTGCAGACCTTGAATATTCCTGTTGTTATGTGGTTACAAAATTTATGAGATCAGAGCTTGAATATATTTGGCTTTATTGTTGTAGCTATTAGGGGTTATTTGCCGCAGTGAGAACAGAGATAAGAATGCATTGATAGAAAAACTTAGAAATATAAACTTAGATCATACTATGCTATGATTTTTTTATTTTTCTTTTAGCCTCATATAAAGAAGGGAGTCTTCACTTAAGTGTATCCCAGATATATTTGGAGGGCCTAAGTTTTATTTCTAATGTACATGTATATATGAATAGTTCTTTGTTCATTTTTGTATTTCCATATTAATGGAAATTAAGTTTGTTGTTAAGGTGCTTTTATTTTGGAGTAAGAGGTCAAGAGGAAGAAGAGAGAGGGGGCCGCAAGGAGAGAGAGAGAGAGAGAGGGGGCCGCAAGGAGAGAAAGAGAGAAGGAAGAGTGGAGCCATGAGGGACCCGAGTGAGATGGAAGAGCGTGTGGCTTGATGCGGCTAGCATCAACTAGGACACTTGTGAGGGATGGTGAGGATTACACATCAAGCGTATACGGTCAAGGAACATTGCAAGGAAGAATGTGAGTTAGTGCAGCTCGGACTACCCTTGTAGTTCTTCCCAGAAAACGATCCATCCATCTTCTTAAAGTAGTGAAGCATATCATAAAGTACTTTAGGACTTTAGCTTACTAAATTTTGATACTGCAAGTGACAGTTGGATTTAATGATTTCATTTGGGATTTTTTCACGCCACTCAGTAAACATTTTTGGTTCAACTTGAAGAGCTTGTTGCATTGCAGTGTTTCCTATTTCCAGCTAATAAATAGTTATTTGCGTGGTAATCGTTGGAAAAGGTGGGACGCTGAAGTTACCAGTGAAGAGTTAAACTACAAGGAATTTTCTGAATACTAGGGGAACAGGAACTGTTAACAAGCAGGTAAAAAAGCAAAATGAACTTGGGGAGTACCTGGCTATTTCAAAGGGTTGAAGACGGGGTCGCTACATAAATGGAGCCACTGCTGAGATTACCAGTCTGTTGGCAAAAATGGAAAGACCCTGCAGTGAAGGCAGTAGTTATCGTAAACTTAGAATGTTTTCAGGCACAGTACCAAGTCTGGTTGGAAAAGATACATTTGAATAGTGGGTTGAACCAGCACATCTAATGGTGGAGGAGAGTTACAGTTCAGCTAAAGAAAAGAGGCGCAGAATCACAGAGTCTTAAGGGTCCAGCCTTAGCTGTGGTGAAAGCCGTGAGGACAGCTGACCCTGATGTTAGCCCAGAACAATGTCTAGAAGCTGTTGAAAAAGCTTTTGGCAGTGCTGAGATGGCTGGGGATTTGTATTTTGCTTTTCGGTTACTACAACAGCAACTGCAGGAAAGTGTCCAACTCTCTGAAGCAATTAGAGCAATCACTGAGCAATGTAGTGAGTTATGGCGGTATTGAAGCCCGCCGTGCTGATAGAGCCAGAGTAGAGCAGCTCATTAGGGGTGCAGTGTACTCCGACATGATGTTAGTGCAACTCAAGTTAAGAGATAGGAAAGAAACAGCTCTACAAAACGGGGTGGGTTAAGTGGGGAGGAGCATGAAGCATCTCGAGCTAAATTGCATCTGGTAACACATAAAGCCCAAGCACAAAAAGAACAGGATAACAAGAGATCAAGATTCAGAATCTGAAAACTGAGATTAGAGAACTGAAGTCTATGGTTTCATCTGTGGTAAGCAAGCCATGCCAAGCAGTAAGAGAAGTCAGAGCCTGTCCCCAAAAATTAAAGCTGTGTAGAAAGTTCAGCAGATGGCGAAGTTGCAGCACTAAGAAAGATAAGATAAGAAGAAACAATTTGCAATCTGCATCTCTCAAGCAGGTCAGGGCTCAGTCAAGCACTATGGAGTCTCCATGTCCACTTCTAATAAGGATGCTAGGAGAATCATGGTTGCTTTCTCATGCTGTCGTGAATGGGATCAATACTGGTGCAGTAATGACACATTTACCAAACATAAAGATAAAAGCCATGACAAGAGAAAAAAATGTCATGGAACCATTGGACTACCAGAGAATGTAAAGTGTCGAGCATTTAGCCTCCTTGTAAGTCATGTACCACTTTGTTTTCTTTGGAAACAACAGAAAATCAGGAATGGCCCTATGGCAACTGTGCTGAAGCTGAAGGTTTGAGAAACTTGCTCAAAAAGGAGGCCCAAGTTAAAGACAGAATGGAACTACAAACGCCTGAGTCATGGACAGCTTCTTTGTTATGGCTAGCATGTTGGCAGGCATGTCAAGCTCCTGCATATAACTGATATCTTCTATAGCGTTACAACAACCTCTGAGAAAGTGTCTAGGTTTGAAGAGCTTTCGTGTCCTCTGCTTTTATTGAAGATTAATAAAGAGCTTTGTTCATGTATGCCATGGCAAGTTTATGTTCGTTGCTAAAATGCTGCTGTAATAAAGACTTTGCCTTTCTGAATCTTGCTTCTGAAGTCATGTGTAGGCAACTCCTCACAAGTTCTGTTGGTTGTCCTTTTGTGTATCATTTCAAATAATAAGGCCAATCTCCATGGTTTTTATTTCTGCTTTCAATGTTGTGTTCAAATGATTTAACAAAAGTCTGATACTGGAGTGGATCTCCAAAAACTGGGATCTCCTTTAGGTAATGAAGAACGACCGTGCTGTTGGATTAATAAAGAAGTGAATTCATTTTGCTTACTCATGACAGATAAGATGTTACATTCTTCATGACTAGAAACTTGAGAAGGCACATTTATTTCCATGTCAATTCCTCTAATACTCTCCCTTCCTATGTTTGAAACACTGTCACCTGGTTGTATTTTGTCTTGTTAATTCAAACTACTTTGGGGATTTTGAGATGTTATGTTGAGCGTTTCTGAAAGTAACCATCTCCGTTGATGAAACAGTCTTAGCAGAAACAGGCACATCTGAAGTAGCAGCAGTAGGCATATTTTCAGCTTCATTGCATTTTTCCATAAAAGGTCTTCCAGTTTCAAGAAGCCACTTTTTTACATCTTCAACAAATTCATCATTACATTTTGTTATGCATCCAAACCAGTCAATATTAGTGTCTTATGCATCTTTAGGAATCAATAAAACGAATACATAATTAACTACGTTTTTCCAAGTTCAGCTGCACAGCTTTTGCATTGCCATAGTTTTACTCAAATTCTTTAATATCACGTGTTAACGTGATATTTTCGCTCTTTCTGTAAAGTTTCCATTTTATGAGCAAGTGCTTTAAGCCCTCAGTCTTGCAGATCTTTTTTTCTTCCAGTTCATGATCGGCTTCTTTTATTTCACTCATTGTCACTTTCTCACATGCATCAAACACAGCATTACATGTCACACAGCCTGAAATACGGATCACAGGTGATGCTTTTCTTCCGTGCAAACCAATGCGCAGGATCCACAGCCTCACAAGCTGTCAAAATCAGAGCAGCTTCCTCCAGCTTGTCAAGTCAAGCGCACGTACGCAATGCAAACCAAACCAATGTTCCTAATGGACAAGGGGTGACAGAAGCTGTGTTGGAAACATTCAATAATACACAGAGTGAATCCACGTGTCCTACCGCTCCTGATGTGTGCGTTGCGTTCCTCCGTGCTACTGTGGCGGGGCAGCTTCTTGAGAACAACGTCCGACCATGTGAAAGCTTCGTCACTCCAAAGCGTGTATCCACAAATCCTCTTCATTGTTCTGATGCATGCGAAAAAACGACTTTTCTGTTGACTAAATGTTGCGACTTCCATCCACAAATAAAGCCGTGGCCGGCTGAGTTGGGGTTTGTACTATGACGCGCCTCCAATGAACCATACTGAGTCCCACTTGTGTTTTGCATATTTATTTTGAAATAAAAATTTAAAAAAACTTTCGCTTTCAATTTTTTATTTTTCAAATAAAAAAAATAGCGCATTTATCGTTTGATAGTACTGAACAACACGTTCTAACTCCCAACTCGTCAAACGTGTGACGCATGGTCAGGCTCCCTCTGATTCACTTATGGACGCGCAGGGTACCCCTCTCGCGTCGGGAATTGACGTGAAGGGTCCTCCGATTGAAGAGATTGCCGCGGAAGTGCCTGTTGTCGGTATATTTAGACATTTTCTAAATCACATTGTAGTGACGTATACTGAACACAATAAATTGTATAATGTAAACAACTACCTAAAAAACAGGTAGAACGATACTTTTGTATCGTTTATTGCATTTACGGAGGGAGTGATGTATGCTGGGTAATGGCACAGCTAGCTATTGGGTGACTTTATTCACCCGCTTCGGCTGTTATCAGTCCATACAATGGGCGTTATTAGCACAAATCAGTCCCATGGATATGGGCCATCTCCTGCTAGATTGTTCAGAAGGTTGTTCTCATCCATCCAGATGGAGGATCACTAACAGGAGCGTGGAAGACTCCAGAATCCACTCTGGCTGGAATCCGGTGGATATGCAGTGTGTACAGGTAAGACCATTTAAACGGACAGCATTTATAGAATGACTATTAAAAGTCAGCGAGTGTCAGTAATATTAATGTAATATTAACTAAGTAATATTAACTTAGTAATACACAGAGTGCTAATATAACAGCTTTAAGATGCATTTGTAGATATTATTACGTGTTTTACCGTCTTTATGGTGCTATCTTAAAGTTACTGTGTAAAGCTGTTACTGTTTAAACGATGTTAGCACAGAAATATTAGCTTCTGTCATGACTGATGAAGTTACTAGTTAATAAAGTTTTCAGTAAAGTTTTTAATCGCAGCCACAGATTGACAGCAAATATCTCGATTAGCTTCAGTGCATCTATAATAAATATGTGCAAGTTTCAGTGCTTCGTTTAAACTGTATGATACTTATACTGACCCAGGGTCTACGGTGGCCCCTAGAGACAAAGCACGTACAAACTCCAAAACACATGCAAATTCCAAAACACATGCAAACTCCAAAACACTTGCAAACTAAAGAACACATGCAAACTCCAAAACACGTACAAAATCCAAAACACTTGCAAAACCCAAAACACTTGCAAACTAAAAAACACATGCAAATTCCAAAACACGTACAAATTCCAAAACACTTGCAAACTAAAAAACACATGCAAATTCCAAAACACGTACAAATTCCAAAACACTTGCAAACTAAAAAACACATGCAAATTCCAAAACACTTGCAAAATCCAAAACACTTGCAAACTAAAAAACACATGCAAATTCCAAAACACGTACAAACTCCAAAACACTTGCAAAATCCAAAACACTTGCAAACTAAAAAACACATGCAAATTCCAAAACACGTACAAAATCCAAAACACTTGCAAACTAAAAAACACATGCAAATTCCAAAACACGTACAAACTCCAAAACACTTGCAAAATCCAAAACACTTGCAAACTAAAAAACACATGCAAATTCCAAAACACGTACAAATTCCAAAACACGTACAAATTCCAAAACACTTGCAAAATCCAAAACACTTGCAAACTCAAAAACACATGCAAATTCCAAAACACAACGGAAGTGCTCCAGGACGCTAGGGGCAGTGTTGAGCTCGATTTGCAAAATAAACGACAAGTTTGTCTGTATGGGACGGTCTAGTCTCCGTCGCGCTTCCCAGGTTGCCTAGCAACCGTGATACTAACCGCTGGAAACGTGTCATACAACTTGGTTTGACAGAAATGAGGGAGAACATATTTTGCTCATTTGTTTGTTTGTTTCTACATGGGCGCCCCTGGGCGCCTCCTGGGTGAGGTGTTCCAGGCATGTGCCACCGGGAGGAGGCCCCGGGGCAGACCCAGGACACGCTGGAGAGATTATATCTCTCGGCTGGCCTGGGAACGCCTTGGTATTCCCCCGGATAAGCTGGAGGAGGTGGCTGGGGAGAGGGAGGTCTGGGCCTCTTTGCTTAGGCTGCTGCCCCCGCGACCCGGCCCCAGACAAAGCGGATGAAGATGGATGGATGGATGGATGGATGGATGTTTCTACATGAGCTTTGTGTGATTTGATAAGTATCTGAGGCTGAGACCACAGGACAGCAAAACATGATTTTTGGGTTTCATTTCTGTACTGAACAGTCATTTCAAGATTAATTAGTAAATAAGAATTAGCTAACGTTGTTCATGAGACTAAAGTCATCTCACTTTGGTAATGTAAATATAATATGGCCAATATTAAAGTTATTATTACATTAATCATTATTAGTTATTACAGCAGTGAACTCGAGCTTCAGTAAAGATTCAAGTTGCAGTTATTTATATTACCTATCACCTTAAATTTTCAGTCAAAGACAAGTATCTTTGACAGTGTATATATAGATGTATTATATATAAGAGACAAATATTGGTCTTTTATTATGTTGGCATTACTAAATTTGGCTCAATGCTTACATATGTGTAAAAAAAAAAAAAAAGTTTCTGATAGAATGAAGAGTAGAGTTGGAGGTCTCGAGACCGGTCTTGGCCTCGAGACCGGTCTCGAGACCACTTTTACGTGGTCTTGGTCTTATCTTGGTCTCGACGGACTTTTGTCTTGGTCTCGGTCTTGGTCTCGCTGTTTCGGTCTTGCGTTCTCAAATCGACATAGTGTTCGGGAGATTTGGAGTCAACCATCAGCAGAGCGGGGGGGTGCTTACTGGGCTTAATCCCGGGTCATTTTTTCAGAAGCATGGGGTCTTTTGGAGTGTAATTTGTTAGTTAGATGCCTGACTGACAACTGTATAAAACAAAAACAACGCACGAAGCACAGAGCGCACCGTCGTAAATTCTCCCTAATTTTGGTATGATCTGAACTCGGGCACTAGGCGACTGAGCACAGCACCCATGTGAGCGAGGGGGGAGAAGCTGCTGCCTGCGAGTTTGCTGCAGACAGAGGAGAGCTTAAGTTTGACCAGGTACCAAAGCAAATCATTCGTACTGAACTAATAATGTAAATATGACTGTGTATCACAAAAGATTGATATCAAACTGATCACTTGGTTGCATTACTTGCTCTTCGAGTGAATCAACAAATGGATAAATAAAAAGCCAAACAGCAATGCTGATTTTTTTAGAGAGTCTTAGCTTACATTTCATATTTTCAGTTGTTACCCTCCACGGCTAAACAAACTCTCTAAATCGGTTTCAATTGTGTACTGATGAACACAACAATGGACATAAGGAGCTTCTTTCAAAGAAAAAACTCAGATGTTATTTTATATATTATGCTTTGGATGTTGTTCAGTATATCTATGCAAAACAAGAGGAATTTCAATACACAGCAGTATATTCACAGTTGAAACCAGATATTTACATACACTTTAGGGAGAAAAACATAAAAAAAAATTTTACTGTTAAACATCAATTTAGAGTAAACTTTTGTTTTAGATAAATAAATGTTGAAATATCTTTTGAATTAGTTAAATGTCAGAATAAAAAGAGGGAGCTGTCTATTTATTATCACTTTCATCAAATGTAGGAGTACATATACACTAAGTTTATTGTTAATTAATAAGAAAACTCCAGACGATTCCATTCTGAGCTGAAGAAGCTTCTGATAGGTTAGTAGAGTCCATGTGAGTAAATTGGTGGCACACCTGTGGATGCATATAAGGCAAAACACAGAGCCTGTTTCTTTGAAATGGGAAAATCAAGAGATGTCAAACAAAACACCAGGAAAAGAATTGTGGAGCTCCATAAGTGTGGCTCAATTTTGAATACAATTTGGTGCCATTTGCAATTAAGAAATACAGACAATTTCTCTCTTTACTCTTAAAGTTAATAAATATGTTTTTTTATATTTATCAATCTAAAAAAATAAACATTTAGTCTGATTTGATGTTACAATTAAAAAAAGTGTTTGTGTTTTTATCTGAAGAGTACATCAACACTGCAAAAACCCACCTCCTTAATACTAGAAAAATACACTTATTTTTGGTGAAGATTTGCTTAAAACAAGTGAAATTATCTGCCCATGGGGTAAGTGTTTTTTTCTTAATAAGATTTCTTGAAATAAGAACAATATCTAGATTTAAATAAAGCTAAAAATAAGTATTTTACACTCATTCCAGGGAACAAATCAGAACATTGAAACTTAAAATAAGCTTTAACCACTTATTGTAGGCCACAAATAAGATAATAAAGCTAAAAATAAGTCTTTTACACTTATTACAGGCAACAAATTAGAACAATTGAAACTTAAAATAAGCTTTAACCACTGATTGTAGGCCACAAATAAAGATAATAAAGCTAAAAATAAGTCTTTTACACTTATTCCAGGCAACCAATCATGGCTTGAAACCTAAAATAAGCTTTAACCACTTGTTCTAAGTAAAATGTTGAAGAAATTAAATCTGAAAATAGGCATAAAACACTTATTCTAACAAACAAATCAAGGCAAATAATCTAAAAACTAGTACATTAAATCATTTTTAAGAAATTTCTTCTTTTTAAATTTAGCTAAACACTACTTTAAGATTATATTGCTGATTAAGGACAAAACAAAACTGAAACAGAGTAAAAGTGTCCATCTTTATTTGTCCACTTTAACAATAACCTGCAGATAATAAAGATACAATTGAACAGTACAGGTCCAACATTATGAGTTTGTTTAAGTGGTTTCAACATTTCAACAGCCTTAGAGGTTTCGCCATTGCCCCATTAAAATTGACGAGTGACATAGGAAGACCACAAAGATTCAAATTTCTTCCGAATGACACCAAATACCACAAAACTTGTCTGGGTGAGTAAATGAACATTTTCCATTTTAGAAATAAGACCCACATTGAAAAAACAAACAAAAACAAAACAGAAGTGCCCTCTCCTAATCTTATCTGAAATTTACACACTACTTTCCAATAAATGCATGCCATTCTGCCAGGGCTTTTCTGTAAGATGATGTAGTGTCATGCTCATGAATGGCATCCTGGAGAACTTCTGTCTGAATGACAGACAGCAGGGTTGCCACGCATTTGGGGTAAGTCAGATGGAGTGCATAAAAGTATGCCATCACATATATCATAGCCTCACCAATTTTTTCTTTGTCAAATGTTGTAACTGGTAAATTACCAACAGCAATGACACACTTGCAGCCATCGAACATCACTACTGGACATGACAAGCTTCGTTTCTGGAGGACAGCATCTGGATCTTCTGTAGGCTGCAAGACACAAAAGACATGACAGTCAACATCTTATGTTAATTGTATGTTTTTTTGCTGGGAATTGGTCATAACGTTGGAGATGTCATTATCTTGTTCTTTGTTGGTTACACACATTTTATAGTAGTTTTGACTTATGGTTTATCAAGCGACTCCTTATGTGACCACACTCGTGTACATTAAATACGTTATAAATTAATGAAAACAATAAATTATAGATTTAAGTCTTTCGGCTGAAACTGAAAAAGCATTTTTGAGTCATGTTTGACCGAAATATTTTGTTTGCCAAATTTTCTGTAGATCTTTATAAGCAAATTTTATAAAACTTACCTTCAGGACATGTAGAAATGCTTCAGAAGCATTCCCCATCTTTTTTGGTGGATGGGCAGGTGTGGGAAAGAGGGTTGGAAGAGCCTTCATCAGTGCAAGGTGGGCTTCAGCTGGACAAAGCAGAAACAAACCTTCATAAACATAAATTTTAAAGGATGAGAACTTTGTATTCAAATGGTAAAACTTACTTTTGTCCATGGTCATTGGTGGATTCATTGCCTTCTTTGACACACCGTAGAACTCTACCCTGGAGCAGAATTCTTCCCATCTCAGTTTTACTTGACTGATGAACTTGTTGTTGTGGGGATCCAAAATTCTGCGAAGCTCACCCAACGCCTACAATAGGTTTAAAAAAATAAGTAGACAAATAAAATCAAAATAACTTTACTACCACACCAAATATATTTGAAATTAAAGTGATTATTTATTAACTCTTCCAAAAACTTACATGATGCAATTCTTTAAAGCATGGATATGCATCCAAGATGAGGCAAGCTCTGTTCTCCTCTTTCATGGTGTCTGAGTCAATGAAGGATCTTCTGGCTTCAAACTCGAGGTCTAATAGCTGGGACACATCTTCTTGGTTTGGTTTTGCCTTCTTACACATTTCTTGTAATGTTTTGTAATGTCTTGCTTGTATTTGCCGACTATCCTTGTCAGCTAAGATAGAGAGAAGTACAAGAGCATTTTGGTTTTTCATTGTTACTGAAGTAGACTTCCACAAAACATTAGCTACTACTGGCTGTGTGTTGATAACCATTTTACAAAATTACTAGTACTCACATGAAGTGGAGGCATTGTCAGAATTTCTGACAGGTGATAACAGAGTAGATGCACCACTGGAAGAACTGCGATCAGCATCTTCATCATCAGCTTCTTCATCCCTTGGGTAGAGGTCAGTGAGCCTTCTCTTGGGCCGTCCCCTCTCCGGTGTTGGTCCTTGCCTTTTTACTGGGGTTTTCATATTTTGCAGCCTTTTTTGTAACTTGGCATTAATGCTCTCCTGGTGAAAATACATATATATCATGCCCCCTGAACAAAACAAAATGATTTATATATGAGACACAAATACAAGAACTTACGTGTTTTACGCTTGCATCATTATCCTGCAGCATAGGATAATATTCCACAACTTTTTTAGCCATTGCAGTGATTTCGGTCTTAGAGGGGTATCGCTCCATTTGGCCTTGGCTTGCTCTCAAAAGGGACACCATACTTGTGATTGTATTTCTCACCAATCTGCATCTCAGTTCTTTTGACATGACGCATGCCTGTTCCCTGCCGGAGCAGGCCAACTCCAGGTAACTCTTTCGGCATTGCTCCAACTCACTGTCGGTGTACAGAACATATTCCGGAGGACTGGGGAGCTGCAAGGTTTTCAGCTGGCTTGCATTAGCATCAGCAGTTGGAGGGCCTGTTGCAACTACCCTGGGTGAAGAAGTTGTTTCAGGTTTCTGTGGTAGCGGATGGTCTTCCTGGTTTAGGGTGAGAAAATAAAAATGTCAAGTACTGCTAAAATAAAAGCATACTTTCTGGAGATTAGTTGAACTAAATATTTTTTACATAATACCTCAGGATGAATTATTGACCACACATGTTTTCTTCTGAGAAAGTGCTCAGGCCCAGAAAAAAGGTCCCTCAGATCATCACGGGTCAATGTTAAAAGCATGCGCTCGTCAATGCTTGCAGCTAACAAAAAGACAAACACCAGTTAAACTGTGCAAGCACATAACTGCACAAACATAACTGTTTTTTTAATATATATATATATATATATACACACACACAAATATATTATCAAATATAACCTTTAAGGACAGATACTGTTACATCATCCAGCTTCTCCATTGCTCAGTCACCTGCAAGACAAATGTTTACAATTAGTGTTATGTTAAAAACATTTGAAAAGTTGAATCTTAATTGAGTCCCATGAGAATCAAATTGATTCACGTCAAAGAATCGTTTTGATTGTTCAACATTTTTACCCTTTTTAAAGCTATTATAGAAAAGAAATGTCCAGACAGCCCGGCTGAGGTCTGAAAGGGTTATACAATATTGCCCGGTGAACTTTTACTCACCCAGATTTGTGTCATTGAATTTCATCAATAAGATTATGCTGACTAGGGCTGCCAGATCATGCATCCATTGGACGTAAAATGTACAGCTTATTGCACCAGCAGTATCTGCTCTTACATAACGATCATTAGCTTATAGCTTTAAGTGTTTAAGGTATGTGCTAACTAAAAATAAAGGCAAGATGATAGTTTATTACATTTTAAAGAAATTTGCAGATTGCTCATTGCTATCTAAAATATAAAAGGACACCGGAGTATATTCTCCAGCATCTCACACTTCTGATAATCAGTTGTCTGCTTGACGTTTATTCAGCTGTGTAAAAACTATAACTTTAATCTCAGCCAAACCGATTTACTCAGGAACAAATAAAATACTGAAAAAAGCCAAACAATAACATTTTTAAGTTATTTAAGTGACTTATATATCATGTTCACCTGAGTAGTGAAAGACGGCGGTGGTTTTGAAAATGGTTCGCCCGGAGTCCGGTGTTCTCACGGCTCTAGTGAGCGTTAAACCCCGGCTAGCTATCGAGCTAGTGGGTAACAGACGTCTCCGAAAACGTCGGAGCGCTTTTGAAAATGTGTGGTGTCTTGATAAACTGTCCAGATATTTGAAGTTTACACGGCTACATTCTCGCCTGAAAATATGTTAAACGTTTATTTTGTGACCTAGAAAGAGTAATAAGAGAAATTTTAAAACTAACTAGCTGCCGCCATTTTTGGAAACTGAGCTAGGCCGCGCTATGAATTCTGGGATACAGCTTCTTCTTCTTCTTCGGGGTTTAACGGCAGCTGGCATCCTTGCACATACAGTGCTGCCATCTTCTGTTTCAATTTTGAATCGATACACAGCGCTACTTGTTTTACCAACCAGCCTGATTCCTGAATAACACTGTTTTGAGCCCACTTTAATAAATCCAATTAATATCAAAATATTAATTTAAACCCACACCGTGTGAGGGAATACAAGCAGCTAGTAAATCAGTCAAAGACAATTGGAAAACCCTGAATGTGGTTAATTAGCTCTCTTGCTAATTGAAAGAAATTCTCAGTGTGCCTATTAACTTAAGTTAATACAAACGGCTAATACTGCCCCTTATAAATAGCATAGCTAGGAATTCTCACAACATTACAGTAGATACTTCACTAAATAATGTTCTCTGAACCACATGCGAGGGCTGCTAAGCTAACGCTAGCATCCGTTAGCATGCTACATTACTCCTTCCCGCGCTCAAATTAAATTTATTATTCTGTCCGCTTGACTTTAAAACAGTGATTAGACTACACACTACTTACATTCGAAAAATTAAAATTGCTTACCTCTCTTTCTTGACGAAGCTTTCTCTCACAGTTTTTCTTTCAATGCTCAGGTGCAGAAGATTCCTGTGACTCCAAATTCAAACGGAGTTGGGTAACAACTAACATGGAACACGAAGGGGGGTGCACATCTCAATTTTTGCTTCTATATACAATTTAGTGGTTTGTACGTTCATAAAACACAGTCAGTATGATAGGTAAATTTCTTCTTCATTGATTTAAAATAAACTCTTATAGGTGTTATTTCATTTTACCTTATTTGTGACCATTTTTTGTTTTTACAGCTCCAGTTTGTAATACCCCCCTCCCCCCATGAACTTGGTATTTCCCAAACTAGCGCGGCAACAGCTCCACACTGCAACATATTTTTTGCTTGACTTTAGTCTAATACAATGGCCTGTTGGAGGTGTGTGATTTGCTTCGTCTTTGTGGCGTTAACATTGAAGTCTCTCTTAAGTCACATTAATACTGCACACAGTCGCAGTCCAGATTTCCGTGTCATTTGTGGAGTCGATGGATGCGCCGAGGATTACCGTGTTTTCAACTCGTTTTACCACCATCTCAGACGCACACATCCACAATACATCTCCACTGGGAACCCGCCTACAGGATGGCTGACAGCTTCATCCGATGCAAATGTATTAGGAGGCGAAAATTTTGGTACAGCCATTTTTGCCGACTATACTGCCGAACCCAGACAAACTGTTAGCAATGGCAATGGCACTGAAGTAGAGCCACCACCACTAGACCCCCCAGTAACATCGGAGGTGTTGGAGGAGGAGCGACAGGAAAGTCAGAACGTGATGGAGCAAGACGCGGCTGAGCTTCAAACACCTCGTCAGAATCAGGTAATGTACTTTATGTGTTTCTGTGTGTACGCGCGCGAATTTTTAATTGTATGTGTGTTGTTTAACCTTAACCAAGCACAGTTACCCCAATTCAGCTTTAGTAAAACCGTAGTAAAGCCTAACTAGAGAAAATGTACTCAGTTCAAGTGAAAATTATAGTTTTAAAGTTATGTGTTTTCTAAGATAAACTACTTGATTAGAATATTTTAATAGGTATGAAGGCCAGTGCTGAATTTCAAATGCATGAATCCGCTGAAATTCAGGCTTGCACAACAATGTAGGCTTAGTTACCATACTTAAACATAATAAATAAACTTATTTACCAGTGTTGTGTACCTGCCTTGGTTGTTGTTAGATGCTCCATGAACCAAGCAGCTTTCAAATTTTTCTTTCAGTTAACTTCAGAGTAGATTCCATAAAGATTGGTTAAGTTTCATTAAATAACTCTTAAATTGTTCATAACATTTGCAGCTTCATTAGCTATCCATTGTAGTATGAATCTTTTAATAGCAAAAATGTACAACAGTTTGGAATATTTCTTTGTTTTGTTTTGCATCTGGTGGAATTTGAAACACATTCTGAGTGAGTCATTTTTCTTACACAATTGTTTTTCTTTTTGTCCTGTAGGGTAAAAGAGAAACTGTTGATCTTGCCAGATGTGCAGCTGCATTTGCTATTGGTGTGCGGGAGCAATGCCACCTATCACAGGTACTGCTTCATCTGATATTATGGGGGTGTCATTGTTAACTTGTTAATAAGTCTGGTTCAATGTAAGGCTGCAACTAATGATTTTTTTTTCATAATCTGTCCACTATCTTTGCAATTAATTGATTGTTTTTCATCGCTGGTTTTATTCAGCTATTACTTTCACCTATATAAGTTATTAAGAACAAATGTACATTACGAAGAAGTTAAGCACAAGAGTTGTGCAGTTCACTGCAATGTATGTAACTCTGGGCACACTCAACAGTTTAAAATAGGCTTAACAGTGTAAAATGTGTTCACTTTTAGGCATAAAAGACAAATGAAGTAGAATTACATAAAAAAAAATAAATGAGGCAATCATTTGTTCACTTTTTCTGTTGTAACCTTTCATGCTCCTCCATCTTGCTCGGTGCAATGTGTTTGTGCCACGTGAGTCATGCATGTGGCATGTCATGCAAAACAATGCCAATTATTGGCTGATTTCTTCTTCTACTGCTCCACTGGTAAATTACAACATTCAGTGGCTCATTAATTTGAGCTAAAGAAATAGAGTTGCATTTTGCTTCTGTTATATTTTCTATTTACGCTTTCATGTCTCTGATGTGTTTTTTTTTCCCCCATCAGAGGAGTGTCAACAACATTGTCCTTGGTGTCCAACAGTATCAAACAGCTCTTCTGACGTCCTTGAGGGGAAAAATAAAGACCATCCTTGAAAGGCAACCTGACAGCAATGGACCTTTACAACAAGAAGTTCTTTCAACACTGGACAACTTTCAGGATCCCTTTCCCATATGTGCAGCTTCAAACCTACAGGACCGTGTAACACAGATGCATTTCAACCCTGTCACACCTGAGGAGATCATCATTTCCAATTATGCCTGTAGAGTTAAAAAGGGAGAATCGAGAGTTCTTGCAATCAAAAACAAGTCTTTCTACTACATTCCTTTGATTGAAAGTTTGAAACAGCTTTTATCCAATTCAAGACTATTTGACATGCTCAGTGCTGGACCTCAGAGTTGCCCCAACGCCAGTTTTTTGTATGACATTAATGATGGAATTATTTTCAAAACCCACCCACTGTTTTCAAAGAAGAACTCTGCTTTACAACTGATACTCTATTCTGATGAGATAGAAATGTGTAACCCCCTAGGGTCACGTGCGAGTGTAAATAAACTACTAATGTTTTATTACACCTTAGGCAACATAGACCCTAAGTTTAGATCAAAGTTGGCTTCCATCAGACTTCTCGCAATCGCAAAGTCTAGGGACATAGATGAGTGTGGGGTAGATATAATACTGCGGAGAATCAATGAGGACTTGAAGTTACTGTACGATGGTGTTATGATTAACACTGTCAATGGGGAATTTTATTTAAACGGAGCAGTTGTTGCTGTGTGTGGAGACACTCTTGCCCAGCATGAGCTTGCAGGATTTAAGGAAGGAGTTGGTTTTGCGTATAGCAAATGTCGTCATTGTGAGTGTACTTTTGATGAAATGCAAGAAAATTTCAATGAACATAGTTTCACCAGACGGACATTGGACGGACACATTAGGCAGTGCATTGAAATAGAAAGGGCAACTACCGAATTTTTGAAATCCTCGCTCAAAACGACTTTTGGCATAAATAGACAAAGCAAATTAGTTGATTTCCCAGGTTTTAATCTCATAGAGCAGATGCCACAGGATATTATGCATGTAATTCTTGAAGGAGTGGCACCAATGGAAATTAAGTGTGTGTTGAAATACCTTGTTTTATCTGGAAATTTGGATTTGGACTTGTTTAATTCTGCCATGCAGAACTTTCCTTTTTCATCAGTGGACATACGTGACAAGCCTTCACCAATTAGTATTGCTACTTTAGCTTCAAGTGACAACAGACTCAAACAATCCTCTGGACAAATGCTTATATTGATCAAGATTGTGCCATTCTTATTGTACAGTGTTGTAGAGAAAAATCCCTTTATCCAGTTTATTTTGGATTTAATTGAAATTGTTAAAATACTTTTTGCCCCAGTTGTGTCTTTACAAACTGTGTCCAAACTAAAAAAAATGATAGAAGATCATCTTAAACAATTCAGGCAACTATTCCCAGAAAAAAATGTAATACCAAAGCAACATTACATGCTGCATCTTCCCTCTCAAATTATTGCCCTGGGACCTGTAATACGTCATATGTGCATGAGATTCGAGTCTAAACACAGTTTTTTTAAACAATGGTCATCCAAATTAAACTTTAAGAATGTGTGCAAGTCTCTTGTAAACCACAATCAGCTGCTGGAGTGTTGCCAAAGTGAAGCAGGAACTGAGCATCCGATATTTGTAAATGAGAAAGAACTAGGTCCTGTATCAGAGGTTGCTAATATGGACCATTTGCAATCAAAGGTTGTAGAGTTTTTGGGGATTGAAGATGCTATACATCATGCCGTTAGAGTAAAGTGGCTTATTTTACATGGAAACAAATACATCTGTGACAGGTCTCTTATACTCATTTCAGCAAATGGTTTAAACCCTATCTTTGGACTTGTAAAAAACATTTTTATTGTTAATAGTGTACTTTATTGTTTTGAATACCAGGTGTATGAAACCTTGGGTTTCAACAAAGACTTTCTTGCCTATGAAATTGCAATTCCCAACCTTGCCCAAGCAACTGAACTGACTGATGTTGAAGACCTACTTGATTTTACGTCATATTACCCAGTCAATTTCAGAAACAGTGTCTATGTTATGACAAAATATAACCTTGAAGATGTCCTTTCTTTAAAAACCTGAAATAAATACCTTCCAATGAGTGACTTTCTTATTTCAAGGAAAAAGGTGAATGTTTCTTATTTTGAGATAATTTTTGTTTTACACTCTATCTAAAAGCTATTTTTGCTTGAAATAAATGTAAAATGGTTCATTTTTAGATATACAGACTAAATAAGGAAAAAAAGTAATATATACTTGAAACAAGTCTAATCATCTAACACATGAGACTGGAAACTAGCTTGTAATGTTCAAAACAAGATGGACAAGATAATCTGGCTAAAATTAAGACAATAAATCTTGTCAAGCTACAAGGAATTTGCAGTGAATATCTGGTTTCAACTGTATATTTGATGATGTTGGTGTTTGGCTTGATGAGAGGCAGAGAGAGGGAGGGCGAGGCAGAGAGAGGGAGGGAGAGGCAGAGAGAGGGAGGGAGAGGCAGAGAGAGAATGACGACAGAACTCATCAGAACATGTATCTCGTACCTAGTGTTTCTTTTTAGATACCATTTGTTACTTTTCAAATTCTATATTTATTAAGTTATGCAGGCTTGTTTGCACAACAAGGCTAAATAATTATATAAACTTTTCTCAATCTAAATATTGTACTTTGGTAGAATTAAAAAATAAGTGTAGTGCAGATCTATGATGATTTTTAGTGCTACTATAATCTAGTTCTGATTCTGGTTCTGTCTTGGTTACTGTTGTAGTCCTGTTTTAATTCCGGATCAGTTCTGGGCCTGGTTGAATTGGGGTTTAGTCCCTGTGTCTTGATACAGGCCCGACTTTGTTCTGCCTTGCTGCTTAATTAAAAAACTAGTTTAAGGTGTGTGTGTGTGTGTGTGTGTGTGTGTGTGTGTGTGTGTGTGTGTGTGTGTGTGTATGAAGTCATTCTTTTTTTTTTTTTTTTTTTTTTTATTGAACAAAACTCAGACCATAATAATCTTTCAGTCATTTCTACCCTCACTTAATTTCCTTTCGCTGCTCAGCTCTCACAAAGTGGCTCAGTTATGCTCCAATCACTCCATATTGTGGCCAATCACATGCGAGGATATAGGATAATATCATTATGTGAAAAACAGAGAGGGTGAGAGACGCGACAGTCAAGTGGAGCATCCGTCTGTCCTCTCAGTAAGTGAGTGAGAGTAGACAGCGGTGAGGAGGGCTGTGCGAAAGCAAAAACTCATAAATATGCCTGACACCCGTAAACGAAGCAGCATCTGGCTGCAGTTTAAAGACTTTTTTTGTCTCGGTCTCAGTCTTGCTCTTGGTCTCGTCTTGACTCGGTCTTGGTCTCGTCTCGACTCGGTCTTGGTCTTGTCTTGGTCTCGGATTAGGCGGTCTTGACTACAAGTCTAATGAAGAGTAGACCGATACATGAAATATTCCTTTATTGGGTGAAAAAAATCATACCATTTCATAACTGCTTTAACACTAGATTCACTAAACCTGCGCAAATTTGCATAACTTCCCTCAACTCACCACCTACTAGAATTACTGGGGCAGATTCTGATGGAGGAGAGGTTTCATTTGTCCAGCAGGCCACTGATACCTCCTCAGAAGAATCTGTAAAGGAGACGGAACAAGAACCCAACATGCCTCCACGGAAGAGGCCCTGTGGTACTGGGAAGCCCAGCCAGAGCCACACGGCAAAAGACGGCACTGTGTGGGTAGAGGAGGACATTGGAATGCCCAGTGCAGTAGCAAATCGCTCGTGCTTCACTGTGCAAGCTGGACCCACAGAGTCTGCTAAGGTTTGTCACTGCCATATTACATATGATATTTATATAAACCCATTTAGAATGAGGTTCATGTAAATTGACCATTCTCTATTTGTTTATCTTCTGACAGCGTAAGATTACAAGTATGCTCCAAAGCTTCCTTTGCCTGTTAGACGTGGGAATGCTGCAGACCACGTCCATGTGTACAGTCCATCAAGCCCACAGAACAAAGCCGGACTGGAATTTGTCAGTTCATGAACTAATGGCATTCATTTCAATCCTGTTTGTAAGAGCAATCATGTGTCCTGTTGGTGCCATTGTGGACTGCTGGTCAGAAAGATTTCTGATGCTAGTAATCAAAGAGACAATGCCCTGAGATTCATTTCAATTATGCAACACCTTCGATTTGATGACAAGGACACGCGGGCAGAACGAGTGAAAACAGATAAATTTGCGGCCATCTCCGACATCTGGACACGCTTCAACAAGAACTGTGCTAAGAGTTTCACTCCAGGAGAACACATGACCATAGATGAACAGCTGTTCCCTACCAAGGTTCGTTGTCCATTCACGCAGTATATTGCAACCAAGCCAGACAAATTTGGGACCAAGTTCTGGTTGGCCACGGACTTGTACGCCAAATATGTCTGCAGTGCATCTCCTTACTTGGGAAAAGACCCCAGTTGTCAGAAGGGAGAGAGGCTGGCAGAGAACGTGGTCATGAAACTGAGGGAGCCGTTTTTGGATAATGGGAGAAACGTCACAACAGACAATTTCTTTACTTCACTGTCACTGTCGCACCGACTGCTGCAGTGCAAAACGACGTTACGGGGCACGGTGAATAAAGTCCGGCGTGAACTAAGAGTAGCAACACGCAGGTGGCCAGTAGCGGTTTTCTACAATATGCTGGACCTGGCAACGGTGAATGCCTACATTTTGTACAAGGCATGTACAGGGTGGACAGGCAAAAGAAGATGGTTTCTGAGTCTTCTAGCTCAGGGGTCCGTTCTTCGTACCTCGCTAAGTAAGTTAGCTGGATTTGATTGTTGACGATTTCGCGTGATCTTGGATCGTTCGGTTCTCTGAAGCTCATCCGGGACTTGCTGTCATAGCAACAGATCCGTAAGCGTAAACCTGCTTGGGAGCAGGCTTACTTTATGTAAACAGGATTAGATTGCGGGAACTCAGGTATGTCCGCTTCATTTATACGAAAGCAACAGCGATATTTTACCACTGTCCATCCATCCATCCATCTTCATCCGCTTTATCCGAGACCGGGTCGCAGGGGCAGCAGCCTAAGCAAAGAGGCCCAGACCTCCCTTTCCCCAGCCACCTCCTCCAGCTTATCCGGGGGAACTCCAAGGCGTTCCCAGGCCAGCCGAGAGATATAATCTCTCCACCGTGTCCTGGGTCTGCCCCGGGGCCTCCTCCCGGTGGCACATGCCTGGAACACCTCACCCAGGAGGCGCCCAGGGGGCATCCTTGTCAGATGCCCGAACCACCTCAGCTGGCTCCTTTCGATGTGGAGCAGCAGCTGCTCTACTCTGAGCCCCTCCTGGATGGCCGAACTTCTCACCCTATCTCTAAGGGAGAGGCCAGCCACCCTTCGGAGGAAGCTCATTTCTGCCGCTTGTATCCACGATCTCGTTCTTTCGGTCACTACCCACAGCTCGTGGCCATAGGTGAGGGTAGGGACGTAGATCGACCGGTAAATTGAGAGCTTCGCTTTTACACTCAGCTCCCTCTTCACCACGACGGACCGGTGCAGCGTCTGCATTACTGCAGGTGCAGCCCCAATCCGTCTGTCGATCTCCGGCTCCCTTCTCCCATCACTCGCGAACAAGACCCCGAGATACTTGAACTCCTCCACTTGGGGTGGGAACTCATCCCCGACCCGGAGTGGGCACTCCACCCTTTTCCGGCTGAGAACCATGGCCTCAGATTTGGAGGTGCTGATCCTCATTCCCGCTGCTTCACACTCGGCTGCGAACCGTTCCAGTGCGAGCTGGAGGCCCTCACCCGATGAAGCCAACAGAACCACATCATCCGCAAAAATTGGAGATGAGATTCTAAGGCCACCAAAGCGAAAGCCCTCCGCCACTTGGCTGCGCCTAGAAATCCTGTCCATAAAAATTATGAACAGAACCGGAGACAAAGGGCAGCCCTGGCGGAGCCCATCACCCACCGGGAACGAGTCCGACTTATTGCCGGCAATGCGAACCAAGCTCTTGCAACGGTTGTATAGGGATCGAATAGCCCGTAGCAATGGGCCAGACACCCCATACTCCCGCAACACCTCCCACAGGACACCCCGAGGGACACGGTCGAATGCCTTCTCCAAGTCCACAAAACACATGTAGACTGGTTGGGCAAACTCCCATGCACCCTCAAGTATCCTCGAGAGGATAAAGAGCTGGTCCAGTGTTCCGCGACCAGGACGAAAACCGCATTGTTCCTCCTGTATCCGAGGTTCGACTAGCGGACGAACTCTCCTTTCCAGCACCCTGGCATAGACTTTCCCAGGGAGGCTGAGGAGTGTGATCCCCCTGTAGTTGGAACACACCCTCTTAACCTTTTACAGCCGATCGGAGCGGGCACGCTCCATTTTGCGTAACTATTTTTAAATCCCGGTAGCTCTGCAACCACGTAAGCTAGCGCAATAATTTTTTTTGCATATGAAACCGGAGGAGTTGTACTTACATCTGATGCCATCAGCTTGTCCTAGTTCACAGTTTCCTTCCACATATAGCTTTGCAAAAACTGCATAAAAATCACTTGCAGCAACAAAAACATGATATTCCAGAAACACGCTTCGCCGATCCGATCAGCTGTTTGTAACACTTCCTACGTCCATCAGCGCGAACTATCACATGACCGCATGACCTGCCCGAAACCGGAAGTGACGTCATTTTGCGGAAATGTAGTTTTTTTACGATCGGGGCCTTATGAGCCTATACTTGTGTTTTAAAAAGTTATGTTTGAGTTTATGACTTTCTGTGTCGTTTCTGGGATGCTTAGGACTCATATTGCACTGCTGGAAATAGTTTATTTTGATGCATATGCTGTTATTTTGCAAATTTGCACTATAATATTTATTTTCGTTTTTCCTGCAGTGTATAAAAATTGGTGTATTTCAAAAATAAAACTATGAAGACACTCAAAATAAATTTCCTGTGGTGGGAAACTAGTTTGTGCAACTTTTTTGTATTTACAGTTTTGAGGGATGAGCCTCTTAAATTTCTCTAACTAGAAATATATGTTAAAAAAAACAAAAACGATTTTCAATTTTTTTGTAGTTTATTGCACTTTTTTGCAATTTATGTAATTACTATGCACCTAATGCAGACATATTATTAAAATTTAGGCTGTAATGGTTGTATTGATGTATAGCAACTTGAAATGCTCCCAAAAATGGCTCCACAGCATGTAAAAATATAATATAAGCTCTGGCGGACTTGGTTCTATGGTAGGTCTTAAAGGGTTAAAGATGGGGACCACCACCCCGGTCTGCCAGTCCAGGGTGGTGGACTGTTTTTCCATAAATAAATATTATCAATGTAACTAAAGATAATGCAGTACTTGATTCTTTTATTGATTTCATACAGATACTGTACATACAGGTCATTTCCTAAAAAAAGGGAAATGTACTATTAATCATTCTATTTCATGTATTTGATTATTTCAGATGTAATTCATATTTTAGAGTAGTAATAGTAAATTACTTCATGTAATCAAGATGAGAGACCACGGCTATAAAAGCGAAGGTGGATCTGGGAAGTCTGTCGCAGCCATGTCCTGTCCGTATACGCGAGCCACCCATTGCGGAAGGTGCAAGATTGATAAGGAGACTTTTCAGAATTCAGCGTATATTGCGGGATAGACAGGATCCTTTAGCTCAGCGCGACAGTGTGCTCATGGAGAGATATCGATTTTCCCGTGAGGGTATTATTTACTTAACCAACTTGTTGACGAGGGGGTGCAGGACCACCACCTGTCTTTTTCTGCTCTTCCCTTTTCTTGGTTGCTGTTATAAACAAACAAACAAACAGATTATTTCAGGGTCTCTTTTCAAGAGACTAAAAGCAATATAAGTGATAAATATTACCATTCTGTAGAATATTCTTATATTTCACTTTTACTTGTTCTAGTGGGTCCTGTTGTGGCTCTAATGTGAAAGAGGATATAATGTAATATAATATAATATGATATAATAAATTTACTCTACCGCCTACTGGTGTTGGCCAGAGGGACCGATGGCGCGATATGGCAGCCTCGCTTCTGTCAGTCTGCCCCAGGGCAGCTGTGGCTACAACCGTAGCTGCTTCCACCAGTGTGTGAATGTGAGAGTGAATGAATAGTGGCATTGTAAAGCACTTTGGGTGCCTTGAAAAGCGCTATATAAATCCAATCCATTATTATTATTATTATTATTATTATTATTATTATTATTATTAAATTACTTATGAGTTTAATTTGTCAGCAACTTTCTGCCAGCCCTCTCTCCTTGCTTTTGCAGCCTTTGCAGTGTTCCTTGCGTTTTAATTAAACTCTGAAACTCCTGAAATCCCTCAATCAAGAGTTCTTGCTCTGCTGCCGAAAAATACTGAGCGCGCTCCTTCGACATTTTCGCCGACCAATCAAAGGGTTGCCGATCAATGTTTCTACTATCGATGCGTAGCCCCTGTTAAGCCACCCAGTGATCTCACATTACTTCGTCCAGCTATACTAATCGTCAACAACAGGTGTGTTCGGAGAACTGGAATAGCGAGCTCAAAGTTGGCGCGATGATTTGATCTTGGATGTGTCATTTGATCTTGGATGTAGTAAGCGAGGTATGAAGAATGGACCCCTGGAGCTTCATTGCCGATTCATGTAGCACAAGGAAATATTAGCACAGAGGCAGGCTGCTGAAGCTGCTGCAGCTGCTGTGCCAGGGACTGTAAAGACAACGCAGTGCCAGTGGAATTTGCGCAGGGCTAGTAAATCTAGTAGTAGGGACTTGCACCAGGGGAGAAAAGGCTCAGTAATTCTAGTGTTAAGTCATACAGAATAGATATCAGGGCCTTAAACAGGCTGACTTCTGCTAAATGGGTCAAACTGGGCAGAAAGTATACAAACACATAACATCCTTATAGAATATGATGTAACAGTATAGATCAACTTACCTCAAAATACATAAAACATATAAACAATTACAGCAATATGATGCAACAAACACAGCAGTACTACTAATCCAAAATACTCAAAGCTTCATAGAACTGAAACAAACATTTATTTTTAGCTCCATTCTGCTGCTGATACATACTTTGCCTTTCATAGTGTGTAACTTGAAGACCCTGAGTACTTTCTCCCACATTGAAAATACTTGAACGATAACATTATTTTAACTATTCCTAATAAGACTGATTCAGGACAGACAATTAGTTATGTTAAACTTTCCTAGCAGTCCTTCACAAACGGGGAACAGTCTGTCTATTCTCTCCATCTGTCAGCTGCTGCTGGCTCTTCCTCCTCCTCTTCCTCACACACTGCTGAGTTTGTCCTGGTGGATCATCAGGGGTGCAAAGCCTCACAGATGATGTGCAGCAGTGGGTCCCTCAGTCTGTCCTCACTCTGGACACTTGCAGTTGTCACATTTGGAAATCAAATGTGTGATAAGCTGCAGGATTCAAACAGTGTAACTTATAAATACATGTTCATACTTTTATTACACAATCAGAGAGAAAGAAAAGGAGAGAGAGTGCAGGTCAGACAGACAGGTGATAGTCTCAGGTGTATACACTGCTACAAAACAGCACAAGAGAAGGAGGATTTACCCAATGTATATACCAGTCACCCAATGTATATACCAGTCACCCAATGTATATACCAGTCACTGTGCGTGTGTGTGTGTGTGTATTGTTAAGGTTCAAAAATTGAGGAAGGAGATTACAAACCACCCATTGGTCCAGAAGATCTTGGTCAAACAATGATTCTAATGACTACACACGTGTGGGAAGAACACTCTGTACGCAGACAGCAAGTGATCTCCGACTTCCTCAAAGCATACACAGATTTTTATAGCATCAGGGTTTGATTTAATGACGCCCCTTCATGCGTCACAGACAGGATATATACATACGTCAATATCAAAACCACAACGACTTTTGACACAATTTGAAAGAACAATTGTCTTCTATCTTCATAACAGGTGCTTCCTGTCACTGCCGGATGCTCGCTTGTCATCTTGACACCTCAGCAGCAGTTCTGCGACAAACTGCTCTTTTTTGCAACCCCAAGCAAAACATAATTAAACTTTTACCTATAAATGATTCTCTCTAACTGAGTGTGTGTGTGTCTGTGTGCTAACCACAATTGCACCCTGTTTCACCTCGCTGACTAGCTCCTGACCTCTAGACAGAGAGACAGAAGCCACTCTGTAATAACCGAACTGAAACTATAGATATGTGTCATCTACTAAATAAATGTTTTAATCAAGAACCCCTACTAAAAGCTTAATACAAGAATATGAACATATAAAAGATATTAAAATGAACTGTTGTGTAAGCATGTATTGCAATTCCTTCTATGTTCTAGTTTTCCCTCAGCATGGATCATCTAGACACTCTCACTAGTGAAGCTTTAGACCATTAATGAACCTGAACATCAACTCAAATAAGCACAGATATGCATTGTGTATAAAATAGTTATAACTGCACCTGGAATACAAAGTTAATTTAATACCTGTATGCATAAAACCTGTTGTTAATGTTGTTAATGACAAGTAGTTAAACATATGCCATTTTATGACCAGTAGTCAAGGTAGTAAATTAGCTTAACAGCTGCAGGCCATATATTATCCTTTAGTTCTAATGGTGTGCTACGTATCTAGTTTAGTCTCTATTATACTCTTGAATAAAAGAAACATAATCATTTGTAGTTCATTAGACAAAATGTGCATTACTCTGTATCCTTGATCAGCTGTGAATGTCTGACACTGTTTTCTTGAGAATGTTTTACTGCTGAATCATGTGAAGAAGGCCATAACAGGGAGACTAGGTGTCTGAGCAGAAGAGATAAAACCACATTCTTCACCCCCCTTCCAGTTTCACACAGAAAGACAGGGAGGCAAGGTCAGGAGCCAGGCACACTAAGAATTAGAAAAACATGTGAAGATGCAGCTTTTATGACAAGGAGGGGGGCCAGGATTAGCTATAAAAGTCTGTGAAAGTTGCCACCATTTTGAGACATGCTGTCGAACCTCTGCAGGCATCTCTCCCGTCCGGACGTTGTAATGCTCTTGTTGTGAATTGTACCGAAATAAATGTTTGTTGATTGAGCATATATACACCGAGTATTGTCCTTCCTTCAGCCCAAAGATTCAAAGAACTGCGTGTTTTCAACAACTTGGTGCCGTGACCCGGATCTTTGGTGTGCTGAGGAGGTGCAGATTTGGCCTTTGGTGAGATCGTGGGGCAAGGCGAACGGAAGACCGGTCTAACAACAAAAAGGTAAGCACAACCTGTTGTATTATACCAAATGTGCATATTGGGCTTTCCAAATTAATCTGTTCGCTGAGTCACATGTATTTTCACAGTAAATTTGTCGGTGTCTGGTTTTTGGCGCAAGATACTAACAACATAAGTTGAGGCTGAATTCCAGGGTGTTAAATAAACTGCCTCTACCGAGATACTAATAACATACTACGTTGGACTAGAGTGCAGCCACTTTACCTTCCACATTTAATTTTGTCTAATACTGGCTTCTGTAGCAATAATACGTTAGAATTTCTTCTGAAGACGCGGCCATTAGTTCAGTACATTGAGGTCGAGGTTTGAAGTTTGTTTATGATGTCGGTTACGTCCTGGCTCTTGCCGGCTGTGAAATAGAAGTTGATTTAAGGAAAAGCAGATGCTGGCTTCACGGTGCGGTTAAACACTGGCAACGCGAGAGCGAAACACGTCCGTAGGTTTGGTTTATGATACGGCGTGTTCCGGTGATATGCGGCCGTGAAGTGCAGTAGTGGTTGGTGCTAATTTTAGTACATTGAACAGAGGTTTGACGGTGGTTTGTGGCGTCAGTCGAGTTTTTTTTTAAGGGCTGCGGTCATAAAACAAAGTAAAATTTTACTTGCCAAGAAGTACATAGAGCAAAACCTGGTTTATGATGTCTGGTATAACTTCGGGGATGCAAGCATCACTTTTATGATGCGACTTTGCTCCGTTGTGGCGGTCATAAGCGCAGAGAAAAGGGTATTTTGGTCTATGGTGCAGTGTGCTTTCAGAAGATCTAATAGTTGAGCTCAGAGGTTTCTGTGTAAAATTCCCGCTGAGGAAAAGTGTTGTGTGTGAGTGTCAAAGCGCGCTCTGGGTGAGAGAGTGTGTGTGTGAAGCTGCGAGGCGCGCTCTGGGTGCTGTCTTGTGGGTGAAGCGCGCACTGAGTGAGAGTGTGACTGAGGCGCGCTCTGAGTGTGTTTTGTGTGGAGTGTGAAGCGTGAACACAGTGACAGTGACGGTTAATGTGTTTGATTAGGAGGACATTAGAGCAAATACACATTTTAGGATCAAAGGTTGATGCCTAGTGTACCTGTGGAACTTTGCCTATGGAGTAGCGACCCTCCTGTCCAGGGACGCTTGGCCAGGACCGGCGGCGTCCGGGTGCTGAGGTGGTGACTTGGGGAGGTGAGGGCCCCCGCATAGCCACGGAAATAACACTGGAACGACCGTGTAATCACGGGTTCACATTTATTTCCGGACTAGAACAAGACACATTTTGCGAACAAACGTTGAGTCTAGATTTAGTAAAGAAATATAAAAAGGTTGAATTCCTCGTTTCAGTGGTTGAAATTGTTGTGTGCCTGTCCCCTGACGAGTGTGAAATTAGAATAAAGAGGGAATTCGGAGCCACATAGAGATAGACGGGCATAATTGGGTGTATTACTCTGTGGTGTAAACATTTAAAGTATTAAAAATAAAAAAAAAGGAGTGAAAGGGCGAGAAGTGTGTGGTGTTGTGAATATGTCGGGTCCTAAATCTGACATAGAAAGAGGAGAAATGCAGGGTGAGTGGAAAACTGTTGATGAGCAGGTGAAGGAGTTGTTGCGGGCGCTGAGGGTCATGCGACCTGGCAGCGTGGGTGAGAAAAAATCAAAGGCTGCAGCTGTGGCAGCCAAAGTCAAAAAGTTGTGTGATAAGGAAGGAGTGAGAGGAGAAACAAGAAGTTCGTTGGCAAAATTACTTCTGGGAATAGCACAGAAGCTCCAGGAAGAAGAACAGGACATTAGTACACAGTTAGAGGAGGCTGCTTTTTGGAACAGGCGCAGAATAGGAAAAAAGTTGCAGGAAATTCAGGAGGAGAAAGCCCGTGTAACAAGGTGGGCTGTGACATGCCAGGGGGTGGAGCACTGGATGAGGGAGAGAAGGGAGGAGCCTGAGAAGCTGATGCTGCCGGCTTCTCCGGTGAAGTCATCGCTCACTGGCTTTCCCCCTCCCTATCAGGCCCCCGCCCCCCTCTACCCTGTGCTGAGGGTGGAGCAGGGCTGTCTCTCTAGTGAAAATGGCCAAGTTTTAGAAGTTACAGGAGGCTATGTAGATTGTGATATATCTAAAGAGCCCAAACGACCTACTCCACCCCCGAGGGGTGAAACAATAAAACAAAGCTCCACTTTTGTTAATGAAGAGGGAGCTTGTGGCGGAGTGCAGTCACCGCCCATGAAACAGTCTCCCCAGCAGGTAGAGTCTGAAGAAGAGCGGGCTGTGCGGCTGCTTGAAACAGCTATAATAACTCTAGAGCAGCGTCATCAAATTTCTGAGGATGAGGCATGTAGTGGAGTAGTTGTTGCACCACAGGTTGAGAAAGGTGAGGTGTGCGGGCCCAATGGGGACGCATACGAGGGCTGGTTATCAGGCACACTGGATGATAATACACCAGTAAGTGTCTGGGAAAAGCAGAAATTAGATGCAGTGCCGGAGCTAGAAGAGGCCTTTTACAATAGAGCAGCCAGAGAAAAAGCAGGAAGAGGCAGAGTACTTAAACCTAAACTTCCAAACAAACCACACCCCATGACACGTCGGAGCCAGGATGACAGGGACACTTTGTCTCTGCCGGGATCATTTCCCCTGGTGGTGACCGCTGGGGGTCACATGAAATACAAGCCATACGGGGTGGGAGATGTAACTGCATTGATTGAGTTATTACCTCCTATTACAGACGGAGGTGCAGGGTGGTTGAGAGAATTTGATAGAGCAACAACAGGTGTTCAACTGGCCCTAGGTGATTTCAGAGCTGTGGTGGCCAGATGTGTTAAAGGCACAGCACTGGATGACATAGAAAAAATAGCAGGTACAGCATTGATGGCTGATAGCATCCCGTTTTGCCGTGTTGTGAATGAAATATCTCATGCATTACGTGAAAAATATCCCACTCCAAATGCTGCTAAGATTTTGAAGTTGTTGTGGAAGCCTGATCAAACTCCAAGGGAGTACATAGAACAGGCTAAAGCCACATGGGCCCTTAACACTGGCCAGCATCCTGGTAGAGAGGGGATGCAACAATTGTGGTTTAGAGACGCTGTGTTAAAAGGTGTGCCCGAAAAGGTCAGAGTGGCCATGACTGATAATCCCGACATGGAGGGAGCAGAGTCTCATGTGTGGGAGAAACATCTGGTGCATCGCCTGCAGACAGCTCATGATGAGGTTATGGCTAAGAATGAGGATGCAGATAACATGAAAGAGCAATTGTTGAAATTACAGCTGGGTGAAGCGAGGTTAAAAGCACAGGAGAAGAAAAAGGAGGAAAAAATAGCAAAAGTAATGGTAGCTCAAGGTTTCCAGCAAATGGGGACTGATGTTGATCCTAATGCATTGCCAGTAGACACACCGGGACCCGCGCGAGGCACAAATTGGGGTGGCCGTGGGATCGGTAGAGGAAATTGGGGCTCACGTGGTGGTCAACGGGGAGGAGGCGGCGGCATGGGCAGGCAAAGGGGTGCGCCAAGAGGAGGTTTATATGTGCCAGGGACTGTGTGCTTCAACTGTGGTCAGACTGGACATTGGTTTCGAGAGTGCCCAGAACCACCTCAGCCGTTCAGCAACAACATGCCACGTTCAGCCAGAAGGGGGCGTGGACAATGGTCGGCCCCCAACTCACAGATGGCTCCACCAGGCCAGTATTCAGTGGAATACTGGCAGCAGGGACAATACTGACACACCCCACAGAGAGGCCTGGAAATAGGGGGAGGGGCAGACCCCCTGTTGCCACTAAGGGTTCATGGACGAAACCTGCCCTTTTTAGTGGACACAGGAGCAACATATTCCACCATTCGTACGGCTCCTGACGACATCCCACTCACAGACACAAAAATCAGTGTTATCGGCTTCTCTGGGGTAACCATGACTTTGCCAGTGACTGTCCCTCTAAAGACGGAGTTAGGACGCCAGTCCTTAACCCATTCATACATGATTTCATCACAAGTTCCAGTTAATCTGTTGGGCAGGGACCTGCTCATTAAGCTGGGAGCTACTATCATGTGTGGAGCTGATGGATTGACAGTGACTTTGAGAGATGGCACACAGCTGTCCTGTTTGCAATCAGGAATGAGAGGACAGTGGCTGTTATCTGAGGATTGTGAACGTACAGCGCAGATTTACTGGGCGCGACTGACCACATCAGATGGAATTCTGGCACAGTACCAACTCTGGCGTCCCTGGATAATGTCCATGTCTGTTTACTCTCCCTTGCGTGACCCCTACCACGTGACCTTGTTTTATGATCGCGAACGCACTGAGTGCTTTGAGGAATTGTTTAACGAGTGTTTAGATGAGACAACTTGGGAGCTTAACTCTCAGGACATTTATGTTGGCACAGCTGGAGTGGCAGCGTTTGTTCCACTCACTGAAGATAAAATGAGTTGGTATAGAATGGGGGATGAAGCGGTTCCCCATGTGTCTTTGGCAGTACACGAGGGTCATCAAGCAAAAGATTTAGGCCCCATGGTGAGAACAGCCACAAGGGCCACAGATTGGCAACAAACACAACTCACTGATGTCTCATACTCACCCAGTTGTAAAACATATCGAATTTCTGTGACTGCTACTGATCAGAGTGTGTTAGAGCACAAATTTTTAAAGCGCACACATGGCAGGGAGAAATCTGATCACGAGGAAGCTGTTAAAGGCTTAACAGAACTCCCAGACACTCTGTGGTCTAAAGGTCCAACTGATGTGGGTTTAACATTTTGTTCACCCATCACATTTGAGTTAAAGGATGACACCCCTATTTGGCGTTCACAATACAGACACAGTCCAGAGGCAGATAATGGTATTGCAGAAACTATTTCAGGGCTCCTGCAGGTGGGTGTGCTGGAGTCGTCTTCCTCTGCATGGAACACTCCGATCCTACCAGTTGAAAAGTCAGGCACGGGCAAGTATCGCATGGCACATGACCTTAGGGCAATAAACGCTGTCCTTAAGACACAAACAGTACCTGTACCAAACCCCTACACAGCTCTGACTAATTTATCTCCAGATCAGCGGTGGTTCACATGCATAGATTTGGCAAATGCTTTCTTTTGTCTCCCTCTGCATCCATCTTTAAGAGATATTTTTTCATTCACTTACAGGGGCCAGCAGCTGCGTTACACGCGGCTGCCGCAGGGTTTTGCCCTTTCACCTGGCATTTTCAATCAGGTACTAAAAAATGCTCTTTCTCCATGTGTTTTACCTGAAGGATGCACACTGATCCAATATGTGGACGATTTGCTGATTGCCGCTAAAACAGCTGATGCTTGTTTTCAAGCGACACTGACGGTGCTTCGCCAGCTGGCTAAAACAGGCTTTAAAGTAAGTAGAGAAAAACTCCAACTTGTCAGAACTGAAGTTACATTTCTAGGTCGTGTGGTGGCGATGCAGACGGTGGGCATGTTGGCGTCCCAGAGGGAAACAATTATGTCACACCCCCAGCCACGTACAGTTAAAGAAATGTTGTCATTTCTTGGGCTCACAGGTTACAGCAGACACTACATTCCTGACTATGTGGGCAACACCAAACCCCTCAGGGATTTGGTAAGAGAACACGGCATGAGAGATCTCACAGCTAATCTCAACTGGACCACTGAAGCTGAAATGCGGTTCATTGCATTAAAGCAGGCCCTGTCTCGTGCAGCAGATTTGGCAATCCCCGATTATAACTCTGATTTCTTTGTTGATGTTTCTGAAACAAATGGAGTAGTAAATGGTGTGTTGTTTCAGAAAAAAGGGGGAAAGAGACAAGTACTGATGTATATCAGCATTGGCCTGGATAACACAGAAAAAAGACACCCCATGTGCACACAACATGCAGCAGGGGTAGCAAAAATAATTCAAAAAGTGGCTCACATTGTAAGAGGGCACCCACTGAAAGTGCTCACAACACACAGTGTGGTGGCCTATGTGAACTCACAGGCATTTACAATGACCCCATTGAGACAACAGAGACTGACTAAGATTCTGGAGTCTCCAAACTTGACCTTCACACATGAAGGGATTAACATGGCAGATCAAATGGGGGGGGGAACACCTCATGACTGTACACAAATAGTAGAGGTTGAAGAGAAAGTAAGATCTGATTTGAGAGCAGAACCGGTGAGTGAGGCAGAGGATTACTTTACAGATGGATGTTGTTTTAGAGATCCGAGTGAAGGATTGAAAACAGGCTATGCAGTGATGAAAGGAGTGGGAGACCAGCTGCTGGTGGAGAAATCAGGAACATTAGAAGGGCCTCAGTCAGCACAGAGAGCAGAGCTGATTGCAGTGATAGAAGCTCTGAGATTAGGGAAAGGAAAAAGAGTTAACATTTATACTGACTCAGCATATGTTTTCGGAGCAGCACATGTAGAGTTGGGGCAATGGAGAAGGGCTGGATTCAGAACAGCCACAAATAAACCAATCAAACATGAGGAGGAAATGAGACAGCTGGAGGACGCTCTGAAAGAGCCTCTGGAGGTCGCTATCATAAAGTGCAAAGGGCATGACGACTCTGACACTTGGGTGGCGAAAGGAAACAGAGCAGCCGACGAGGAAGCAAAACGGGCGGCAGGCTATAAGGAAGGAAAACAAATGGTAAGTATGGGTATGGAATGGGGAGACCTGCCAGCCCAAAAGCGAGAGGACATCGAAAAGGCGCAAGGAGGAGCCTCACCCGAGGAAAAGGCGGTGTGGCAGGAAAGAGGGGCTGTACAATCAGAAGGATTGTGGAGAGGGCCCGACGGGCGACCAGTGCTCGCAGCAGGAGTGGCCCAGGAGAAAATCAAAGAAGCTCATGGGTTAGGTCATGTGGGAGTGGCCCAGATGGAAAGGGATTTGTGTCATTGGTGGCATCCTTACATGAAAAACCTGGTAAGGGAACATGTGAGAGCCTGCCTGATTTGTGGACAACACAATCCAAAGCCCACCGTGAAACCAGAAATGGGTAAGTTTCCTTTGCCAGAAAGACCAGGCCAGGAAATTGTGATTGATTACACTGACATGATAACCGCTGTTCGAGGGTGTAGATATCTGTTGGTGTGTGTGGATGGATTGACTGGTTGGCCAGAGGCGTGGCCTACCCGCAGAGAGGATAGCAAAACAGTGATCAAATGTCTGGTGAATTATTATGTCCCTTGGCATGGATTCCCAGAGAAGGTAAGATCAGATAATGGCACTCACTTTAAAAATCGAGATCTCGCTGAGGTGGAATGTATGTTGGGGTTGCAACACAGATATGGTACAGTTTACCATCCACAGTCTCAGGGAAAAGTGGAGAGAATGAACCAAAATCTTAAAAACAAATTGGCAAAAATCTGTGCACAGACTAACATGAATTGGGTTGATGCTCTTCCCATAGCCTTAATGAGTGTAAGGTGCGCAGTTAATCAGCGCACTGGGTTCACTCCATATGAGCTGCTGACAGGAAGACAATTTCCAGGCCCTGCAGCAGGTGTAAGAGAATTAAGAGAGGAAGTAAAAGTGTCTGAACATGTGAAACAGTTTAAAGCACTAAAAGCTCTTGTCTCTAGTTTCACTACGCAGGTGGGAGATCCAACAGGAAAGGAGGTGACCACGCCAGAGGCGAAGTGGGTGTGGCTGAAGGTGTATAAGCGAAAGTGGGACGAGCCCAGGTGGACAGGACCTTTCGAGGTGACCACTCGAACCTCTCACGCGGTCCAGCTGAGGGGCAAAGGCGACACCTGGTACCACTGGAGCCAGTGTGCAGCGGCGGAGGAGCCTAGGCGATCGGAGAGGCTCTTGGCGAAAAAGGGGGACACGGCTGTGACCCCAAAAAACACAGATCTTAGTATAGAAGGGCCAGAATAATACCCTGATCTGTGTAACGACCAAAGGGTAGTCTACCCCGGAGGTTGAAGAAAGAAGTCGAGAATCACCCAACTGGAAGACACTGGTAGCTGCAGCAATAAAAATAAAGGTTAAAAGCTCCTTAGACAGAGGTTCTAGTCTAAGTACATTTGAAAGGTATAAGGGGGCATTAGGAATGGGGGAGGAAAAGTCTAATGCAAAAATGAAGCTTCTGGAGAATTGGAAATTGATGGGAGTGTTAGCTATGATCACTATTGGTGTGCTAACTACTGTTTTCCTGTTGTGTGAGTTGCCCAGTTACAGAACTCATCCACCTCCTCTTCCTCTCGCGGACCCTGAGGCGACCACCTCTGAGCGTGATGTAGGTGAGAAACCAGATCCTTGTCTAGAGTATTATGGAGGCATAGAGGTGGATTACGTTAGAGGATCCACCACAGCCTTCACTTTTGATCTATGTTCCGTGATAGACTGTGGAAAGGATCAGACCAGTTGGCGCGGGTACGAAGTGTGGACATGTCATGACATAAGATTCACAAATGCTTGTCTCGTAGGTAAACCCACCGCCACGGGGTACACCCCGTGTGAGGAGTGGGACATGGTGACCGGTTACACCCTCCCAGGATGGGATACACGGGGCCGTTGGGAGGGGTTTGCAATCCAGCGTGATTTCAGTAACACACAAAATCCACTTACAATGTCTATTGGTGGGTGGCAGGTTACACCGCAGCGGTACAGGAAAGAAGATAAAGTGTTTTATTTAGTGTTAGGAGTAGATGTATTTGGGAAAGACCCGAGGGGCATAATAAAGATAAACTTTAAAGATCCATCCTGTAAATTACCCAGCCACAACGCCACATTAAGCTGTAATTTATCTAGCAGCGACACCACATCAACCAAAGCCCCACCTTCCGTGTCTAAGGTAACAAAAATGGACTACACAAAGTGGAAACCCCGACAGCTGATGTCTCGTGCCACAGGCTATGTGGACAGCAACCTGTGGTTGGACTGGCTGATTGAAACTACAAAAGAGCAAAAGGTGTCTGATTGTGTGGCATGCGCTACAGCACGCCCACGTTTATTTATTGAACCGGCACCTTTGTATCCAGAGGACCCCTGGGGTTTTGATTGCATGCTCCGACTTACTCGGAGAGCAGTAAATTCAGGAAAATGTGCTCCATTATCTGCTTTATTTCCCCCAATAGATAATAACACCATTCCCGGACCGTTCACACCTAGGAAAGCTAATTATACTTGTTTCAATTTTACTGCAGATGATCCAGGAGAGCAGGAGTATGACGCTGGAGAGATCCCGGCAGATTGGTGTGAGGCCACATTTCCAGGAAGAGGAGAGGCAGCGCGTGCGAGCGCCACGGTCGTGGGTACTTGGGCTCGAGCCGGTTTGTACTATTATTGTGGAGGTGGGAGTCTGCATGTGCGAATACCAAATGAAGCGGTTGGTGTTTGTGCCATGGTCAGACTAGGAGCGCCTCTGCTGATAATAGGGGGTAAGGATAATGCTGAGAGGGTAGAGGGACATGCGCGACGACCACCTAGGCGCAGGCGTCAAGGGTGGCCTAAAGGATCATCTTGGTCGTTTGATTTAACTGTTAATTCACCCACATATATAGATTCTATCGGTGTTCCGCGTGGCGTTCCAAATGAGTTTAAATTAGTAGATCAGATAGCAGCCGGTTTTGAAAACATCCCGATACTTTCTGCCTTGTTTCCCGTCACCCCCAACAAAAACGTAGATAGAATTAACTATGTGCACTATAACGTTCTCCGCCTGTCAAATTTGACCCGTGATGCAATTCAGGGTTTAGCAGAACAAGTAGGTCCAACCTCTCTGATGGCAGTGCAGAACCGGATGGCGCTGGATATGGTTCTGGCTGAAAAAGGAGGGGTTTGTGAAATGTTTGGACAAATGTGTTGTACTTTTATTCCCAATAATACTGCTCCGGATGGCTCTGTAACTCGAGCACTGGAGGGGCTACGTACTCTGGCCCATAATATGCATGAACATTCAGGTATCGACAATCCGCTGGAGGAATGGATGACTTCTGTTTTTGGGCAATGGAAGGGATTTGTTATGTCAATCTTGGTCTCATTGTCTGTTTTCACTGCTGTCTTGACCACATGTGGTTGCTGTTTGATCCCATGCCTCAGAGCTCTAGTAGTTCGTCTTATTGACAGGGCCGTAACCTCAGGGCCGGAGGGCCGGGGGGTTATGATGCCTCTGTTAAAGGATGATCCTGAGGAATGGAGAGACGTGGACCTTGTGACCCTGGAATGCGTCTTGTAAGTGATCTCTTTGAGAAAAGAGATCAAAGGGGGTGTTGTTAATGTTGTTAATGACAAGTAGTTAAACATATGCCATTTTATGACCAGTAGTCAAGGTAGTAAATTAGCTTAACAGCTGCAGGCCATATATTATCCTTTAGTTCTAATGGTGTGCTACGTATCTAGTTTAGTCTCTATTATACTCTTGAATAAAAGAAACATAATCATTTGTAGTTCATTAGACAAAATGTGCATTACTCTGTATCCTTGATCAGCTGTGAATGTCTGACACTGTTTTCTTGAGAATGTTTTACTGCTGAATCATGTGAAGAAGGCCATAACAGGGAGACTAGGTGTCTGAGCAGAAGAGATAAAACCACATTCTTCACCCCCCTTCCAGTTTCACACAGAAAGACAGGGAGGCAAGGTCAGGAGCCAGGCACACTAAGAATTAGAAAAACATGTGAAGATGCAGCTTTTATGACAAGGAGGGGGGCCAGGATTAGCTATAAAAGTCTGTGAAAGTTGCCACCATTTTGAGACATGCTGTCGAACCTCTGCAGGCATCTCTCCCGTCCGGACGTTGTAATGCTCTTGTTGTGAATTGTACCGAAATAAATGTTTGTTGATTGAGCATATATACACCGAGTATTGTCCTTCCTTCAGCCCAAAGATTCAAAGAACTGCGTGTTTTCAACAAACCTTAAAGCCTTCTTAAAGCTATCTGTTACATTGTTAAAGCAATGATCAATTTGAATAACCTAGTAATTCAAATGGCCTCGTCTGGCCTGCTGCTCAAAATAACCTAAGACTGGTTTCACTTCTGCAAACTCTCTGCAAGCCTGTTTCCTGTCAGCCTGCGACTTTTAGCCTTTTCTGAAAGACACACTGTTCAACCTCTGAATGCAATATAAACTACAGATTATATTATTAATGCAATGGTAATAATGATGATTATTTAACAATAGCAGTAAAATAATTTCCCTGCTCCACAGAGATATATAGATATCTTCTTCCTCTACCCCCCCCACAATTTTTGCACATGTCAAGGAGCGTGTCAGGCTACATTTCACTGTGTGTTATACTTGTATAACTATGCACGTGACAAATAAAGAACCTTGAATTTAGTGTTTGTGTTATTACGAGTGCTAAACAAGAAGAGTTCCCAGATGGCACAGTGGACACATGTGTGACTGCTGTGATTAAAGCATCTTTCTTTCAGCTTAATGAGTGAACCGTCAGCTCGTTCATACACACGTTAAAGTCCGTTTGGCTCAACACCACCGAACAGAGGCAGCAATATAACATAGCTAACATTAACAGTGCTTTGAATCCTGCTTTTGCCGTGATATTCAGGACTGCCAACCGAGCAGAATCACTGACTTTCAGCTTGTTGTGTTTGTGGATATATGACTGACTTTACTTATCCATAAAATTATCACATTCTCTGTAGGATTAAGGTCGACTATTGAACGGCGTATATTTTAAAGTAAAGGCTTTAAAACAAGGTTACCGCTGAAAGTACAAACATCACTAATGTCACATAACTCTGCCGACATGTGGCCAACAGTAATGTTTTAATGTTCTTCATTATTAAACATTCGCACATAAATAAGTGACATAATATTCAGTACTTACTTTTAAATGTTTACTCTTCGGCTGCCCTGCTTCAGCCATCTGCCGTTTTTTTTTTTTTTTTTTTGAAAAAAATATCCACACCCACCGCCGCACTATGAATTCTGGGATATGTTGGGCCACGAATGATATAGCTGACCCATCCTTAAAATTCGGGGAAATGAAGGACGGTTTTTCGGCCGCATTTGAAGCAGCCTTTGAATTTGGACAGCCTTCGTCATGTTGCTGTGACGTATTCGGCCTTCAAATGCGGCTTTGAAGGATGCAGACCCTGAATTTGGACACGCCATATATCAGGGGTGTCAAACTCCAGCCCTGGAGGGCTGGTGTCCTGAAACTTTAACTTTTACCCTGCCGCAACACACCTGAATAAAATTAGTAGGTCATTAGCAAGAGTACAGAACTTGACTGCATGCTGAGGTGACAACCCCCAACTCTACTCAAGCAAATTTAAGTAAATGAAAGTGTTTGGAAAAATATACTCCTAAAAGTATTTTATTCTATGATGTTCATTAAATCATGAGCTGCTGTAACACAAATCAAATGGCTGAATTGCCACCTCAGCGTGCACTCAAGTCTTGCTAATGACCTACTAATTGTATTCAGGTGTGCTGCAACAGGGACCCATTTAAAAGTTTCAGGACACCGGCCCTCCAGGATAGGAGGTTGCACACCTTTATATAGAGCAGGGGTGCCATTCTTTTCATGCAGCGTCTCTTCCTCAGGCAAAATGGGACAAAAAAAGAGATTTAAAGGACTCTGAAAAGTCAAAAATTGTAAAAAGTCTTTCAGAGGGATGCAGCACTCTTGAAATTGCTAAGATATTTGGGTGTGACCACAAAACCATCAAACGTTTTGTTGCAAATAGTGAACAGGGTCACAAGAAACGTATTGAGAAAAAAAGACGCAAATTAACTGAGAAGAATCAAATGTGAAGCTACCAGGAACCGATTATCCTCCAGTGCTGCCATATTCCAGAACTGCAACCTACTCGGAGTGTCCAGAAGTACAAGGTTTTCAGTGCTTAGAGACATGGCCAAGGTAAGGTAGGCTGAAACCCGGCCACCTCTGAACAAAACGCACAAGTTGAATTGTCAAGACTGGGACAAGAAATATCTGAAGACAGATTTTTCAAAGGTTTTATGGACTGATGAGATGAGAGTGACTCTTGATGGACCAGATGGATGGGCCTGTGGCTGTATCAGTAACGGACATAGAGCTCCACTTGGACTCAGACGCCAGCAAGGTAGAGGTGGAGTACTGGTATGGGCTGGTGTTAGTAAAGATGAACTAGTTGGACCTTTTGGGGTTGAAGATGGCCACAAAATCAACTCTGAAACCTGCTGCCAGTTTTTAGAAGACACTTTCTTCAAGCAGTGGTACAGGAAAATCTTTCAAGAAGAAGAAGAACATTCAAGATCATGATTTTTATGCAGGATAATTCTCCATCACATGCATCAAAGTACTCCACTGCATGGCTAGCCAGTAAAGGCCTTAAGGATGAAAAAAAAAAAACGACATGGCCCCCTTCCTCACCTGATCTAAATCCTATTGAGAACCTGTGGACCCTGCTTAAATGGGATATTTACAGTGAAGGAAAACGGTACACCACTCTGAACAGTGTTTGGGAGGCTGTGTTTGCTGCTGCACAAAAAGTTGATCATCAACAGATCAAGACACTGACAGATGAATGGAAGGCTTGTGACAGTTATTGAAAAGAAGGGTGGCTATATTGGTCACTGATTTATTTTATTTTATTTTTTTATTTTTTGACATGCCAGAAATGTTTATGACTTTCTTAAACATTCAGGTTTAGGTTCATTAACATTTTGGATTGACTGAGAGCACTGTAGTTGTTCAATAATAAAATTAATCCTCAAAAATACAACTTGCCTAATAATTGTGCACACAGTGTACAGCTGAGGATGGAGGACTTCCCCAGAGCGAACACTCACTCAAACCAATGGCACAGAGACAATAATAACCACCATTGATGCTATCAGCAAAGTGCCAGTCCAATTTATTTTGAGAGGTATATGTCTATCTTCTCATGTTTTCATATTTTTTTAATATTTCAATCTTTTACAATATCAACCATATGCTCTGAATTTAAATTATAGTTTATATTCGGGGTGATCTTCACAGTGAGTGAAAATATTGTCTGTCCAAAGTTGCATCACTAGTTTGAACTGTGTCATGGCTCACCTCCAACATAGACACTGAAAAAAGGAATTCAAGCCTCAACAGATTTATTAAAAACACAAAGCTGGGAGTTGACGGTAAGGGGATGGTTTAGGTTACCTGATATGGCAAGCTGGTGAATGTTTCTGTACTGCCTCTGCTATGATTGGGCAGTCAGCTAAAATCTGCCTACAGTTTAGCCTCCATGAAGACTCTGATGGCAGGATTTTTGGTTCACAGGTTTAATGACCCTGGGAAAGGTGAAACTGCAACATACAGTACAAGGAATAATCACTTCTACTGGTTCACCATGTATAGTTATAACAATTGAAAAACCTACATCAATTCCCTTTCTAACTCAAATATAAATATGAAATTTTGATTCTAACATCTCTTGCTGTGATGAATTGCTTGCACATTTAATATGTGTGACTCAGTGATTGAGTGCTAGCATAAATCATAGGATATTGTTTTTATCATTAATTTTGCAGAAAATCTTTCTTCAAAATAAATGATCCATATGCACAAAAAAATAAAACAAATCTGTACAAAATCACAGTGCTAACTAGCTTAGATCACCATTGCACAAGCCTTGTCCTCAATTCTTTAACTGACTTCCTGTTTACTGATGACATCTTTCCTGTTACATACTACACTGATTTTAAGGTGGTTGTGAGTTAAAAATAACATATTTAACATCTAAGAAATCTAAAACAACATTCTACCTTAAACTGATGTTACTTTTGATATCAGAAAACTCCCCGCCTGGCATGATTACAGCCACCACACTTACAGTTCAACACCTGACATCTGGAGGGAGAACAAGAACTATTCCTGTAAGAGGTTTCACAAACATTGTTTCTCCTCTGGGCTTGAAGTTTCTTCGTTGTGGTCGCGTTGGAACATTGGGCAATATGTTTCAGGATCCAGGGTCCTTCACTCATATCCACGGTGGAGATCCTGGATGTAGAGCTGTGTTGTGTCTCTCACTTTTGCACTCAGAACGCTGCCCTTGACCTTGAAATTCTTCTTCTAAGTGTGTTGATGCTAAACAGATTTTATTAATAATAATAATAATAATGAATTGGATTTATATAGCACTTTTCAAGGCACCCAAAGCGCTTTACAATGCCACTATTCATTCACTCTCACATTCACAAACTGGTGGAGGCAAGCTACAGTTGTAGCCACAGCTGCCCTAGGGCAGACTGACAGAAGCGAGGCTGCCATATCGCGCCATCGGCCCCTCTGGCCAACACCAGTAGGCGGTAGGGTAAAATGTCTTGCCCAAGGACACAACGACCAGGACAGAGAGCCCAGGAATCGAACCTTCCGGTTACAGATGCGCTTCCCAACCCCCTGAGCCACGGTCGCCCATTTTAGTTAATTATTCATTTGTTTAGGGGGTTTTTTGTTTTTTTTTTCTGGCACAAAATATCTTCAACAGAAACAGATGTTAGACTTTGACTGTTAGACACTGAAATTTTAGAATATTTTCAGTCTATTCATGGATTTAAAAAAAAGTTATTTTAGCCTAAAAAAAAAAAACAAAACAAAAGAAAAAAGTTGGAAGTTAGAAGTTATGGAAGCTTGTTTCAGGAACTGAAGACTTTTTTTTCTTCTTTTATTGTCCATAAGTCAGTTTTGGGTATCTCAAAATTTGGACTGAGAAAAAAATGGAAATTTCTAAATAGTTTGTAAGTTAAAATAATGATATAACTTGAAATTCCAACTTGGTTTTCCTTGACAATTTTTCTTTAAATTCTTATTATAAATTTTAAAGGTGGAAATGAGCTTTCCTTCAACAACAGTGCTGTATGTAAGAAATATGTATGTAATCTGGAGGAAGAGCAACAGAGGTAGAGGGTGAAGGAGACTTGATTGTCTGCAGGGAAACTTTTCACACCAGAGAGGAATAAAAATGTCCTGCTGACAAACAGCTGATGTCCAGCTGATTATTAATAAAACAGCAGCTGACCTCCATACACGACCCCTTTTTCAGGACATGCAGTGGTTTTACAAACTCAGTCTGTTTTTAGTTGTCTGTACTGAAGATCCGAGGAAAAATATTACATTTGTAAAAGCAGTTAAAAAACAGCATTCATTAAAAAAAATAAAGTCAATAAATGATACCAAATAAAAACATGAATGGAAATAATGTATAAGCAGCACAACTTAAACATCAAAAAAGAGAAATGCCTTTAATTTTGCGAAAAAAATAAAATGAAATTAAAAAAGCCTGACCAATTTATTTTCATACAATAAATTAGAAAACTATTAATACAATATACCTGAAATGTTTATTTATAGAATACAAATAAAACATATTAAAAAAATAAATTAATAATATTCAAATTGGTTAAAGGATTTTGCTAAATGTGCTTTAGAAACAACCCAATAATGTTTTTTAATGCTCTGTAAATATTTGAATATTAATATTAAATATATAATATTCTTTTAATTTTTTTTTGAAGTGCTACGAAACTGATGTAAAAAAATAATTTTAAAAAAAGTTGTGAAAATATTGATAAGTCATCCAAATTATTTTAGAATAAACAAAATAAATTCTTGACAATTGTTAAAAAAATTCTTAATAAAATATATTTAAAAGAATCTGTTAAACAAATGTTGATTTAAGTCAAAGTTCTAAATAATAAAATGTATTCTATGGGTATCACTAAAATCTAAAATATGAAATAACTGTCAGAGAATATGTGAAATACAACTCTATACAAACGTAATGTAAAAAATAAGAAGCTCTCTGTGTTGTTTAAATATTTGGTCATGTTTCTTCTGCAGCAGGATTTTCTTATTTTTTCAAACTGAAGAAACAAAGTCGAGTGAAAGTCGACACGTCTGCAGCCCGCAGGAACATCATGCCGCTGTGGACGTTTTCACACTTCCTGTTTGGGAGTGACGGTGACGAGCAGTGCCTCAGCTGCCGGACAAACAAAACATCTGTATTTAGATCCACAGCTGCTGCTGCTGCTGCTGATGATGATGATGAAGCCCTTGCGGAAGCTGCTGTCCTCCTGACCTTCACACCAACTCTTACTGCGACTCTTATTGTGTGAAGCAGACAAAAATAATTTATCTGTTTATAATTCAGACTTATTCATTTATTCATTTGTGCCTTTTCTGTACCTTTTTAATTAGATCAGAGTGTTTTCATGGCTGAACGTCATCCTCCTCTGAGACACTGAGTTTTAATGAAGAGTTAGATTTATTATTTACATCTTTAATTTTAAATGGGTCACCAAAATAAATCGGTATCACAGGTATTCTTCTGAGAACATGCCAACATCAGCCACCAATATTATTCATCAGTTACAAGCATTACTGCTGAAATAGGCTATTTCATTAGGGCATGTTATGTTCACTAACAGATGGTTCATCTGAACCTGATGGAAAAACCTAATAACTCTGATGAGAACATGTTTACCTTGACCTGAGTAGCATCGAAAGGAGATGACAGAACACACATCTGTGAATTTATCACTAGTCCTACCCGACCCAGCTCTTTAGAACAATACTATTAAGTAAATGATCAATTTGTGTTTGAGAAAACAGTAAATAAGCACATTTCACATGCTAAGAAAAAGAACAACCACCAGTCTTCACTAAAACTCCAAAACCATGCACTTCCTCTAATGTCCACTTGAGCCTCCCAAAATGAGTCAGTCCCCATAGTCTCACATGTTAAAACCACTAGTTTCCCCCTCATCTTAACAACAGAAGGGGGAGTGAGTTTCTAGCACATCAGGCTGAAGAACCAATCAGCTTATACGACGATGAGGTGTCCGCCATTTGGGAGTCCTGATATTGCTGTGATTATTATTTCTTATATTGAGACGATGAATGTTATTCTCTCACTGACAACTTAAAAAAACTTAGCCTGAAATCCACAGGAGGAATCAGTGGTGCTGAACAGACCAATCAGAGAAGTTGCAGGCTATTTTACAATCAGGACATGTCTTTGATTTCAATTCCATTTTATGTATATAGTGCTAAATCAAAACAACAGTTGCCTCAAGGTGATTTATATTCTAAGGTAAAGACACTACAGTAATACAAAGAAAACAGAAAACCCCATCATATGACCCTTTATGCGCAAGCACTCTGGCGACATTGGGAAGGAAAAACTCCCTTTTTAACAGGAAGAAACCTCCAGCAGAACCAGGCTCAGGGAGGGGAGACTGGTTAGGGGCTTCAAACACATCAAGCAGTACAGTAAACTTAACAAGCATTAAAATGCACACTAACACCAAAGTAATAACAATAATCAAGTCATCCTGATAATTTTAGAAACTTTTTTGTGGATAACAAGGTTAAAATAGATGTTGTATTGTTCTTAAATTTCTCAGAGTCATGCAGCTGAGAATCTTTTACACCCTCTGATTTGAGGGACTGTACAGCGCAACACTCCCAAGTGTTTATTTAAGCCTGACAGTTGTGGATCGGTTATTGACTGAATCCTAGGAAGATTTTAAGAAAACAGCCTTGAGCCTGGAAAATAATTCTGCAACGTTAGAAACCTACTTTATTATCCAAACATTTTACGAGGTCAGGATTAGAAACTTCTGCATGGCTGCTCTCTGTGACTCTTTGCTTCTTAAATGTCATTAACAGTAGCCCTGCAGCGCTCTAGTGGCTCTGGATGTCTGAATCTCCCAAGGCACAAACATTTGTGTCCTTTCCAACATCTGGATCAAATCACAGCTGCAAACGTTATGTTCTCAGTTTGTCTTCAGGGAAAAAAGATGAAAAATTAAGAATTCAGCTGACAGCTTCCTGAAGGAAATGCCGCTGTGGATCACATGACCCTGTGGTTTGACCTTCAGGAGGCGATATCAAAGGAAAGCTGATCTTCAGGATGTTTTTCTGTCATTGTGATATCACAGAGAGATTCAGTAGCCTCCTGAAACCCAACACTCTGCTATTATCATGCAGGAAGAAGAATACTCCCACTCAAGAAGGACATTTGTGTTGGAAGGACAATTCTCCATAACCCTTAGCACTAAAACTAAAGAGCATCTCTTTAAAACAAGCAGGTGGACACGTTGGATCCACAGGTCCATATCAGACCTTTAGAGTGATTTTGACTGTTAAAACAGTGTTAACAATTGTAGAGTTCAGGGTGAAACCAGCCCCACCAGATCCAGTCTTTTTGCAGCCTTGCCTAGTGGACTCTGTAAAGTCTTTCCAATTCCTGGTAATCATCATCTCCAGAGACCTAAAGCAGCAACTAAACATGAGCTCCTTCATGAAGAAGCAACTGCAGAGCATGTACTTTCTGCAGCAGCTGAAGAAATTCAACCCGCTGAAGTCAATGATGCTGCACTTCTACACTTCTACTCGTTCATCACAGAATCTCTACCCACCTCCTTCATCACCATCTCGGATATTTAGATTACTTAGCCTATACATCTCTGTGCACCACCAGAGACTGAGTCTAACATTCCTCAACTTGACTTCAGGATTTTAATGTTCCCTGCAAACATGAAAATGGGTTCAATATGTGCCCACTGGTTTGGTTCTGCTTTGGACTTGGCCTGCTACCAGTACTTGTGTCCTGCTTTTCGTGTTTCATAAAGGATCAGAACAATGGTCTTCTCAGGGTAAGTCCACCTCAGTGGAAACATGGAACTGTTTAAACTGTGTTGATTGGCAGGTTGAATCGATTTCTTCTCTCTTCATATTGATCAGAAAACCTTACATTTCACCCAGCTACTTCATAGTTAATATCAGCATTTAGAGATGGAAAAAGACTTCAAGCTTCTTTACAGTTGGTCAGTTTGCAGGAGGATCTGGTTCAAAAATCTAATTCTTCCTCAGCCTCTGGTCAATTTTTAAAAGAACCAAATAAAAAGTCAGTAGTAGTAAATGAGGGGTTGTAGGAGTTGTGTTTGCACACATGAAAAAGACATTTGATGCAGTCAGCCTGACTGCAAAGAAAATACTGTTCAAGACTTAAAGGAGAACCATTAATTCTTGAGAGTTCAAGTGGTGTCCCGCAAGGTTCAATATAAGGCCGTTTTTTTTTTAAAGCTCTTTTGTTTTTAATTATTGATGGTGTTTTCATGTTGTTTGATACTGCTTGTTGCTTCACCGGACATTTTCTCATGTCGCCATCAGACAGCTTCATCAGGAGCCACACAGAAGAAGCAGCAGCAGCTCGATTTCAGGTGAGAATGAAGACAAACGAGAGTTCCTGTCCTTTTTCCTCCAGCTGATCTGACTTGCAGGCACAACATAAAAATAACCTGATTAGTCGAGTTGGTGTGAAAATAAATGTCAGTGTTTGATGGCTGGCAGCTGTGGACTCTTCCCTTCCCGCCTCGTCTTTCTCCTTCTCTACTTGTTTGAATCATGATTTAGGAGAGATGAATATAATGGAGTCTACAGTGACCGTCATCTATTTCTGCTCTTTCACTCTCTGCGTGATTCAGCTAAGAGTTTGATGCCTTGCTCTGCAGCTCCTCAGCGGACCGCCTCTTTCTATCAGCGTTTCCAATCCGAATGTCTTCCAGCTATCAGCCTTCATCAGGTTAGAAGATTGGATGCTGGAGGTGCTGACAGCTGTGCTCCCCAGATGGAACTGCTTGGGGAGCTCGGCCATGTTGTTTTCTCCTTCATTGAATTCTCAGAAACGGGATGGATACTTCAGGGAAATGAGGCTCAGTTGGGCATTTGAGTTACTTCTCTGCAGTTCTGGATTCCTCAGACCTGACAAAAACATCCTCTGCCAAGGCCAACATCCTTGGTTATATTTTTAAAGAAAATGATGGGTATTTGGACTTCCTGCTTTTGTGATCCACCTCATCTGAGTAAAATTAGACTGACAGTCACTAAAAACCAAGTTCAATGCATTACAGTGTTTAAAGACCGAGTCAGTCTGGAGGTGGTTTTTTTAAGCTTTTTTTTGGGGGGGGGGGCAACTGCATGTTTATCTCAAGCTTCACAAGTTTATCTCAGTTTATATCTTTTGAAATGCTTTTTAAAAGACAAGCAGTTTTTTTAACACGATTTTACAGTTTGTGTTGTTATTTTACTTTTATTGTGAAAGATTCCAATGTCATAGTTTTTACACAGTCAGTTGTATTTCTAAATAAGCAGCTTTTACATAGTGACTCATGTCTGCCAATCTTTAAAAATGAACAAGAGTTCAGTTTTGCTTTTGGATACAGAGGTCAGGCACACACTGACGTCAGGTCTGCTCCTGCCCATGTTATGTGACCAATATAGGTTACCATGGTGATTTATCCAGGTAAAAAGAGAGCCAGTTTGGTGACACAGAAACTTAACTTTAAGCCTGACATGGCTCGCTACTCCACGAACCTGGCTTCATAGTACACTCCTCTGGACCCTCTATCAATTTTCAGGTGAGTTAAACATCGGCTCATACCTACGCATCACACAAAGTGGACGAGTTCTGATTTCAGAAATCTGAACTGAACCATTTTAAAAACATGGAAAATAAGATTTTAGGATAAAACCTGAAGAAGGAGATTTCCCCTTCATCATCAGCTTGTCTTCTTCAGAGACCACGTGAGTTCTGAGGGACCTGACACGCTTTCCTTTTCATCCTGGGTGATGGCAGAGGACAGAAGAATGTCATCAATCACATGTTTCTCCAGTTTATTGCAATACCAAAACTAGCACATACACCCTTAGTATTATTATTTATTTATTTTTATAAAGCCACATAAGACATTTGAAAATTCAAAATGGCTGTTTATTCTGAAGAAAAGAAAGACGTCCTGAAAACCAACCAGAAGATTCCTTTTTAAATGACTGAAGCGTCAACTTTTATACCTGACAGTAGAGAAGTTGATTGAAAAGGGTTTTCACATGATTTATTTTTTAACTGCAAGTCTGCATGTCAAAGAGCACAAGAACCTCAAAGGGAACTGCCGCTGATGCACCTGTCAGAGTGTGAGAGTTAAAAAGTGTTTAATGTACAGCAAGTTTAACTGTTGTTCTATGAAAACTAACACATTTTACAAGAGAAGTGTTTTAGAGACAGCACACTGCTGAACTCCAGAGCGAGAGAGGAGAGATCTGTTTACAGTCTTAACTTTTATTTCTCAGGACAAAAAAGGAGGGATTTACAGCTAAATAAAAACTGACACGTAACACCAAAAACAAACTTTAGTTTTAATTTAAGCTGAAAGAAGTTGGGAAGCCAAACCTTCCGAACATCAGGGTGAATACTAATGTCAAACTGGTTACTTACAAACATCAAAGTCATTAAAATCATGCAGCAGATTATGAAATGCTGCTGTCTTCGCTAGTCGGACCATAAAATCTTCATCAGTAAAACTAAGTATTGTTTTTATTTTCATGTATGACACTGGGACTGGGACTCAGTCTGACACTCTCAGTGAGCTTTGGCCCTGCCATACTTGCAGGCAAACACTGCTGCATCTTTATATCTGCGAACACTTTATAGTTTATTTTAGTCCATTTTTAATTCTGTGCTTTAATATTTTTTTCCTTTTGTCAATTTTGTGTTCTGGTTGATATTTTTAGACCCTGTAACACGGCACATACACCGAGCATAAAGTTTTATTTGGTATTCATTACTGCACTGTCATGACATCCTTACATGTTTGACCTGGTAGTTGAACTGTGCGGTGAATCTAAAAAATTAAAGTCATTCAAACCTATTTTGTACCTACATTATAATCAGTCCAGTCCTTTTTGGTTACTTAAATGATCCTGTTAGAGCTGTGATGTCACATGTGTTTCCTGTTGGTCAGCTCTCTCTTGATAAAGACATTTTTACTTTTCTTACATTTTGTTTTTGTTGCTTTTTCCTTTTTATCCTTCATAAATGAAGGATATTCAACAGTCACTCTGCCAAAAACAGATCGCAGTTTCTACCCTGGCATGTCCTCTCTCAAAATGAGCTGATATCACTCATGAGAGAAATGTTTGACATGTGTTTAATAGATTATAGACCAACGAGTCATTTACAATGTTTAAATAAGGGCAAAAATGAATTTTTGGCACAACGCCTGCTCTGAGGCAGCTGTTCTCAGGTGTTCTGCCTCCTGTCATTTGAAACACAGTTTCCTCACTCTCTCTCTGTGTGTCGTCACTCCTCTCTCTCCCCTCGGTATTTAAAGTGTGTTTCGCTGTGCTCGGAGCTGTGAGGAGTATTTCTGCTCTTCCTCAGCGGGTCCTCGGACTCCTCCCTGCCCGGGGATTATCAAACAGCCTGATCCGAGTGGGGGTCTTCAGCAGGAGGATGGCGCAGAGCGCAGCGCGGAGGCGCCATGAGAAGCTGAGCTGACTTGGATCCACTCAGAGGAGAGCAGGAGGAGCACAAGGACATGTTCTCGGAGCTGAGCGGCTTCAACCTGACCTCTAACCTCAGCGAGCCTTCCACCGCTCCGGGTCAGGAAGGGGACGAGGAGTGGAGAGACGCACCGCTGGAGCGGCTGTCGCGCGGAGGTCACGTGGTGGTGTCGGTGTGCCTCGGCTCCATCATGGTGTTCGGCTTCCTCAACAACCTGCTGGTGCTGGTGCTGTTCTGCCGCTTCAAGAGCCTGCGGACGCCCGTCAACATGATGCTGCTCAACATCAGCGTCAGCGACATGCTGGTGTGCGCGTGCGGCACCACCCTCAGCTTCGCCTCCAGCCTGCAGCGCCGCTGGCTGTACGGCCGCCGCGGCTGCATGTGGTACGGCTTCGTCAACTCGTGCTTCGGTAAGTGTATGTACCCCTGGAGCCTCAGAGCCCGAGAGGCTCTGTCAGGTTACCGGTCTGAGCTGACCAATCACTGGCTTCATTTAAGAGCAACTTAAAAAAAAGTTTTTCTGTTGAAACAAACAGTTAAACTTAATTTTAAACTTTATTTATAAACAGCAAAAGTGAAAAGATTATGTCAACGTTTCTGCGCTTTATTTTGAAAAGTCTCCAACCAGACTCCCTGCAGCTTTCAGAGGTTTAAGAAGCGGTCCTCTATTTTTTCATGCTGCCGATTTTATTCAGTGTTTACTTACTTTACAGCTTTATTTATTCCATATTTTCTGTGGATCCAGCTGCACTTTATTCGCTTTACATTTGAGCAGTGCACAGGTTTGATCCTGATGTTTTCTTCTCCCACCTGTTGAGTTCTCAGGGGTCACGTGGGCCATGTTTCGTGAAGTGGGTGGAGATGCAGATAAAGTGCAGCTGCCTGCTGCAGATAACAAACCTCTGTCCGAACACGGGACCTCAGGGGACCCACACATGAGCTCTGGTAATGTGATCAGAATCAGCTCTGGGTGGTTTTATTAAATGTAGCACACAACAGAAAATAATCAGACCACAGGAAGTGGACTGTTACCTGCTCTGTTCTCACCTGGGCTCAGTTTGAGCTACATGGAGCTGCAGCTTCAAGACTTGTATAGGCTCAGTTTCACAGACATGGATCAAGGCCAGTCTGGCTGGTTAGTAACTAGGGCTGGGCAAGGCTGGACTGGGACAAAAAATCGGCCCGGGCATTTTGACTAGAGACCGGCCCACCAGGATAAAGATTGAAAATGTGACGTCATTCAGGGGTAAAACCGCAAAGGATTCTGGGAACTTGTGGCAAGAGGTACTAGCGCACGCAGGCTTTCAATTGAACTCAGTTACACAGCGATAAAAAGAAACCCAAAAAATGTCAAGAAGCTGTTGTATTATTAACTGCAATAGCCGGTCGCATGACAGCCACGGAAAGCCGACGGGTAAACAGATCGTTTTTTTTTTTTTATCGGATTACGTCGTTGAAGAGAAATTTTTTAAGCCATGTTTCCGAAGTAAGAGCCGACGGATGGTCTGGATATACCAAATATAACGTCTCAGAACACTCCAGCTCACATGTTAGTCTGCTCCAAGCATTCCCACAAAGGTCAGAGTTTTGTAGTAGTTAATACGTCGTTTTTCTTAACATAATTGGTGATATAGGTTACAAGCAAGTCTGGCGCTGAACAGAAATTGTCGCGCTATGCTCCTTTATTTATTGTGCTTTAATAGTGAATTGTCCTGACACAATATTGCGTTTCGCTTCTGTTATCACCATGGTACATTGACAAAAAACATATACTTTTATTCACAGGGTAAAACAGTTGTTTTGTATCACTAATTGTCCATTGCGATTACAACATACAATATTATTGTCACTGCTACATTTCTGTAATGCTACCAGAAATTATTTCCACTACTAATTAATTACCGTTGAGCTCAAAGGTTATATTAATAAACGGTTAACGAATGTGTATTTATGACGACGATTTGTGAGACTGGTAAACTTACCTCTGTTCGTACGATGGTCTTTCGTTCTACACGGTGCGTTTCAAGGTCCTGCACCCATCCGTCGGTAAACTGTACCTGGGCTTGTTGCAGTGACCTGAAGTTACTAAAAACTTCATGAGTGTATGCACTCACTCCCAGAACCGTATAATTATAAATCTGAGCGTGGTGAAAGTTGGGCAGCACGCTGACGTCTTTTGTCCACTCTGTGTGCTCGTAAAGGTCTGACCCTTTCACTCCGTTGATTTTTTCCTCGTATCTTTTCTTTGTATTTTCATCGAGTCTGTCTTTCTACGGACCGGCATTGTCCTCCTTTTGTTTTGTACATTCCTTTTTTGTGCGGCAAAGAAAAAACAAGAAGGTATTGGAACCGGAGATTGAACGTTTTGCGGTGCTGCAAATGCTTGCATTTGATGCGGTACTTTGATTGTTTTGCCACTAGTTCCCGGCATGCAATGCGCGAAAATCACGTGATTGCTAAACAAGGGGGCGGGTGCATCCGGCCTCCTCGGCTGTAATTGGTCCAGCCCAGAGTCGATCATGACCAACTGGCCAATCCAACACCTTTCATTATATATACCCTTCCTAAAAAAAAAAAAAAAAAAAAAAAAATCCATCGGCCCATAAAAACAAAAAATCACCAGCGGCCCACCGCCCGATGGCCAGTCCAGCTATGGGGCTGGGTATCGTCACTGATTTCACTGATTTCTAGAATCGATTCGATTCCGATTCACAAGGTCCGATTTGATCCACGATTCGATTCGATTTAAATCTGAGAAATTTTGCCTCAGACAGTCAGAAATATTATAATTCAGATCAGTACATTTACATATTTTTGTATCTATAAAAAGGAAGCTGACACTCGCAAGACTCTATCAAAAGTGTGAGCATCACAGTAGATGCCTTTGTGTCAAAGTAGCTGAAGATAAAACACAGAAAAACATGAAGGTGATTTTCCTGGCCTGGGATTTTATAAAAATATTCTGCAGTACATCAAAAACGAAAGAAAACCATTAATCAACATATGAACATTACCTCTGAAGTTACAGCGGTTTTATTACAGACACAGCTAAGCGTTTTGCATTTTGTATAATTTTAAAAAGTTTACATTTGTTCAGAAGCCTATTGAACAGCAGAAATGAGTCTTTCTTTTCAGAAGTAAGTAAAAGGGAAAAAAAAACAGCGGCCGACAGCGCTGTAAACAACAGTAGACTTGTGCGTAACAAGCAAGTGAATAATGCAGAAAACAGATTTTTAGACGGGAAACTGTTCTTGAAGTATATAGAGAAAGCGAGAGAGAGCGAGAGAGAGCTGTGAATGAAGTGTGATTTTATCATGGTGCAAGCAAAACAGCAAAAGTCAGAGGGAATTCATGACGATGTTTATGTGAAGTGTAGTTTGGATCTTCTTTTGCTGCTGGTTCGGTCAATAATGTTTGGAGAGAGATAAAACCAACAGCTTTAGAATCAGTGTAAAAAGGGCGTAAACACAAAGCGCGGACCCGCCGAAACATTGGAATCAGCGAGCTGTCGGCTTTCAACCCCGACCGTGTCCGTGCCGTCGGGTGAGAAAGGCGACATCTCACTGATTCTGATCCGTCGGCGGGTCCGAGCTTTGCGTTTACATCTTTGTGCAGAATCTGTGTACCTGCTCTCATTTACTGTTTTAGCTTTTCGGTGGTTCTTGAAATTTTGTGAGGTTTAACCTGAGATTCTGGCGTTTCGGGCATTTTAAAAAAATCAATTCAGGATTTTAATGAATCGATATCACGTTATCCAAGCCAGAATCGATTTTAATCGATAAATCGATTATCAAAACCCACCCCTATTAGTAACCTTGGTTGTTGTTAACAAGTACAACAAATTTAGATTGGCATCAGAAAAAAAGAAATAGTTAAAAACAGCAAACAGACAATAACAACAATAATAAATACACACCTGAGGGAATGATTGTGCAGAGTGCAATGACAGTCCTGAAAGTTGTTATCAGTGCAATGCGGGAAGTGGGGGGGGGGGGGGGGGGGGGGGGGGGGGGGGGTCAGTTTAAGCAGTACTGGATTTGTCTGTGCCTTTTGCCTGATGGCAATTTTGCAGCTCAATCCAATTCATTTTTTTTATATGGCACCAAATCACAACAGCAGCCACTTTTTCTTTTAAATAAATTATTAATTACTGATAAACTGTTGAGGTATTAAAGACTTCTTGGGTATAGTGAGAAAAAGATTATGATTATTTCCAACTTTTCTTTTGATGAAGCGCCAATTTACCTGTCGCCATGGTGACATCCCCTCTAAAGAGCCTGGACAATATAGCAGCTGGAGGCTCAGTTTATACTTCCAGTTGATCGATATAGTTTCAAATGATGCTGAGGGTTACAGTAAAAAAAAAAGTGACAGGTTGTTTACCAAACAGCAGATCAGGTGCATCAAGTCAAGTAAGGACATAAAACGTGGATGGAGAGGACCCTAACCTACAAGCAGCCACAGAAAAGCTTCATTCAGACAGATATGAAGAAAACCATTTCAAAACAGATCCTGATCCACCCACCCAGCTTCTTAGGTTTTTGTGCATAATGTGATGTGATAGGTTTGTAGCATAAACCCTATTCGCTGGAACGTTGAAGACAATATAATTACACTGCAAAGCAAGACACAAGGTTCTGGTTTACTCATGCATGAGGGAGGTGTCTGGCTGGAGCCAAGTGTCGTCCCACCACTTGACCTCCGTCAGAGACTCTCAGCCAGGCTCCCCATAGCACTCCTTTTATTGTGGTTACATGAATATGCATAGGTTCATTAACATATGACGTCTTACATAGGTATACATGTGAACAAAGAATACTGTGTGTGTGTGTGTGTGTGTGTGTGTGTGTGTGTGTGTGTGTGTGTGTGTGTGTGTGTGTAGGTGTGTATGTAGGTCAAGATGTGACCCTGTGAAGCCTCCCTAAAGCTAGTGCCAGGATGTCTGAGTCCATCTAACAAAAGGCTCTTATACTTAAACAGATATACATGTGCTTGCTATACCATAAATCAACAAGAAAAGATAAACTCTCCTAGGGAGTATGTGATTCATACCAAGGACACTCTAGAAGAACGGATGCACTCCCTAACACACAGAGCTGTTACTTTAGGATGAAACATCCTTTCAATCCACCAATGATTATATACACTTCTAAGCATATATGAGTAAATATTTCTAAGCATAAATGACAATCAACAATACAAATCTAACATTTCCCCCCTTTTTGACCTTTATGCTTGAAAAGTTCCCAGTTATGAATACCTCATGTCTGACAGTTTCAATGCAAACATTGTTATATTCAGCATATGTCAAATCACCCTAAATTACTGAAAAAATACACAGTTTAACAAATGTATTAGCAGTTATCTCATTCCTCATTGATCTCATCTCATGGCAAACTGCATCCTACAAGCAAACAAAGAAATTGTTAATTTAATAGTGAAAATAAGAAAGTAACATTTTCAAAAACATCTCAGCTTGGTGATGCTTCCTCCGGGTGTGCAAATCACATGTCTCTCTGCAGGGTGGTTTGAGCTCTGCAGGGCGTCATGAATGTCTCTTCCAGATGTTTCCATCATTGTCCATAGGACCAGAGTCCAAACGTATGTAGAATAAACATTCAAACATACCAGTTGGTTTTGTTGTTTGTCAACATGGGTCTCAGCTATTTCCAAAGCTGCAGACCTCTCAGCACTCTAGTTTTATGGCCTCTCATTACCCCATTCAAGCCTTCGTCCTGCGAGGGGGATATTTATGACTCCTTAATTGTCCACGCTCTGCAGAGAAACACCTCTGTGGAAAGGGTGCAGGGTTGTTTTACTGCTGTTATGATCCCAGCAGCCTTCAGAGTGTCATCGTATGCACAGTACAGTGGCACATTAGGTGATGTTCATAGTAAACTGCTGTCATCACCACCATAGTTTCTGGTTCCTGTGCTTTCACAGAATCATGATGTCATCCTCGAACTCCTTCTGCGCTGTCGGTGGAGCTTGGCACGCTCCTCATCCCTCGAGTTTTCGTGTTCCAACGCTGCTGAAGGTTTAAGGCAGAGCACGTCGTACACCTTAGTTGTCTTCCTCAGCATCAATATTGAATCTTTCATTTTATTTAAAATCTTGCTGTGGGAAGTCTCCTCTTGATCTCCTGGAAGCTTAGTAGCACAGCTCTCTGTGTCCTGTCTGCTGTGCTGAAGATGATCTCTGATCCTCCTGAAGTCTCTCTCCCATCTTGTGGACGATCCTCTCCTCTATTTTGCAGGCAGTTTCATGGTCCTTGCTGTGGCTCCAAGGTCTGATTTCATGATGGGCCCCAACCAGCTTGATCTTTGACCTCAACCACTGCCTGGGCTGTCCGCTATGCCTGGAATGTTTCTCCTCACTGCTGCACCACTATATTTCAAAAAAACTTCTATTTGGAGAGCATGTCAACAATCATCAAACCACATTCTTTAGTTCAGTGAACTTCACTTATAGGCCATCGAAGCCTCATCTGAACATGGATGCACCACTTGCATAGATTTAATACTTGTAAATAAACAGCTAATCACACAAATCACTGCAACAATAATAGTAAACATTGTTTAATATTAATTCTGGACCCCACCTCTTGATGCATGGACACGCTCATGCGTCAACTCACCAAACCTGGATCCCTGTCTTAAAAACTGGCTCCACCAGGAGCCTGCATACACAAGATCTGGAAATAAAATCAACCTTCACACGTATAAACAATTATATCAAAAGAGTAGTAAGCATTCAGCACGGGCAAGACAAGTGTCATGTGCATGTTTTCTCAAATCATTAAATCACTATCATTACCATAATTCGCCCCAAACATGGATCATCCCATGTGCTCAGTTAACATTAACGTAATCGGTGACTTCTCTTAAGCAAAGTCACTCCACTCACATATTATTATTATGGGCTCAAAGTGGCCAGCAAAGAGCCCATAATAAACTATTCCATAAATACCGCAATCTCTTATTTGTTTTACTCATGTCACTTGTCCGTTTCAGCTGAATCCTCCACAGCATTCTCAAAGAAACAAACATTAGCAATACACATTGACTGTGGGCAGACGGAGGTCAGACACAGGTCAACAGGTTCCAGAGGTGCCATAAAAAAAAGACCATAAAATCAACCCTAGCTGTGGAAAGAATGTCAGTCACATGTAAACCCAGAAATCCTATAGTAGAAAAACATCAACCAGTTGTCCTGGTATAAATCATGTGATCAAACCACATGAAAAACTGTAATGCTGTAGAAAAAAAAAAAATGCAATGTTAGCGCTGCGCAGATGTATACAATTTCTCACAGTTTCTTTTACCAATCAGTCAGCTTCCCTTTTTATTTCCATTCATTCATGCTTTCTTTGCTGATAGTGGAATCGATTGTCGCATTTAGTTTCCACTCTCAGCAAAATGACGTCATTTCAAAAAGAAAAAGAACTTTTGATAGGATTACATCGCTGAATCCGGTTTTGGACAGGGACTTTCATTTAATAATTGTCCCAAATGAGTGGCTTTCTCGATCGGTCGCATAGCACTTTCAATTCCCGACGTGCAGATCTGCTTTAAAGAAAAGAAATAAACAAACAAAATCAGTGCCTGTTCAAAAGATAAAAATGAAAAATAACAAATTATCAAACCAAACTTTCAGTGCACTGTAAAAGTATCAAAATAAAAAGGCCTTGTTAAGTCATGACACAAACTCCTCACCTCAGGTAAATCATACCATTAGCATGGTTCATGGCATCATACCATCATACTAATCGGCAGGCTCGACTTCACAACAGAAGAAAAATCATCAGCTAGATTCACTCCAAATCAATCATCAGCTGCACAAAACACAACATAACCCTAATGTCATATTAGCTATGAGTTTAATCACCAAGTCTGTGCTCGTCACTCATTTAGGCCACAGATCTATTCTATTCAATTTTCCTTTTTCCTTCATCATAAAACATGTAACATGTTGTCATGCACTTCACAAAAAACGTTTGTTCAGAGTTGTATATCTAGATACAGAATTCACTCGCACATCAAACAGGAAACTCAGTGTTATAGGGTCTCCACTCAACACAACAAACTCCAACACATCTCATTCACTCGTGCTAAAATTCAGTCACCTTTCATTAATCTAAGAACCGATCAACTAATTTGCATATCAGTTATTAACCCACTAAGTTGACAGGACGACAGAAATGCATGTTCAAAATATTATCACAAAAGACAATTTCCCTCATACAGTAAATTACTTGCTGCATCAATCAAGCAGGAAGCTTCTCCCAATTTACCATTTTAACATTAAATTTATTGTCTGATCGCTGGTTAGTCAAACCAGGATTGTTTTCCACAAAAGTTAAATTGTTGTCCTGCAACTTGGACAGTCAATTTTTTTTAGGATAAATTCAGTATTTGATAACAAGTGTCTGCTAAATTGACACTATTTTACACTGATGAAAGATAACAAGCTAATTTTCATTGCATGTGTGTGGAGCTGTATATCCAGCAGAGCATGCAATGTGCTATGAGTTTCACTGGTCTTTACATCACACGAGGTGACTTGGACAAGATAATAAACAGACTCACACACTTAAAATGTTGTCTAATCTTCATAAGCTATTTTGTGTTTGGAATTGTTAGTAGGGTTAATATATGTTCTGTTTTTATGTATCTTCTGAAACAGGTTACCATCGGCAACCACACTGTGTGTTGTTAACCCCTTCTACAAATACCCTCTTTTAATGTGTAACACTTTGTGTATGGTCTTGTGTTATCTCTGGTGGATATTAGCTGCATGTGTGGTGTCACCTTTCCATTTTCTAACAGCACACTTGCATACCTCAGTGCTTGTCCCCTTCCCCCTTTTGTGGTGGTCTGGACACTGTGTCAATCCTCCACTTCCAGGCAGTTGCTTGTCTCCCCGAATTCCTTAACCTAATTTGATTGGCCACACTAAAACAGCAGCCTCAGTCCTCCTCTGCTCCTCTCCTTCTCTCCCACTTTTCAGTCCAATGGCAGTCAGCTTTTTTTCCAGCTTTGTCCCGTGTCTCTCTTTGTCCCACTGTCTCTTTCATTGCCATCTCACTCCAAACATGGCAAATGTCAAACTCAGACAGTCTTCTCAAAAGTCCTTCACACACAGTGAGGTTGCAGCTGGCTGGAAACGCATCTCCATCCATCCAATCTAGATGATGGTTCTTCTCTTTCTGATGCCGTTTGCCCACAGCGCTGCTGGACCTCTCTGCTCAGATTGTCTCTTGGACTCCTGTCCACTGTTAAATGTTTATGCTCGTGCTTCTGAAACTGCACTCGGTGTCTTCAGGGAGAGATTCGTTTCCTTGGATCTTGCTTGTTCAGGATGAGGACGGGAAGCTGCAAAACAATTCAGCCAAAAATTCTGGCTGAGTGTTTCTAATTTTTCTAATGATTTCAACCTATAATTTTCTTACGACTGCTGCCCGTGTAGGATTGATCCAGGTCCGTTCCCCACCTGTAAACGACAGACTGAGAGACTTTCATTATTATCATCACTGCTTAATCATCACACATCTCTCTGTCTGTGTTTGTGTGAACAATCCTTTCTTAAAAGCAGAAAATGACATTGTAGTTGTTTTTCGGCTGATCAACACAAAACCTTTTTCCTATGATTATTTTTCTTCGTCTACAATGTAATTTGTCTCTTTTTCACTCTTTTTTTTTTCCCTTCACAATAGCTTGTGATCTGCAAAATCACTGCTCTCACTCACAATCAAAGGCAATTACTTTTGCACAGTGCACAAAAACACTGTGATGTCAGACACATTCACACTCACTTTTTCATCTACATAAATAAACCATATGGCTGGAGATATGCGCCATGGTGATCCATAGGCATGATCACCAGTTTATTTAATTATTTTTAATCCAACAAAACAAATAAACAAAAACTGATGCTACACACACACGAGTCAAGGTGCAGAAAAACTGCTCATGGAAACGCTGCACACTCTCTGTTTCCCTCTCTTTGAGCAGCTCTCAGACAGCTCTTGATCTGATAATGTGTAGCTTGCTCATCAGCTCAAAAAACAAAAACAAAACTGCAACGCGACATCACACAGTAGTTGCAGCATATTAGTTGTTTTCACAGGCGTGCTGTATATCTCAACAATGGCTCATAATAAGACGACAGTCTTTCACACAGGTCAAGTGCCTCTATGCACTTCATTAGTTTAAATATTTACCTATATCACTTCACCTCACATGTCATTGTACTGAATTTAAGCAACCACAAGCTTAATGTAGATTACTTTTAACAACTATCCACCTCAATTACGTCCATGGTCTGGCACACAGGCTGTTAACATTTTGTGTCAGGAAGGGGTGGGGGGAAAGCCACCCACCAGAGCACAGCTGCTGATGTGGGCTGGCCTTTTCCACACACTCTTCAAGGCTGGTGTGTTTTCTGAAAACTTCTAACATTTGAATCTCTTCCATTTATAAGCCTGCGATTAACCGCACGGCTCAGGTCCGCGTGAAACCCGCGCGACCGCATTCGCGTGCACCCACGCAGCTGTGGAGCCTTCGCTCTCTCTCTTTTATACATAAATACTTTGTGCTGCCAGGAGCAAAGTCCAGCACAAACGTCTTTCTCCCTCTAACTCGCTCTTGGTTGCTTAGAAACCATAATAACAACAACAACTGCTGACGTCACACACCACGCGTTCTGCTCCGCACACACTCACACACAACAACAACAACGAGACGACGACGAAAATGACAATAACACAAAATAGGCCTACTCCGGACTCACACCGGACCGCTCGGGACCCTGACCCAGCTGTGGGACGCTCACCCACTCGCGCGACAAAACCCAATGAAGGGACGCTCGGGACACACACCCAGGGCGATTTCAAAACCGGACACACACCGGACGCTTGGGACCCTTGGGCGATTTAACCAAAACTTCTTTTTCGGGACACTAACCCAGTTATCGCTCCACAAAGCAGCGAACTTCTCAACGCCTCACAAAATGGCAGAGACTGCACAACGACACGGTTATAGAGTCGGCCTCTTTAAACTTACTTGGCGTTGCTTAGCGTGTAATATCAGCCTGAATCCCGCCGATCGCCATTCATCGAGGAGAAGGACAGACAGCGAATCCACAGGAACTTCCTGGCTGACGTCAGTCTTTCAGCGTGCCTCTCCCCCCCTCCCCCTCGGTGAATGCGATCCCAGGGAGCCGGCATCGAAGGACCAATTAATGATAGGTTTGTAGCATAAACCCTATTCGCTGGAACGTTGAAGACAATATAATTACACTGCAAAGCAAGACACAAGGTTCTGGTTTACTCATGCATGAGGGAGGTGTCTGGCTGGAGCCAAGTGTCGTCCCACCACTTGACCTCCGTCAGAGACTCTCAGCCAGGCTCCCCATAGCACTCCTTTTATTGTGGTTACATGAATATGCATAGGTTCATTAACATATGACGTCTTACATAGGTATACATGTGAACAAAGAATACTGTGTGTGTGTGTGTGTGTGTGTGTGTGTGTGTGTGTGTGTGTGTGTGTGTGTGTGTGTGTGTGTGTGTGTGTGTGTGTGTGTGTAGGTGTGTATGTAGGTCAAGATGTGACCCTGTGAAGCCTCCCTAAAGCTAGTGCCAGGATGTCTGAGTCCATCTAACAAAAGGCTCTTATACTTAAACAGATATACATGTGCTTGCTATACCATAAATCAACAAGAAAAGATCAACTCTCCTAGGGAGTATGTGATTTATACCAAGGACACTCTAGAAGAACGGATGCACTCCCTAACACACAGAGCTGTTACTTTAGGATGAAACATCCTTTCAATCCACCAATGATTATATACACTTCTAAGCATATATGAGTAAATATTTCTAAGCATAAATGACAATCAACAATACAAATCTAACATGATGTCAACAGTATAACAGGCAGAGGTCACGTCCAAAATCAACAGACCAGAACATTCTCATGCATCGCAGCACACTCTATGAAAACATGTTGCAGTGGAATGAGCTCTTCAACAGCTGGATTGAAAACTATCCAGAATGCTGTATTTGTCCAGAACAGCTGTAAGCTGCTCAGCCTGAACCTTTTCCAAAATCTTAGCAGTAAACAGTAATTTAGAGAAGAGTATGTAGCTGCTAAGAAAAGAAGGGTCAGCTTATTTTTTAAGTGGGTGGATAAGAACATTCTTAAAATAAACAGGAACTTGACCAAAGACCAGTGACGTGTTGATTTTAGTGACCACAGTGGCTGTTAGGCTGAAAGACATTTTTTGAACAAGTATGCTGGTATAATGTTAAGAGAGCAGGAGCCTACTTTCACTGAGACAACTAATTTTACCAGCTCAGGTAAAGGAGGTAAAAAATAACAGGCTGACCTGGGGTAGGAACAGGCACCAAACAGGAAGATGCCAAATATTATGTCTCACATTACAGATTTTTACTACAAAGAAAGAAAGAAAAATAAATATCAAATTTTATGACTGTTTTTTTTAACATTGACCATTGTTCACTGTAAATAGTCTCAGCAGAATTAAGGCAAATCTATTCAAATTACAATTTTTGATGCTAAACATGATTTAGTTACTGCACAGAGCTCAAATGGAGTCAGTACTGAAGATGTGAAAGCTGAAGTAGTGGTGACCCCTCCACACTATCATGATTTGCACTTATCTGCCCCTCTAGACTGAGCGGCAGGTACAGTAAGTGGACTTCCAGGGTAATTCCTTTATTTATGTTGCCTTTAAATTTCTGTCAAGAGTCGGTCATTCCCAGTTCCAAGGCAACATACCAATCTGCTTACTGCTGAAGATCACAGTTTTTATGCAGTATATGTTTTTGAAATGCTGCTCTCTGTGGAATTATCATTCTTATTCTTTGTTTTTACTAAGGTTACTGTAGCCCTGTAGTTATTCTGTTTTTTAATCTGCTCATGGCTGCTGGATTAAACTTGAGCTGGAGTCCATTCATTTTTCTGCATGTTAACGGATGTATTTTCTTTATTTCCAAATTGTAGATGAGTCCTTTTTTTAAGTTAACCTGATCACATCCTGTCTTTGTTCTTAGGCATCGTCTCCCTGATCTCTTTGTCCATCCTGTCCTACGACCGCTACAGCACTCTGATGGTGTACAACAAGCGGTCGGCGGACTACAGAAAACCCCTGCTGGCAGTGGGGGGGTCGTGGCTGTATTCGGTGATATGGACAGTGCCCCCCTTATTGGGCTGGAGTAGTTATGGCCTGGAGGGGGCGGGGATGAGCTGCTCGGTGTCGTGGACTGAGGAGTCACCTCGCTCACATTCATACATTATCTGTCTGTTTGTGTTCTGCCTTGGGCTCCCCGTCCTGATCATGGTGTATTGCTACAGCCGCCTGCTCTATGCCGTCAAACAGGTGGTTCACGTTCACAGATGCTGAACATCTGGCAACTTAATTTAGAATTTATATTTTCAATACAATAACGTCAACTAAAAGAGTTTTTAGTAGACATGTGTGTATATATTATATATTTTATATATGTTACATATATTTTCTTCCTTTAATTAAATTTGCATATTTATTTACATTATTCAGTTTATTAATTTATAATTTGCTATTTTAGGTATTTACACTTTTAAAGATATTTTTACTACCTAAATATTACAATATTTGTGCTTTGTTGCTTCTGACAGGGGTTTTTCTGTCTTTATCTTTTATTATTTCTGTATACTTATTTATGTTCTATTTTCGTGTCATGAGATTTTGATGGGACAATTTTGAAAATGTTTTAATGATAAAGTCCCTTCGTCTTGTCTGTCAGGTGGGTCGTATCAGGCGGACAGCAGCTCGTCGGCGAGAGTTTCACATTCTGTTCATGGTCATCACCACGGTGGTGTGTTACCTGATCTGCTGGATGCCATACGGCATTGTTGCCATGATGGCCACCTTTGGCCAGCCAGGACTCATCAGCCCCGTTGCCAGCGTCATCCCTTCAATCCTTGCCAAGACCAGCACCGTCATCAACCCTGTGATCTACATCCTCATGAACAAACAGGTGAGTGCTGGACTGAGCTGTTATCAGGTAGAAACAGGGCTTAAAATACGATTTGTCAGTACGGTAGGTAGGAGCACTGACACACTGATGAGGAAGAAAATAAAAATGCTAATAAATTAAAACATACACCAAAAAAGTAAGATGAATAAATAATATTTTCTAATTTTTAATGTAGATTTTGTGATTTTTTTTCCAACTTTCATTATATACATATTAAAAAAATGTGTAGGAAAAACTAAACATATATATAAATATAATGAGTAAATGAACATTTTTATGTTCATGTTTTTTTTCTTTTTGAATATTTAATTTAAGTGAGACAGAGAGGTGTGGCAGGATTGTTTTTTAATTTAATCTCAGTGCAAACTACATCAGTATGATGCCTACACACAGACAGAAACACACATGATGTCATTAACAAAGTACATCACAATGTTTTCTTTTTTTTTTTCAAAATCGTATATTTATTTAAAACTGTATTTAAAAAATGAACTTTAAATAGCAAATAAATATTCCATACTTTGAACAACCTAGCTCTCTAAAGCAGGGGTGTCAAACTCCAGCCCTGGAGGGCCGGTGTCCTGAAACTTTTACATGTGTCTCTGCTACAACACACCTGAATAAAATTAGTAGGTCTTTAGCCAGACTATAGAACTTGGCTGCATGCTGAAGTGGCAACCCCTAACCCTACTCTACTCAACTCTACTGAATCAAATGGCTGAATTGCCACCTCAGCATGCAGTCAAGTTCTATAGAATCTTGCTAATGACCTACTATTTGTATTCAGGTGTGTTGCAGGTGGGACACATGGAAAAATTTCCTCGAGGACTGGAGTTTGGCATCCCTGCTCTAAAGGAATAAGAAGGAAAAATAGAAAATAAATTCTTAACATATCTAAAAAACTGAAAAAAAATATATTGGTTGTAAATATTTTAAATATTTTAATTGATTCTACATGTACAAAGATATACAGTTACACCTTAAAGTTTTAATGGAAGATCAAAAAGTAAGACAATTGAAATATAAAAAAAAACGATGTTGCTTTTTTTGCTTGTTTTTTAATTAAGAACATCTATTCAACTCTTTGTTAACATAAGTATCAGCGAGTCACATGGCAGCAACTCAGTGCATTAAGGCATGTAAACATGGTGAAGACGGCCTGCTGAAATTTAAACTAAGCATTAGAATGAAGGAGAAAGACATTGTGGGAGCCAGATCCAGATACTGCTGCGACTTTCCCACATAATCATCTCTACAGTTTACAGAGAGTAGTCTTTAAAAAATTTTTTAAAAATCCAGTGAGTGGCAGTTCTCTGGGAGAAAATCCCTTGTTGATGCCAGAGTTCAGAGGAGAATGTCCAGACTGCTTAGAGCAATTAGAAAGGAAACAGGAGCTCAAATTACCGCTTGTTACTACTAAGGTATGCAGAAGAGCATCTTTGAATGCATTCAGCCATGTCTCAGCGGTTGAGGCTGGTGATGGTGCTACAAGTTGTTTTAGAAAACAAATTAAATTTAATTACACTGATAAGCAAAGAAACATTTGGTTTATTTTGTGAATAGCATGTTTGCTCAGTAAGAGACTATCTGCCTGGAGATAACATCAACATCTGTCTGTTAATGAAGCAGGTATTATCATACAGAGCGAGTTTGGACTGGAGAGCTCACAAACTCCCATTTACATCGTAAAAAATATACTTTCATGGCATATCATTTGGCTAATCAACAAACTTCAGATGAGGTTATTGGGTAAGTGAGGATGGAGCTTAAGACAGAATAGCTGCCAACACTGGCATTGACATATATTATATTAAAACCACTAACAAAAACAAATCTCTTTGTCAGTTCTACCGCTGCTTCCTGATCCTGTTCCACTGTAAACACCCACTGACGGAGGATGTACAGTCCTCCATGCCCTCCAAGACCACCATGGTCCAGCTGAACCGGCGCGTGTTGGATGGCAGCCCCGCCAGGCCATCTGGTACCAAACCCATTGTGCAGGAGGTGGAAGGAATCAGCGCTGCAGAATCTGACAAAACCGACCCCGTAGAGCTGCCGCTGCCACCCCTGCCGCTGCCTGAAATCTCCTCCTCCTGACAGCCCTAAGCACTGACTGTTCACTGAAAAGTGGGGCCAGCAAATGTCTGTTTTTTGAACCCTTCAACCACCAACATCTCAGCTCATACTCACACCCATACTCATCACTTCTCAGTTTGTATGTGTTTCATTTTTTTTGGGAAACGATGAGGTCATACCCTAGATGCCAACCGTATTCAGCTGCTGTAATTATTGATTTAATAATGTGAGCTAAACTAATCTAACAGAAGAGTTAAATCCTGTTGTCGGATTCAACCGTTGAAATCAGAGGCTCGGTAGAAATCAGATTTTGCTTGTTTGTTTGCAGACCTCAGACTTTAATGACTAATTTGTGGGTATTTTTCTATGGTCTGTGTCCTGTTGGTGTGTTGGGAATAAAGTGCTGTGCTCTGCTTTGACTCTCTGACTTTAATTTTAGCAGGCTCAATATGAGCGATGATTAGTAGTTCTGATGCATGCATGTCCTTTGATTTATTTATTTATTTTTTGGAAAACTACACAATTTCACTGTCCATAAAGAAGGCCACTAATACAAGATACGAGCTATTGCAAAGAAATGGAAGTTAAGGCCACTGTACAGGCCTGATTTTACAAACTTATGCTTGGTCTTAATGGCCAGGTCTCTTTTTTGCTGCTGCAAGTGCAACTAAAACAAGTTGTTGGGTCTGTGTTTCCACAAGCCCCGCTGGTTTAGAGACATATTCATCATGAAGAAAACAAGACAGTCAGCGATCGATCGATTTACTTGCAAGGGAGGCCTCGTCGGTGTCTACCACGACATCGGGGTCATTTACCACGAAATGACCCCGACGGCCTCCGCTTGCTGCCTTTTATTGGGAAAACAGTTCACACAATACACAGTAGTTTACACGTACCTCCCCTCGTAACCCCCCTTGGCACTGTATGTAGATGTGTGTGGGTGTGTAAGAATGTGTGTGTATGACCTCCTGCTGACCAAGGGTCATAAAAGCAGGAAGCAACATCACAAGAAACAGATCTTCCAGATAGGATGTGCCTGTGATAAAACACTACAGCCCCTACCCAGAACCTCGAGAATCTGGGGAGATGGACAAAGAATTCCTTTCATCACAGAGTTAAAACAATGTAGAGATGGTAAGCATAAAAATGACAACATTTAACAATTCACTTTAACAAAGTCACATTAGAAAATTCATCACTTACATTAAATGATTTTGACTCAGTCAGATTAGTAATTGAGCGCTGGTTAATAGAGCTACGTTGTACCTGCGGAGTGTTACTGAGCGGACCTAAAGCATCTTGAGCTGGAGCGGGGCACAGATTAAGTACACTATTCAGAAGTCATTCGTCATGTCAAATGACAGGCGGATAAACTCTCAGGTTGGTAATAAATGTATTACCTGTATAAGAAAAAGCATCATGTAAACAAACGAGAGCCTAACAGTAACTGTTATGCTGGTAGCTAAAAATGCTAATTTAGCTTAGTTTGCCCTGGGTTCATCTTTGACAAACAAATATGATTGAATGTTTCCAGTAGAATTCCACAGTTGCCATCTTGTACCCTCTCAGAGCCCCGTATGCTTGCAGAGACCCCTACAGTAGGGAAATGTGTAAAAAGACTGTAGAAACCATTGTATTTTAGGTTTATTTATGTCTTACACAGCATCCCAGCTCTTTAGCTAACTTAATAACTTTAGCTAAAGTGAATAGTTAGTCTAATTAATTAGTGCAGCATTACTGGATTGCCCCTGTTTGACATGATATGATATATGACTCACACTGTGTTTAACTACCATAATAATTATTAATAATTCTTGGGTTACTGAGTGTATGATTAATTAAAGTTTTTTTTAAGACATACATACATTGTTATGTTTGACATGCAGATGTTTTCAGATCACCAAAACACCTCCTAGATCTACTCTACAATCAACTTTTACAGGTTTTTATGTGCCAGAAATTGGAATGTCCACTGAAGACTGAAGATGGTGAATTTCTGAATCTCTACGCCTTGCCATTGATCTCCTTGTGCCTTCATCTAGTTTTGGAAGAGACATTTACTTAACCACACTCTCACATGCTCTGTACCTACATCACCATCCCTGACAGTCATAGCTTGGCCCATCAGAATGTGAAATTATAAGCGTGCAAAACGTGTTATTTTGCAAAGTACTCTCTAGGGTTCTTAAATCACATATGACATTGAGATCATTTCTTTTGAATTCTTTTAAATAATCCCTTCTTCTGAAAAATAAGAACCTCTCCTGGTTTTAATGGTACTTTGGAGTTCCTTACTTTCTGTTGCACTCCCAATCCCAAATAGATGCTGACAAGCTGGCACAGTAACATGGAGGAGAGAAAGAAGTTGGCAAGGACTACTAAAACTCTTTTAAGGATTTCAATGGCAATGAACCTAATGCCTAACAATGAAAAATGTAAAATAATAATAAAGATAACGCATGTCTTCTTTAGTTTTTTGTTTATTCTATATAATCATCCAGATGTCTGGCTGGCTGATCATCAGTGTTGGGTAAGTTACTTTAAAATAAAAACAAGAATCACTCAGAAGTGTTCGTCTATACTCTCGTGTCAGGCGCTTCAGTAGATTACTCCTGCTATTAACAGCAGCCGATAGTTTTTTCTCCCCAGGACATAGCTTACATATTACTGTAGTATTCTTGTCTGCTTGTTTCAGAAAAGTGAAAAGACGGGAATATGTCCATTTCAAAAAACAGCCACACGCTTCAGCATAGTCCGACATCTTCCGCTTTAGAATACGACTATGCAGCAAACTGGCGCGAAATGACGTGCACCTGCACTATGATGTTAAAGCGGCAGAGTTTACTTCTACGTTTAGAAGATAAATTATTGAAATGAAATAATGATATTCAGCGAGTTTAATTATTTTACAATGTAAAGCAAGTAAATTGTAAGTAACTGTAATTAAAATACCTAAAAATAAACAGTAATTAGTCAATTAGTGGAAAAGTAATTTAATTACAGTAACACATTACTTAGGGAGATCACGCTTTTCAAACCCTGGCTCCAATACTGTGGAACGGTTTACCCTCCTCACTACGCACCATCAACACGGTGGCCTCTTTTTAAAAACAGCTTAAAACTCATCTGTTTAGACAGGCATTTGGGTAATGTTAATGCGTAATATGTTGTTTTATTTTATATTTATATTGTACTATTGCTTGTTTGATATGCTTTTATATTTCCTCTATGTTGCTATATTGTTTGTTTGACATGTCTTCATGTGAAGCACTTTGTAACAGTGTTTTTGTCTTAAAAAGTGCTATATAAATAAATTTTACTTTTTTACTTACTAGTAACGCACTTGTAACACTTATGTGCGTGTCTCAAATACTCCCAGATCAAAACAAGAGTATGTCACCCAAATTTGACACCAAAGAGCTCAAAGATTTGGACCAGTAGGTTCGGCTACGTACAGGAGAGGCGAACTGAATGAGACTCAGACAACCGCGAGTTTTGAAAAATAGCCGGAATTGTATTTTTCTTTTCAATTAGAAATAACAGGACATTATGACAAACACACAAAACACTTACAAATGAAATTATTCCCTTTCGGTACCGGTACTCTCTCAATAATACCTTTTGGCAAAATCACAGTGATCACTCGATGAAAACAAAAAAAAAGAAATCTTACCTGGGTGCACCCTTTCTAGAGGTACAGTTCACATCTAACAATGAACCACAATGTCAATCATCAGCATATAAATGTTAACACTTATTTGCATTTTCACAGACTTCGTTTACAAATAGCAACAGTTAGTCAGCTGGAGGGTTATTTCCGACCGCTCACACTCACTTTTGTCCACATTCATGGAATGTACAGAGTCCGTAAAACGTGTCCTTAAAACAACCCGCCCGTGAGTCCAGGGGGATGTGTGTGAAAAAGGGGGACTACGAGTACAAAATGGCGTGGTGTGTCTCTGTTTTGTTGCATCTGGCCTACCACACTCTGATGTGCAGGACAGAACAAAGTCATTTGGTCCTTCAACGGGGTTGGCTCGCCATCAATTTCAGGATCCGTTGGAATGCACCAGGAAGATACAAACCAAAGAAACAAAAAAAAAACAAAACCAAACAAAAGGGAAAAAAAAAAACCTGACCTGTCAACGACAGTGTCATGGGACATATTAAGTTCCTCATAAAATCACAATTCACACATTCACTTCAACTGCTGGGTTTCAGTAAATTGAACAAAGTTTCCTACAGAACATTCCTAAACAATTATCATTAAACACTGGAACATTTTACTTGCAAGGCATTCATGAAACACAGATAAATAATGAACAAGTAAAACACTTTGCTCACCGATCTCAGAATTAGAAAGACGGAGCAGCGCGAGATGGCGCACGACCGATGAAATGGCGTCGTCTCTAACTCCCGACCTTTCTCGACTAAGCAATGTAAAAAGAACCAGCTAATTACTCGTCTTAGCAATATACATACAGTAAAACAATCTTTCGTAAACGGCGAGTGCTAGCTCTCCGTCTATATTACTCTTTTTCATACCTCGTCTCAGTAAATCGCTGTGTCTCGTTTCCTCACTAGCTTGCTCATGGAAAGTTCGCGAGCGGAAGAGAGAAAAGAAAAATCTGTGTCCTCCTAGGCAGGGGCGGCAGGCGGAGCCTGTACCACGTTTCAGCAACTCATTGGCCTAGAGTAGCACATGTCTAAACCAGAACAGTTAACTCCTTAACTGCTGCACCTATGGTTTATTCATTACAAATGAAGTGTGCTGCTTAGATTAATGATTCTTTTATTCTGGTGTATTCTAGTTAAGCCATACTCAAATATGGGTTACACCCTCCCCACTTGATGGTATGCACGTCCCTGTGCATCCAAATGGTTAGACTGCATAGAGCTTGAAATGGCTTCGTTTAGGCTATTAAATACTGCATTAACAACATACAGTAAGGGGTTACCTAAGGTAGAATACTGCAACCTTTCTGGTGTCTGACGTGACCTTTGAGATCGACGAAGAATGTCATGTTCTTCCCGAGAGCTGTTCTGTGAACCAAATGAACTGGGCTGCTCAGTTATGACTCTTTCTTGGTCATTAGGACGCTCTAGCATAGTCTCATCCACTTCGGGCAGGACTTGCTCACTAGGTTGCTGGGTCCTTTCCACAGGATTTTCAACTTGAACGTTGGTCTCCCGCAAACTAGGCTCAGGTAAATCCACATGTTCGGGTAAGTTCTCAGTTGCAGTTTCAGGTAAGTTCACAACTTCAGTTTCCTCAATTTCCTCTGATTGTCTGTCACATTCGGCGGGGTTGTCACGTTCGGCGGGGTTGTCACGTTCGGCGGGGTTGTCACGTTCGGCGGGGTTGTCACGTTCGGCTTCACCATAAGCTGGAAATTGTCTTTGCACACTTTCAGTGCGGGGCACAACGAGAGTTGGCTTGACAGAGCTGGTAATGGAGATTGGTATCCAGGTAGGTACTGGTAAATACTCGGAGTCGAGGTCGTCGTCGTCTTCCTGAACAACAGTTTGCCTTGTGTTCTGCCGAGCCTGGGGCTTTTTGGGACTGTTTTCAGTTGACTCTGTGACCGGTATGAAGCTACAAGGAAGGAGCAGGTCTCTGTGCAACGTTCGGACTGGTCTTTCTTTCGCTTCCGGTTTGACCGTATAGACTGGTAGTTCGCCTGCTCTTCTCAGAACTACGTACACATCATCTTCCCATCTGTCTGCCAACTTATGCTTTCCCCTCAGTTTAACATTACGCACGAGAACCCTGTCACCCACGTTGAGAGTTGAGTCAACCACTTGCTTGTCAAAGCGAGTTTTATTGCGCTCAGCATTCTTTTGTGCGTTTGAGGTTGCGATCTTAAAACTCTCCTCCAACCTATGTTTTAGATCACTGACGTACTGGGAGTGTGACTTCTTCTGAGCATTCACAGGCAACCCAAATACTAGATCAATGGGAAGCCTTGGTTGTCTCCCAAACATCAGCACATAAGGCGAATAGCCCGTCACATCATTCTTGGTACAATTATATGCATGTACTAGAGGTTTTACATACTCTTTCCAATGCAACTTCTCATTGTCATTCAAGGTACCAAGCATTTGGAGAAGTGTTCTGTTGAACCTCTCAACTGGATTGGCTCTGGGGTGGTATGGCGTTGTGTGTATCTTTTTCATGCCAATAATTTCGCAGAGTTGTTTTATTGTCTTCGATTCGAAATCGGGGCCTTGATCACTTAAAAGTCTCTCTGGGACACCATAATGAACAATGAAGTTCTCCCAGAGGGCCTTTGCAACAGTGCGCGCTCGTTGGTTGGGTGTAGGGACAGCTACTGCGAACTTAGTGAAGTGATCAGTCATAACTAATACATCCTTAGTGTTAGACTGATCTGGCTCAATAGATAGATAATCTATACAGACCAGTTCAAGGGGTCTGCTTGTCTTGATGTTCATGAGGGGAGCTGCCCTCTCTGGCCTACACTTCCGGCGAACACACCGTTCACACGTGTTGATCATTTTTTCAACTGACGTCTGCATTTTTGGCCAGTAAAACCGAGTTCTGACCAGGTCAATAGTGCGGTCAGTTCCTAGGTGGCCCATGTTACTGTGGAGGTGTTGGAAGACTACTGACCTCAACTCCTCGGGTAACACGAGTTGAAAGGAGATGTCTGGACCGGTTTGCCTCTTTCGGTAAAGAACTCCATTCTGCAGTTCAAGACGACAGAGCTCACGCAGCAACAAGGGAAGCTCAGGTAGTTCTGCTCTAAGACTGGGAGGTGGGGTCTGACCAGTTTCTAACAGAGTGACTATAGCATCGAGAGCTGGGTCTAGCCTCTGTTTCTGTCTGAGCTCATCCTCTGCCATAGGCGGGGGAAAAGGAGAACCATTCAACAGCTCCCCTGCAAAGCTATCAGGGACAGCTGTAGCATGTAAGGCTAAGGACTCAACTAAAGCCAAACCTGGGCAAGTGAATGACCCTGAATCCAGGCCTGCAGAATTAACTGAATGCCTTTCGCAGATGGCCTGTACAACCTCCCTAGAAACCATTTCTTTGTCATCGCCACTGAGGTGAGTGAGGGCGAATTGCCGGATCCTTTCACTTTCCTTCTGTGAGACAGGATCATCACCTGGGCTACCATGGGGACGACGAGACAGTGCATCCGCGTCTACGTTTTGTTTGCCAGCCCTGTACTGGAGTTGGAATGAAAAAGTAGACAAGGCTGAGAGCCAACGGTAACTCGTTGCATCCAGCTTCGCTGATGTTAGGATGTACGTTAACGGATTACTGTCTGTCACTACTGTGAATTCTGTACCATATAGGTAGTCTGAGAACTTTTCGGTGACAGCCCACTTAAGGGCCAAGAACTCCAGCTTGTGGGCTGGATATCTCATCTCACTTCTTGAAAGTCCTCTGCTAGCAAAGGCTATGGCCCTCAACTGTCCATCCTGGAGTTGGTACAGAGCGGCACCAAGGCCAATGGTACTAGCATCCGTATGGAGGATATATGGGAGTCTGGGGTCGGCAAAGCCCAACACTGGGGCTGAGGTTAGCCTACCAATGACTTGTTCAAAAGCCTCTTGACACTTTTGAGTCCACCTGTCACCAAATAGCTCTTTCGGGCTATGGTACATGGAGCTTTGTTGCTTCGTGGGTCTTTTCTTTCCTTTTCTCAATGGTGGGTAACCAGCGGTTAACTCATTCAACGGCCTTACAATATTAGAAAAACCCTGGATGAATCGCCGGTAGTACCCAGCAAAGCCCAAAAATGACCTTAACTCTTTAAGGTTGGTGGGGACGGGCCAACTCGTGAGGGCTTTGATCTTCTCTGCATCAGTCTCGACTCCACGCTCTGACACCACGTGGCCGAGATACTTAACAGAGGTTTGGAAAAATTTACACTTCTCGGGTGCTAATTTTAACCCAAACTCTTTCAGCCGCAACAGGACCTTCTTCAGGCGTTGCTCGTGTTCTTCAAGAGTTGATGAAAAGATGATGAGGTCATCAATAAAGACAAGGACCTCCTTAAGATTCATCGGACCCATACACCGCTCCATGAGCCTTTGAAAAGTGGAGGGTGCGTTGGTGATCCCTTGGGGCATCCTATTGAATTCCCAAAATCCTAAGGGACATACGAAGGCTGTTTTCTGCTTGTCTGACTCTGACATCTCAATCTGATAATATCCCGACTTGAGGTCTAGGACCGAGAACCATTTCGACCCTGCTAGAGCGGAAAAAGCCTCTTCCAGATTCGGGAGTGCATATGCATCTTTGATGGTTTGGAGGTTTAACCTCCGATAGTCAATGCACAAGCGAACTGAACCATCTTTCTTTTTGACTACTACGATTGGGGAAGCGAATGGTGATTCAGATTCCCGTATCACTCCCACATCGAGCAGTTCCCGCAGGTGCTTCCTCACGGCCTCCACATCGTGTGGATGTATTGGTCGGGGTCTGGACTTGAATGGGGTTTCATCACTAAGCTTGATGTGATGTTGCACCTTCTCTGTGTGTCCAAAATCCAATGCATGCTGTGAAAACACTCCAGGCATTGAATTTAGCAACTTTGTGACACGATTTCTCCATTCATCAGGTAGGTCATTTCCAAAGTCGAAACTGATTTCTTCAGGTTGAGAAGAATTTCCTGAGTGGTCTGAAGAGTTTGACATCTTCTCTGTCTGTTCTTTACATATGACTCTGGTCACAGCATTAATGTCAGCTAGCACACGGCCTGACGGGACAACAATGTCGTGATCGGTTTCATTTTTCACTACAACCGGCAGCTTACAAGGCCGCTTGGCTGGCAGGTTGACAAGACCAGTTAACACAAGCAAACCACTGGGCAAGGGAAAATCTGATGACGATTCGACAACTGCACATTTCTCATTAATGGAGTTGGGAATGTACACCGAAGCTTCTAAAACTGCCGTCTGCCCTGCCGCCACCACAGCTTGCTCTTTACCCGTTAACTTTGCACACCCAAGGCTGCAATTGCTAGCGGCTTTTCGACGTACTCCAAGGATTTTGAGGAGCGCTCTGAAACCATGGGGGACGGGCTGAAAGTTCGCACTGGACTCATGGAAGTCAGCATAAAGGGCATCTAAGGTATTTGTACCTATCAAGATCTGTTCTCGCACCTCGGCTCGCAGAGGGGGGATAACTAATGCTAGGGTATTAACACTAATATCCGAACCCACAAAGTTCTTGAGAAAGGTGATTGAGAGTTCTACATAACCTAGGTAAGGGACGGATTGGCCGTTTGCACACTCTACATCCAGGAGATCGCCCAACGGGTTTATAGGCAAGTCTGAGAGATGCTTCTCATAAAAACTCTGAGGCACGGTTGTCACTTGTGACCCTGTATCAAGAAGACAGTTCGTTTCTCTGCCAGCGATAATGACAGTAGCAGAAGTTTTGGTTCCGACCAAACCCTTTGGAAGGTGTATAGACGGCGCTTTTGACTGAACTTCCCTTGAAAAGGCACGTTGAGGCTTGGGACGAGAATTGTCTCCGGCAGCCCCCACTTGTCCCACACTGGAGGCTGGGATTAGTTTAAAGGCGGCTCATCACTGGCCCTAGTTGATGCTTCCCAACTAGATTGCCTTTCTCTCAGCTGTTTTCGCTTCATGGCCACTAAGGATGGATTTGGTTCGCTTTCACATGATGAGGCAATATGACCGTCCTCACCACAGTGAAAGCAATACCAAGGACGCGGCTTTGCATTGGCTTTTGTAAAGTTCTGTGCGGTCGAAGCCTTCCTTTTCGTGGGGTAGACTTCGACTTTGGCATTAACTGTGTGGCACTCTGACTTTGAGTGCTTGGGCTGATTTTGCTTTTGGCTTTCTATTTTCCAACTGTTAAGTTGTGCAGTCAAATCAGCAATTTGTTTCTTTAACACATTGAGGTCAGACTCACAGCTACTTGCTGTTTGTACATTTGACATGGCCCGGTGCTTTGGATTGCTAGGGCCAGGTTTGCTCTGACCAAGATGTTGTCTCATACGACGGACTTTTGAGGCTTGCTTGTCCTCTTCCGTGCGTAGAAGCAAGAGTAGCTCAGAGAACGAAGGTGGGCTCTCTTTTCTTTGTCCTAGCTGGAGGTCGCTGATGAGACTGTCCTCCCAACAGCCACGAAGGAATTGCTTTAACAATTGCTTGTCAAAATCCGACACATTGACACCTCCTCGTCGCATTGCTTTGGTCAAACAGACATGTAACCTTTGCAAATAGGCTGATGGTCTTTCTCCTTCATTCTGAAGTGTGTTCATGAATCGCGCATAGAGCTCATCGCCATCTTCGACGGCTCCAAACGCAGAATCGAGTACTCTCAGGTACTCAGAGGGTCTAGCATTTGGACCTAAATGCTTAGTGACGTCTGTGGCAGGCGACAGAAGACTGTCAAGGATCCTCTGTGTGCAGTTCAAATCAGAAACGGCTGGATCACTCATGAGGACTTCAACACTTGTGCGCCAGGTGTCGTAATCAGCTTCACTGTTAGGGCGAGGAATGCGCCCAGAGAAAGCTCTAATCCTACTCGGCATGGGCGAGTGTGAAGAAACTTCACTACTGCGCACCATATGTTCAACTACCACCCGCCGGACATTGGGCGGGTTAAGCTCAAGTGTGGGATGGAACTGGGTCGGTGAGTCAGGATCGATCAGGTTTTGATTTAAGGTTGGAATCGAATCCGTAGACTGTGAAAAATCAGCAGCAGGTTGACTGGGGGAATGGTCACCCTGTGCATGCAAACTTGTCTCGCCTCTGTCAACAGGGGGAGAAACTGTAGGCTGAGGAGGTAGGGGGGGCACGTTTAAGTTAGCCAGTCCCTCTTTGAGCATGTTTTCTAGTGAATGGCCACTAAGATTGGCCATTTCAGACAGTTGTCTCATGTATGCTCTTGTGACATTCCTCGCATTCGCTGCATACGCCTCAGTTAAACTCCTAATTTCAAACGTGACTTCAGGCTGAGCAGAGCTTTGAATAGTCTGCGGCAAAAGAGGATTCAAAGTATCCATTGCACTGGCATGATTGAACTCAGCTATCATCTGCCTGTGAAACTCAGAATGCGGATCATCTATACGGATGTGGCGGTTAACTGAACCGTGTTTCCCCAGGTAAATAGCTACTTCTTCATCGAGGTCGCTGTTAGTAAGCCCTTTTATGATTACTGCGTTTGGGATTTTAATTGCCTCTTTAAGTACTACGTCCATTTTGTCAAACTAGGTTTTGATTGTTTCTTATCGTTGTAATACTTAATAAGATGAGTCTCATGCAGTTTCACAATAACTCCTGGCTGCTGGCTCGCCAACTTGTAACACTTATGTGCGTGTCTCAAATACTCCCAGATCAAAACAAGAGTATGTCACCCAAATTTGACACCAAAGAGCTCAAAGATTTGGACCAGTAGGTTCGGCTACGTACAGGAGAGGCGAACTGAATGAGACTCAGACAACCGCGAGTTTTGAAAAATAGCCGGAATTGTATTTTTCTTTTCAATTAGAAATAACAGGACATTATGACAAACACACAAAACACTTACAAATGAAATTATTCCCTTTCGGTACCGGTACTCTCTCAATAATACCTTTTGGCAAAATCACAGTGATCACTCGATGAAAACAAAAAAAAAGAAATCTTACCTGGGTGCACCCTTTCTAGAGGTACAGTTCACATCTAACAATGAACCACAATGTCAATCATCAGCATATAAATGTTAACACTTATTTGCATTTTCACAGACTTCGTTTACAAATAGCAACAGTTAGTCAGCTGGAGGGTTATTTCCGACCGCTCACACTCACTTTTGTCCACATTCATGGAATGTACAGAGTCCGTAAAACGTGTCCTTAAAACAACCCGCCCGTGAGTCCAGGGGGATGTGTGTGAAAAAGGGGGACTACGAGTACAAAATGGCGTGGTGTGTCTCTGTTTTGTTGCATCTGGCCTACCACACTCTGATGTGCAGGACAGAACAAAGTCATTTGGTCCTTCAACGGGGTTGGCTCGCCATCAATTTCAGGATCCGTTGGAATGCACCAGGAAGATACAAACCAAAGAAACAAAAAAAAAACAAAACCAAACAAAAGGGAAAAAAAAAAACCTGACCTGTCAACGACAGTGTCATGGGACATATTAAGTTCCTCATAAAATCACAATTCACACATTCACTTCAACTGCTGGGTTTCAGTAAATTGAACAAAGTTTCCTACAGAACATTCCTAAACAATTATCATTAAACACTGGAACATTTTACTTGCAAGGCATTCATGAAACACAGATAAATAATGAACAAGTAAAACACTTTGCTCACCGATCTCAGAATTAGAAAGACGGAGCAGCGCGAGATGGCGCACGACCGATGAAATGGCGTCGTCTCTAACTCCCGACCTTTCTCGACTAAGCAATGTAAAAAGAACCAGCTAATTACTCGTCTTAGCAATATACATACAGTAAAACAATCTTTCGTAAACGGCGAGTGCTAGCTCTCCGTCTATATTACTCTTTTTCATACCTCGTCTCAGTAAATCGCTGTGTCTCGTTTCCTCACTAGCTTGCTCATGGAAAGTTCGCGAGCGGAAGAGAGAAAAGAAAAATCTGTGTCCTCCTAGGCAGGGGCGGCAGGCGGAGCCTGTACCACGTTTCAGCAACTCATTGGCCTAGAGTAGCACATGTCTAAACCAGAACAGTTAACTCCTTAACTGCTGCACCTATGGTTTATTCATTACAAATGAAGTGTGCTGCTTAGATTAATGATTCTTTTATTCTGGTGTATTCTAGTTAAGCCATACTCAAATATGGGTTACACATTACACCCAACACTGCTGATCATGCTTCTAAACATGATCAGCCAGCCAGACTTGTGATGACAAAAACCACAATTGAAGGCCTTTATCATCACATGCTTGAACTCATCATATGTTTTTTGCATATGCTGAACAGGCAGTTGGACATGCTGTAACTGCTGGGTAGAAAACTGCATGAACACTATATGGACTATGAGAGGTGTGGTTGAACTGCATGAAGACTCTCTTCTGGCAGGACAGGAATGTGGCCTTGTCCTGTGAGCCACTGTAAGGATGTACTTAGAGTAGAACTGGACCATCACTGGCCTCAGGCTCTTCACCTTTTCGAAGACAAAGCAGTCATTTAGATAAAATATTGGATATTATTTACCTGTAACTGCACAAAGAGAATTTAGAAATATAATTATTGACAAGAGTAAACAAGCACTGATAGTGTAATATACAGCTACAGATTTGTGTGTGTGTAAAAAAGATTTGTATGTGTAAAAAGAATTTGTATGTGCGTAAAAAAGATTTGTGTGTGGACTTAGCCAAAAAAAACCCTGCAAGTTACAAGTACGAATTTTGACCCTATTTTTCTTCCTTTCATCTGATTGGTCAATGTCATGTCAATCACAAATCTAACAATCCAATCAGAGAACAGATGGGTTTGGCTGTCGGAGGGGCACTTTTTTGAACTGCAGGTTCTTAAAGGACCGTGTGTCTATGTGAGTGCGCGTGAGTGACTGTGTGCCTGTGTGTAAGTGCATCTGTATATATGTGTTTGTACCTCTGCGTACGTGACTTCCTGGGGGGTCATAAAAGTCCATCCCCGTTCCAGACCACAGTTATCCAGTTACAAATGTTGAGACCCCCACCCAGGTATGCCCTGGGGAATTTCCACTCAGCATTAACTTCTCTTTGTCTTACTTTCACAGCTCAAGTGGGGGAAGGTCTCTTAGAAATCTACTCCTAAGTTTATGACACTCAGGCCTTTAATACATCGAGGGCAGTGTCAGTGTCTCTACAATAATTCTACATTTCTGAACTCTAAAATAGGCTAAACATATCTTCAAGACTTATTTCGGTAAAAGAAATCAAACATTTTCAATCCCAACAACACCCAACATCCCAACATCACTCCAAAAGCATAAATATTGAAAAATATTAAAAAATAAAAATGGAATCTCAAAGGATATCATCCTAAAAATGGCATTCAGGGTTTTTGTTTTGTTTTTTTTACAATAAAATAAAAAAGCAGCCAAGTTTTCATTGAAAATGTTGAATTTTAGTAAAAACAATGCTCTGTAGCTTGATACTGTTGTTACAGACAAAGTGGATGTTTAAAGCCTTTGGATGTGCATTTAAAAGTCTTGCATTGCTGTAAGTCTCCTTATCAGCTGAAAATATTCAAGCCATGAAATTACTTTTTTGAACAGCTAAAAAAACATTAAACAACAGCAATGTTCATCCTGTTTCAAATTTTGAAAAAGCAGCTAAAATACACTGAGATTGCTCCACGGTTTTAGTGAGTTAACTCTGGATGTCTGTGGGTTTTGTCAAACTTGGAGTGAACAAAAGCAGAAAAACAGTAAAAGATGCAGACAGTGAAATTCTGGTTTATTTCATGAATACAATGAAACATTTTACAGTCCACAGAGCAAAGTAGCATACAGTACATGGTAAATAGATACACATAAAACGAACAGTGAGAAGTAAAAACCATCGTCTTACCAGATGTTTTATTCTGTAAACTTAAAATAAACCCCTGAAATTAGAGTTTAGTGTTTTAAGTCATCTATTAAAAACATGAGTCAACACTTCTTTCTCTCAGCAGCATTACTGAAGTGACACTTTAACAATCCTTCATATCACAGACTTTATGATGATAAAACATGTTCTCCCATTAGTAGATGTCTGCGCTGTCAGTTGTCATGAAAATGTCCAGAGCCAGGGTTCAAGCTTCCGCTTCAATCACCATTGATCATTAACCCTTTAAAACCGGTCAGAGCGGGCATGCTCCGTTTTGCGTAACTATTTTTAAATCCCGGTAGCACTGCAACCACGTGAGCTAGCGCAAAAATTTTTTTTGCATATGAAACCGGAGGAGTTGTACTTACATCTTATGCCATCAGCTTGTCCTAGGTCACAGTTTCCTTCCACATATAGCTTTGCAAAAACTGCATAAAAAGCACTTGCAGCAACAAAAACATACTATTCCAGAAACTCGCTTTGCCGATCCGATCAGCTGTTCATAACACTTCCTACGTCCATCAGGGTGAACTATCACATGTCCGCCATGACCTGCCCGAAACCGGAAGTGACGTCATTTTCGCGGAAATGTAGTTTTTTACCATCAGGGCCTCATGAGCCTATACTGGTGTTTTTAAAAGTTATGTTTGACTTTATGACTTTCTGTGTCGTTTCTGGGATGCTGAGGACTCATATTGCACTGCTGGAAATAGTTTATTTTGATGCATATGCTGCTTTTTTGAAAATTTGCACTATAATATTTATTTTCCTGCAGTATATAAAAATTGGTGTATTTCAAAAATAAAACTATGAAGACACTCAAAATAAATTTCCTGTGGTAGGAAACTAGTTTGTGCAACTTTTTTGTATTTACAGTTTTGCGGGATAAGCCTCTTAAATTTCTCTAACTAGAAATATATGTTAAAAAACAAAAAAGATTTAAAATTTTTTGTAGTTTATTGCACTTTTTTGTAATTTATGTAATTACTATGCACTTAATGCATGCATATTATTAAAATTTAGGCTGTAATGGTTGTATTGATATATAGCAACTTGAAATGCTCCCAAAAATGGCACTACAGCATGTAAAAATATAATATAAGCTCTGGCGGACTTGGTTCTATGGTAGGTCTTAAAGGGTTAATAGGACCCACAAAAGATTTGTCACATTATCCCCGTAAACAACATGTTTTTATAGAAATCATTGTGACACAAATATTGAGATTCTTGTTTCACAATGTGCATGAACGCAAAACCTTTAGTTTCATATTTGTAAAGTATCGGAAAGAATACATTTATTCCACTGTATGAACTACACTTGTTGTAAAAAAGCTGATTGGAAATGCATTTAAAAAAAAAGCTCCTGCCATGACCTTCCTTCTGCGAGCACACATGCACAAACACACGCTCACATAGTAGCACACGCAGCATTGCACACACACACACACACGTGCGCGCACACACACACACAGAAAAAAGAGAGATGAGTGTTTATAAACCCAATTTCTGCTCCTCTGCATTAAGCAAAACACAAAATGAATGGATATAGTATCAGATGTTAACAGGGCCAGGATTAATGAGCAGAAAAATATTGGAGCTAAAAAAGAGCAACACAGGCAAAGCAATGCTTAAGCAATGACAAAGGTCAGATGTGAGTTTGAATTTCAGGTTATGAATAACATAGAGTTGATCAAATTCCTGAGAGAGAGGGAGAGACAGAGAGACAGATAGAGAAAGGTACTCTTGGTGGATTATTTTGACACCAACTTCAGAGTATCAACAACATTAACTTAAATCGTAAGGCAGCTGTTAACATCTTGAAGTCACAGGCTGCAGGTGTGGTGTGATCACTCAGGTGTGTCTGCCTTGCTGCAGCTGTGAAACCAACCACACCCCGCCACATGGAAAAAAGCTGAACAAGAATCAAGATCACATAGTCTGTTAAGAAATTGAGAGCAACCTCACCGCCTGTGCTACCCTTTGGTACACCTGCTGCACAGCTGTGAGAGGAACAACATGCAATGCATGTTAAATGTGACTCAGTGGATTACTAGGTCAGCAATAATTTTAACCTCCTAGGACCTTGCGTCCATATATGTGGACATCACATTTTGGGTTATTTAGACCAAAATACAAAATTTTGCTCTACAAGGGCCTGATATCCACTTACGAGGACATTATACTGCCACTGTTCTATCAGAATTTTAAACGAATATCCTCGTAAGTGGCTCTCATTTTTCTTAGAAACAAAAATCAGGTTAAAAAAACCCCCGGTAATTCTTTGTTTTTACATTCATTGGGTCCCAATCAGCCTAAATAACAAAGAGAAATTAAAAATGCATGCCATGGCAGAGTTCGGTTCTTAGGAGGTGGATCATCATCAAAACTCACAGAAACAGTCTGAGAAACAGCTTTTTCTGCCATGTTCCCATGCCATGTTTTTTCAAGGTCCCATTAATACACTCATTTCACCAACCATAAACAGATATGCACATGTGACATGGTCTTCGTATCACTGACCACATTTCCTGTTAAACAGTGTTAAGAGTTTAAACAATATTTTTTAACTTATATATTTAAAAAAGACTTCTTAGTCATCTATAATTCTTATTTGAGTGTGTGATCATAACTCTTATTCACTTGGTACTTTTTGAATTTTCAAGTATATTTGGGAATAATAAGTGTCAGTGATTATTGACTTTTTCTTTATTGTTCGTGTTGTGACATGTTGTGACATAGCAGTATGCTTCGTCAATATGCTAGCGGAAGAGATTATCCCCACTGCGGAGGAGATTATCCCCACTGCGAGAGTCACCACATTCCCAAACCAGAAACCGTGGATGGACAGATCGATCCGCACTGCAGTAAACGCCAGGACCGCCTCCTACAACGCGGGTCTCGCCACTGGCGATATGAGCGCCTACAAAGCGGCCTCATACGGCGTGCGGCGTGCAGTGAGAGATGCCAAACGCCGGTACCGGGAACGTGTGGAGTCCCACTTCCACCAGGGCGACACACGGAGTATGTGGCACGGACTACGCACCATTACGGACTACAAAGCCAGGGACACTGCGCTGATCAACGCTGACTCTGCATTCACCAACGAGCTGAATCAGTTCTACGCCCGTTTCGAGGTTAGCCAGGCGGCTAATGCTATCTACCGCCTGACTACCGAGGACAGTGACGTCATCAGCGAGAGACCGGTGACCAGCATCGCGGAGCATGACGTCTGAGCGGCACTGAGGAGAGTGAACACAAGGAAAGCGGCGGGGCCAGACGGCATCACCGGCCGTCTGCTGCGCTGCTGTGCTGACCAGCTAGCAGGTGTGTTCACTTACATCTTCAACGAGTCCCTGGCGAAGTCTGTGGTCCCCACATGCTTCAAAAGATCCACCATCATCCCTGTGCCCAAGAACAGCAAACCCTCATCCCTGAATGATTACCGGCCAGTTGCACTGACCTCGGTAGTAATGAAGGTGTTTGAGAGGCTGCTGAAGAACATCATCTCCTCCTCCATCCCAGACACCACAGATCCGCTGCAGTTCGCCTACAGATCCAACAGATCCACAGAGGATGCCATCGCCCACGTCCTACACACCACTCTCAGCCACGTGGACAAGAAACAGGGTAACTATGTGCGAATGCTGTTTGTTGATTACAGTTCAGCTTTTAACACAATAGTGCCCTGCAGACTGTTCACAAAGCTGAGGGATCTGGGACTTAACAGCCGTCTGTGTGCATGGGTGTTGGACTTCCTCACTGGCAGAACTCAGGTGGTGAGGGTGGGCAGGTGCTTCTCCAACAGCATCACCATCAACACAGGAGCACCTCAGGGATGTGTCCTCTCGCCACTGCTCTACTCCCTCTACACTTCAGACTGTGTGGCCACCCATGGCTCCAACACCATTGTGAAGTTTGCTGACGACACAGTGGTGTTGGGTGCCATCTCCAACAACGATGAGACGGCCTACATGGATGAAGTGAAGAATCTGGCATCGTGGTGCCAGGACAACCACCTCCAGCTGAACGTCAGCAAGACCAAGGAGCTGGTGGTGGACTTCAGAAGGGGTCAGCACAGAGACTACAAGCCCATTATCATCAATGGAGCTCCAGTGGAGAGGGTGCAGTCCTTCAAGTATCTTGGTGTCCACATCTCCTCAGACCTGACATGGGCTGCCCACATTCAGGTCCAGACCAAAAAGGCTAGGCAGCGCCTGTATCACCTACGACAACTGAGGAAGTTCAGGGTCTCTCCAAAGATCCTCAGGATTTTCTATACAGGCGCTGTGGAGAGCATCCTCACACAGAACATGACATCGTGGTTTGGGAACAGCTGTGTGAAGGACCAAAAAGCTCTCCAGAGAGTGATCCGTACAGCAGAACGCTGCTGCAGGATTGCTCTCCCCCCGCTTCAGGACACCTACACCAGGAGATGCCGGACTAGAGCAGCGCAGATACTGAAGGACCCATCCCATCCTGGCAACAAACTGTTCCAACTTCTGCAATCTGGTAGAAGGTTCTGCATCATCCGGGCAAGGACAGAGAGACTCAAGAGGAGCTTCTATCCCCAAGCCATCCGTGCCCTAAACACACACACCCGCCCTCTCACATCATCTATAATTGATTGAGTCAGGACTCTTCCAGACACTAAACCAAGGCACAATGTACATTTCAATTCCTTTAATTTTAAATATGTTTATATTGTCTATCCTGTAAAATAGTCAGATGTCTATTCATATTAATGTACAGAATTCACCTGCTTGCTGCTACTACTGCACATTCACCCAGTGTATATACTACATATATATATATATATATATATATATATATATATATATATATATATACAGTGGGGCAAAAAAGTATTTAGTCAGCCACCGATTGTGCAAGTTCCCCCACTTAAAATGATGACAGAGGTCAGTAATTTGCACCAGAGGTACACTTCAACTGTGAGAGACAGAATGTGAAAAAAAAATCCATGAATTCACATGGTAGGATTTGTAAAGAATTTATTCGTAAATCAGGGTGGAAAATAAGTATTTGGTCACCTCAAACATGGAACATCTCTGGCTCTCACAGACCTGTAACGTCTTCTGTAAGACGCTTTTCTGTCCCCCACTCGTTACCTGTATGAATGGCACCTGTTTGAACTCATCATCTGTATAAAAGACACCTGTCCACAGCCTCAAACAGTCAGACTCCAAACTCCGCCATGGCCAAGACCAAAGAGCTTTCGAAGGACAACAGGAAAAGTATTGTAGACCTGCACCAGACTGGGAAGAGTGAATCTACAATAGGCAAGCAGCTTGGTGTGAAAAAATCAACTGTGGGAGCAATCATCAGAAAATGGAAGACATACAAGACCACTGATAATCTCCCACGATCTGGGGCTCCACGCAAGATCTCATCCCGTGGGGTCAAAATGATCATGAGAACGCTGAGCAAAGATCCCAGAACCACACGGGGGGACCTGGTGAATGACCTGCAGAGAGCTGGGACCAAAGTAACAAAGGTCACCATTAGTAACACACTACAACGGCAGGGAATCAAATCCCGCAGTGCCAGACGTGTTCCGCTGCTGAAGCCAGTGCATGTCCAGGCCCATCTGAAGTTTGCCAGAGAGCACATGGATGATACAGCAGAGGATTGGGAGAATGTCATGTGGTCAGATGAAACCAAAGTAGAACTTTTTGGTATAAACTCAACTCGTCGTGTTTGGAGGACGAAGAATACCGAGTTGCATCCCAAGAACACCATACCTACTGTGAAGCATGGGGGTGGAAACATCATGCCATGGGGCTGTTTTTCTGCCAAGGGGACAGGACGACTGATCCATGTTAAGGACAGAATGAATGGGGCCATGTATCGTGAGATTTTGAGCCAAAACCTCCTTCCATCAGTGAGAACTTTGAAGATGAAACGAGGCTGGGTCTTCCAACATGACAATGATCCAAAACACACCGCCCGGGCAACAAAGGAGTGGCTCCATAAGAAGCATTTGAAAGTCCTGGAGTGGCCTAGCCAGTCTCCAGACCTCAACCCCATAGAAAATCTGTGGCGGGAGTTGAAAGTCCGTGTTGCTCGGCGACAGCCCCAAAACATCACTGCTCTCGAGAAGATCTGCATGGAGGAATGGGCCAAAATACCAGCTACTGTGTGTGCAAACCTGGTAAAGACCTATAGTAAACGTTTGACCTCTGTTATTGCCAACAAAGGTTATGTTACAAAGTATTGAGTTGTATTTTTGTTATTGACCAAATACTTATTTTCCACCCTGATTTATGAATAAATTCTTTACAAATCCTACCATGTGGATTCATGGATTTTTTTTTTTCACATTCTGTCTCTCACAGTTGAAGTGTACCTCTGGTGCAAATTACTGACCTCTGTCATCATTTTAGGTGGGGGAACTTGCACAATCGGTGGCTGACTAAATACTTTTTTGCCCCACTGTGTATATATATATATATATATATATATATATATATATAATGTTCTTCCTCTACACCCCCCCCCCCCCAATTTTTTTGCACATGTCGAGGAGCGTGTCAGGCTACATTTCACTGTGTGTTATACTTCTATAACTATGCATGTGACAAATAAAGAACCTTGAACTTGAACCTTGAACTTGAACTTGAACTTGAACATCTTGTGGAGAAAGACAGGATGCTTTCTTGGTTAGAATCAGATCATTCACATCTAAATAAGTAGACCAAATAACAGTGAGAACATTTCTCTCTATATATCTGCTTAATTTAGGAGAAGAAACAGTTTCATCAAACTAGTGTACTTCCTGTTGTCACAGTCACATGTCTATTAGTGGTTCAGTGTTTGTCCCATATATGTGGTGAAAACAGGAAAGGTGGTTGCTAAGCTGTTGCTATGTGCTCTGATGTCACACAGACTATTGAGGAGTAGGGTATAAAACAAGTGGTCACAGAGATAACTTGAGTTTCTTCTGAGCTCCTGAAAATACAGAGTCTCTTCATCCTTTCATATCTTGATATTATTTTCGCCATGACACGTCTTAAGAGAAAAGGTAAGTGACCTCTTTCTAACATGCCCTTAAGTGTTACCAGTAAGGTAACTACGTCCCCCAGGAGGGAACATAGCTCATATTACTGATTATTATTACTGAGATGTAATCGAAAATGCTATCCACTTAGCCTTTATTTTTTAGTATAACAAATAAATTCAATTCAGTTTTCAAAAGTGTTATATTTCCTAATGCCACTTTAGTATAAATGACAAAATTTGCAAGACAGATTTTTTTTTTTTACTTGTGACATAGCAAATAGATAACAAATAGGAAATGAGCTAAAACTGCACCATAGTTCCCCAGCTTCACTGCTCACTTAATGCAGGATAAGTGAATCTATTATTATATATTTGTTAACTTATAGGTTATCCTTATTACTGCAAAGGCCAGTCATTCTGCAGCCAGCTTTTTGACTAATCCATAACAAATATCTCATTCTATAGATTTGAAACTACATAGGCATTCTAGTAATTACATTATTATAGTTATGATTTATTAACAATAGGTTTGGAATACCTCCAGTTTAAAATCTTAAATTAAAATGATGCTCAGTATATTAATAATCTACCTAATATTTGCCCACTTAATGCAACTTGAGAGATATTTTTTTGGTTTGACAGTGTATATTGAAATCTATCTAGAAAAAAAAGTATTAACTAACTTAATTAAGGTGTCGCAGATGAATACAACAAAATAAAAGCAGTACCGATACCAAAAAAAAAAGATTTAATCATAACACACCCAGACCCAGGGAGACCGAGTTAACGATAAAAACAATCAAAAAAATAACGAGAAAAAATGAGAAAAACCATGAAAACCATGAATTTCACACCCTTGTGGTCCGGTACCAAACGACTCATGGACCGGTACCGGTCCATGGTTGGGGACCACTGATGTAACAGAACTAGAATGATTTTTGGAACTGTGTACATAAATATCTTATGCTTAGCCTGTCCCACTCTTGTCTCACTTCACAGATTTATCCATGTGACTGTACAGCTGTTGTCCAGCTTTGATTGCCGTGTAATCAGCAGTGGTGACACAGGGTAACCCTTCTTTAGGTGCTGGGATAGCTCAGTAGGTAGAGTGGTCGCCCCATGATTGGAAGTTCGGGGGTTCGAATCCACTGAACGGCTACCCTGCGGTAACTCTAAGCAAGGTACCGTCCCTGCACACTGCTCCACACATGTTGTAAGGTTTCACTGAATTTACAAGTTATTTGAGTAATAATTGCAAAATACTTCTTGCAATGTCTCTGTCAGTTAACAGCTAACAATTTCCTTTAACATTTTTTTATACAAATCGTTTAGAAGACCAACTGTTCCTTTCCTAAAATTCATGCTATCACTTGCATTTCTAGTTTATTACTTGGTAATTTTTTTTTTCCACATATTTGATTTTCATCTGAAAAAGATGGTGTACTTAACTCAAGAATGGATATATTAAATGAAAGTTCTCTAATGGCTACGTTAAATTCAACAGGTTTTTCAAGATTGGTCTTATTGGGGGCGATTGTGGCTCAAGAGTTAGAAGTTCGTCTTGTAATTGGAAGGTTACAAGACGAACTGTCGTTGTGTCCTTGGGCAAGACACGTTGTGTCCTTGGGCAAGACACTTCCCCCGGTGCCTACTGGTGGTGGTCAGAGGGCCCGGTGGCGCCAATGTCCGGCAGCCTCGCCTCTGTCAGTGCGCCCCAGGGCGGCTGTGGCTACAATGTAGCTTGCCATCACCAGTGTGTGAATGTGTGTGTGAATGGGTGGATGACTGAATGTGTAAAGCGCTTTGGAGTCCTTAGGGACTAGTAAAGCACTATACAAATGCAGGCCATTTATGATTAATGTAACTGACCATACATCATATTTAAGTCAAAAGACACTTGCAGCTGCTTTGTAATATCAACAATTCTGTGTATTTCTCTTTTTGTATTCTTATATCTCAAAGATGGAAATACCTGTTAAGGAGCAGCTACTGCACATTCTGGAGAATCTGGGAGAGGTGGAGCTAAAGCATTTCCACTGGTACCTTCAGAATGCAACAAAAGGTGATTTTCCATCCATCAAAAAGTGCCATCTGGAGAACGCAGACAGACTGAAAACTGTAGATTTAATGGTGCAGACATATACTACTGACCATGTCATTGAAGTAGCAAGGACAACTTTAAAGAACATGAATAAAGGTAAGTTTAAAAAGAGATGTGAAAACTCCTTAGTTCACACTGTTAGTGTGACTTTATATCTTTCCTCTGCAAATTATGTTTGAGGAAAAATAACCTGTTTATATTGTCTTAAAGTATAGATTTCCTCTCAATGTATACTATCCTCCAACAGGAAATTCCTCAGCCCAGGCATATTTATCACTTTCATCACAAGGTAAGCATTCAGTGGTTTGTGTAAGGGATCAGTGGTAAGCGAGGGGACGTTGTAGCCTCAGTGTGCATTAATTTAGAAGGTCAACATCAGCTATAGTTAAGCTGCGCCTACAACTCCAAAACATCATCAAAGGTTAGATACACCTTCTCGTTCAATGTTTGTCTTTTTTTTTTTTTTACTATTTTCTACATTGTACATACATACTGAAGACATCAAATACATGAAACAAGATATCTGGAATTATATAGAAAAGAAAAAAATGATAAAGAATTCTATGTCTTATGTTTTAGATTCCTCAAAGTAGCCACCCCTTGCTTTGTTGACAGCGCTACAAACTCTTGGCCTCAGTTTTATGATGTAGTCAGTATTTCTTGCCTTCTTAATGGGGTTGGGACTGTCAATTGTGGTGTTGCAGAGGTCAGGTTGGTACACAGCTGACAGCCTTTTTTGACAACTGTTAGAATTCATACTTTGGCAAGAACCAATCAGCTAAGTGAAGAGAAATGACAGTCCATCATTACATTAAGAAGTGAAGGTCAGTCAGTTCAGAGAATTGATATAACATTGAATGTGTCCTGAGTACAGTCGCAAAAACTGTCAAGGGCTACGACAAGACTGGCTCAAATGAGGACCGCTCCAGGAAAGGGAGACCAAGAGTCACCTGTGCTGCTGAGGATAAATTCATCTGAGTCACCAGCCTCAGAAATAGATCCCACACAGAGTTTCAGTAGCAGACACAACTCTAAATCTGTGCTTTTGATCTGATGGGTCCAAGTTTCAGATCGTTGGTTGAAGGTCAGGACTTCAACTAGGCCACTTCAAAGTCTTCATTTTGTTTTTCTTAAGCCATTCAGAGGTAGACTTGGTGGTATGTTTTGGACCATTGTCCTGCTGCAGAACCCAAGTGTGCATCAACTTGAGGTCAAGAACAGATGAAAATCATTCATGGTTCCATTTATGACAGCAAACCTTCCAGTTCCTGAGCCAGCAAAACTGCTCCAGAGAGTCACACTATCACCACCATATTTTACTGTTGGTATGATGTTCCTTTTCTGATATTCTGTGTTACTTTTATACCAGATTTTGATGACATTCCTTCCAAAAATTAAACTTTTGTCTTGTCAGTCCCCCAGAGTATTTACCCAAAAAGTCTTCTGGAAAAAATGAGAAAAAACAAAGTTTTTTCATCTTGCCATGCAGGCCATTTTTTAATGTTAAGAGAGGCTTGCATTCTTTGGATATTGTGTGACCTGTTGGATGAGTTATTGCTGCGCTCTTTGGGTTATTTTGGTCAGCCGGCCATTTGTGGATAATAGCTGTCACTGTCATTTGCTGGGGTCCTACAGCTGTAGAAATGATTTTATAACCATTTCTAGAATGAGAGATCTTAAGTACTTTGTTTCTTATTTGTTTCTGAATTTCCTTGGATGATGGCATAAAAAATTACATCAACATGATAATTAAACATAGACAAACTACAGTTGTGGTCAAAACTTTACGTGCGCTGATCATTGGTAATGGATAGCATGGAAATGTTGAGCTTTCAAATGAGTTATTTGAGGTGTTCTTTTCCAGGGTGGAATAATTGCATACTATACAATTTAATTAATTTATAAAACAAGAATTGAGTGGACAAGTTTGAATTTAATTTGGATTGCCTCTGATCCACACAAGCTGAAAGTATACATACAGGATCAAAATATCCAATAATTCCCACTGATATTTGGTTAAATATCCATAAGCATGTTGTACCTTAACCAGACACTTGTGGTTGGTATCAACACGCTTTTGGCTAGGTAAAGTTTAAATAAATTATTTGGTTTCCTGATACTGGCCTGACCATAACAGATTTTCAATTGTGTTAAGGCCAGGGTTTTGGAAAGATATTCCTCTGCAACACAAGTTGATCAGTTTCATGGTTTTCTGAGGAGAGGAGGAAACTCCTTATGTCATTTTTGTGGGATATTTGTTATAACCAAATGATATTGCTTACAAAAGTGTTAAGCCCCTTACCAAAACAAACAAACAAACAGGAAAAAAAGGAAAAAGTGATTCACTGAATTTTGTTATGAAACTACTGAGGCAAAAATTAGGCTGAGGATACAAACTATTTCTAAATCTCAGAATGTTTCAGCTACTCATCTGCAAATAACTGGCCAGTAATAATTCAGAAACAAGATGAAACCAGGAGCACTCACAGTCAGCAATCCAACTGACAATGTGTCCAGAAACTTATAGTGTCATAGTCTGGGGGGTTTTGTGTTGTTTTGAATTGTTGAATTATTTATGTAAAGTGCTCCATAACAGACAGTGTTGTTATCTGCTGTTTATTCATTTAGAAGTTCTTCAAAAATGTCAGCCCAAACTGAAGGCTAGGCTAAAGGAGAAATTCCAGTCTGTATTTGAGGGGATCGCTAAAGCAGGAAACCCAACCCTTCTGAGTCAGATCTACACAGAGCTCTACATCATAGAGGGGGGGACTGCAGAAGTCAATGATGAACATGAGGTCAGACAGATTGAAACGGCATCCAGGAAACCAGACAGACCAGAAACAACAATCAGACAAGAAAACATATTTAAAGCATCACCTGGAAGAGATAAACCAATCAGAACAGTGCTGACAATGGGAGTGTCTGGCATTGGAAAAACTGTTTTAACACAGAAATTCACTCTAGACTGGGCTGAAGACAAAGTCAACCAAGATATCCACTTCATGTTTCCTTTCACATTCAGAGAGCTGAATTTGCTGAAAAAGAAAAAGTTCAGCTTGGTGGAACTTGTTCATCACTTCTTTACTGAAACCAAAGAAGCAGGAATCTTTGATGACTTCCAGGTTGTGTTCATCTTTGATGGGCTGGATGAGTGTCGACTTCCTCTGAACTTTCAAAAAACTGAGACTGTGACTGATGTCACACAGTCCACCTCAGTGGATGTGCTCCTGACAAACCTCATCAGAGGGATCCTGCTTCCCTCTGCTCATGTCTGGATAACCACAAGACCTGCAGCAGCCTATCAGATCCCTTCTAATTGTGTTGAAAGGGTGACAGAGGTCCGAGGGTTCACTGACACACAGAAGGAGGAGTACTTCAGGAAGAGATTCACTGATGAGGAGCAGACCAGCAGGATCATTTCCCACATCAAGACATCACGAAGTCTCTACATCATGTGCCACATCCCAGTGTTCTGCTGGATCACTGCTACAGTTCTGGAGGACATGCTGAAAACCAGGGAGGGAGGACAGATTCCTGTGACCCTGACTGAGATGTACATCCACTTCCTGGTGGTCCAAGCAAAAGTGAAGAATGTCAAATATGATGGAGGAGCTGAGATGGATCCACACTGGAGTCCAGAGAGCAGGACGATGGTTGAGTTACTGGGAAAACTGGCTTTTGAGCAGCTACAGAAAAGTGACCTGATCTTCTATGAGTCAGACCTGGCAGAATGTGACACTGATATCAGAGCAGCCTCAGTGTGCTCAGGAGTGTTCACACAGATCTTTAAAGAGGAAAGAGGACTGTACCAGGACAAGGTGTTCTGCTTTGTCCATCTGAGCATTCAGGAGTTTCTGGCTGCTCTTCATGTCCATCTAACCTTTATCAGCTCTTGTGTCAACCTGCTGGAAGAACAAAAAGCAACCTCAAAATGGTCTAGATTGTCACTAGGGAAAAAGAATTTAAAATATCTCCACCAGAGTGCTGTGAACAAGGCCTTACAGAGTCCAAATGGACACCTGGACTTGTTCCTCCGTTTCCTCTTGGGTCTTTCACTGCAGACTAATCAGCGTCTGCTACAAGGCCTGTGGACACAGAAACGAAGTAGCTCACAGACCAATCAGGAAACAGTACAGTATATCAAGAAGAAAATTAGAAAGGATCTGTCTGCTGAGAAAAGCATCAATCTGTTCCACTGTCTGAATGAACTGAATGATTGTTCTCTAGTGGAGGAGATCCAACAGTCCCTGAGTTCAGGAAGTCTCTCTACAGATAAACTTTCTCCTGCTCAGTGGTCAGCTCTGGTCTTCATCTTACTGTCATCAGAAGAAGATGTGGATGTGTTTGACCTAAAGAAATATTCTGCTTCAGAAGAGGCTCTTTTGAGACTGCTGCCAGTGGTCAAAACCTCCAAAAAAGCTTTGTAAGTAAATATGTAATCAGCCCTCTGAAATAGATGGTAGAATTGCCCATCTTTCACTACTTTTGAATTTCTCCTTTAAAAACTGTTTACCTTGACTTATTTGGTATTCTTATTTTCGGCACAACCTCACATATCTTTTGTTGACTTACTGTATTAACACACAAAAACCCCCATAAAATGGCAGTAGAAGAAAAATTTCCTGTCTAGCAGAAGACAGAGGGGGAATGTACACAAGAGGTATATCACTCCTCGTGTTTCCAGCTGGAGACAGCATTTGCATTTAAATCTGCCTTTTGCGGCTTTTGGCAGCAACTGTGACATTCAGTAGTCCCCTTATTGTTTTGTCAAACAAAACAAAGGAAAGAACATGACTATAACACTTACCAACTACACTACAAACTAACTATGCACTCAAAATATGCTAAACGTGATCTCTCACATCCCAAAACTCACTGTTGTCACTCCCACAACTTTCCTCTCTTCCTAAGTAACCAAATGCCCAGGGTTGCCATATAAGGTTTTGTTTGGTCTATGTGATTTGTTTTTACACCAACAGGAAAGTGGTTATCATGGGTATTTTTGTTTGTTTGTTTTGTTTCTTGCTTGCAAGAACTGTCAGCTAGTGCGTACTATGCTTTTACTTGTTTTTTTTTATTTCCAGACTGAGTGGCTGTAACCTCTCAGAGAGAAGCTGTGAAGCTCTGTCCTCAGTTTTCAGTTCAAAGTCCTCCAATCTGAGAGAGTTGGATCTGAGTAACAATGACCTACAGGATTCAGGAGTAAAGCTTCTATCTGCTGGAGTGAATAGTCCAAACTTGAAACTGGAAACTCTCAGGTCACATTCTCGTTTTTTGTTTTTTTGTTTGTTTATTTTTTGTGTCTGTGTTTTTTAATCAGTTGACAAAGATAACCAGTAAGTTTTTCCTGTGTTTAAATTTTTTCAGACTAAGTGGATGTAACATCTCAGAAAGAAGCTGTGAAGCTGTGTCCTCATTTCTCAGTTCACAGCTGTCTAGTCTGAGAGAGATTGACTTGAGTAATAACAGCCTGCAAGATTCAGGAATGAAAATTCTGTGTGCTGAAAGTCAGTACTGGAAACTGGAAACTTTCAGGTCATATCAAGTGATAGTCTCTTATTCACCAGCTGACATAAATAATGAATTGAGTTAATTTCATCTATGTGTCATTTTAGCTTTGCATTTGTAGTATTTCAATCTAAATCATAGTGTGCTAACACATTTTTGTGTTGTTAACACAAATCAATAAGAATGCCAGTGTAAAATATTGTTAAATCTGTTAAATCTTACTGCAACATGAATACACTTGAACACCAATATTACTTTTTTTTCATCTTGTTTTCATCTTCATAATTTTTCAGACTAAGGGTCTGTAACATATCAGAAGGAAGCTGTGAAGTTCTGTCCTCAGTTCTCAGCTCGCAGTCCTCTAATCTGAGAGAGTTGGACGTGAGTTATAACAGCCTGCAAGATTCAGGAATGAGGGTGCTGTCTGTTGGAATGATTTCCCCACATTGTAAAGTGGTAACTCTCAGGTCAGAAAGACAATATTTTGATATTTAATAATAATAATAGTAATGGATTGGATTTATATAGCGCTTTTCAAGGCACCCAAAGCGCTTCACAATACTACTATTCATTCACTCTCACATTCATACACTGGTGGAGGCAAGCTACAGTTGTAGCCACAGCTGCCCTGGGGCAGACTGACAGAAGCGAGGCTGCCATATCGCGCCATCGGCCCCTCTGGCCAACACCAGTAGGCAAGTAGAGTAAAGTGTCTTGCCCAGGGACACAACGACCAGGACAGAGAGCCCAGAGATCAAACCGGCGACCTTCCGGTTACAGATGCGATTCCAGTTTATAAGTTTACAGAAATAATCAATAATCTGCTGTAAAATTAATAAAGTTTTGACTTTCTGTTCATATATTCCTTATTATGATTTTTTCCACAGACTAAGCGGCTGTAACCTTACAGAGAGAAGCTGTGAAACTGTGTCCTCAATTCTCAGCTCAGTACATTCTAGTCTGAGAGAGCTAGACCTGAGTAACAACAACTTGCAGGATTCAGGTGTAAAGCTTCTCTCTATTGGAATGAAATGCCCACAGTGTAAAGTGGAAACTTTCAGGTCAGATCAATCAACATTCTCATTTCCTTAACTGATAAATGTAATCAATAAGAACTGAAAAAAAAATTAAGTCAGCGTCATTTTCATGTTTTTGCATCTTTGTAGTTTCAGTATTTCACCTTAAGTCACAATAGTCTGCTACAACTTTAACTTTAACTTCTTGAACAGCATGTAAATACTGCCTAATGTTGTCTTTTATAAATGCAGCATGTATCTTTTTTTTTTTAGTCTGAGTGGCTGTAACCTCTCACTGAGGTGCTGTGAAGCTCTGTCTGAAGTTCTCAGCTCACAGTCCTCTAGTCTGACAGAGCTGGACCTGAGTAATAACAATCTGCGGGACTCCGGAGTAACGCTTATGTGTGCTGAAGTGGAGAGTCCACACTGGAAACTGGAAACTTTGAGGTCATAATAAGTAATAAGTAGCATTAGCATAGGTAACATGGAGAGTACATAACTCTGTGACAATATGTCCATGTGTTGTTTTATCTTTTCGTTATAGTGAACTGCCTTGCTTCTACATAAATTGCATAAATACTGCTAATTTGCTGATCACTTCACTGCACCATGTATGCCTTTTTAAAGCAGTGTGCTTTTGTACATTTTTTTCTAGACTGAGCATCTGCAACCTGTCAGAGAAAAGCTGTGAAGCTCTGTCTTCACTTCTCAGCTCAGAGGCCCCTCGCCTGAGAGAGCTTGACTTGAGTAACAATAACCTGCAGGATTCAGGAGTAAAGCTATTGTCTGTTGGATTGCAGAGTCCACATTGTACACTGGAAATTATTAGGCTAGTATTTAGAATTTTCTAACTTTATCTTCAGGTTTTTCCTGACACTAGAAAACAGAATAAATAGAAACAACAGAATTTCCATTTAAAGAGATTTTAGATTAGCCAGAAGTACAACCACTGCTGGGCCTTCTTCTTGAAAGAGTCTATAGATGAATGGCATTCTTTCAGGAAAAAAACAAACAAACAAAAGAAAACTACTAAATATATATATGTGTGTGTGTTTGTGTGTGTGTGTGTTTGTCTGCAGTCTGTCAGGTTGTTTGATCACAGGGGAAGGCGGTAATTCTCTGGTTTCAGCTCTCAGCTCCAACTCCTCCACTCTGAGAGAAGTGGATGTGAGCCACAATCATCCAGGTGACTTGGGAATTCTTTCAGATGGACAAAAAGATCTGGACACTCTCAGGTATGGTGAGAATATCTGATAAAGAAGGAAGTGCTTAAAACTTTTTTTAGACAGACCTCTGTATGTATCTCCCTCTGACCCTAACTAATATTAGATTAATCTCTCTATAGAAGAGGACCTTTAATATATTATTCTAGATTAGCACAAAGTCTTGAGGCAGGTGAAATGATTTAAGAAGAAAAAGATCATTCTTCGTATCATAAAATCTGACTTGCTATAGCTAATGGATGATTATACAAATTTAGTGTCATCGTCCAGGTGAGTGCTGGGTTTTCCTGCGTGCCAGTAAATCCATCACTGGGCAGAGTCACCACACCCCTAGTTTATGGCACCTGTGTGTAATTAGCTGGCAGGCTCTTAAGACCAGCGTTCTCAAACATTCTTTGCCGGAATGTCAGCTAACCCACCTTCTCAGAGGATTGGATCTTGTTGTCAGCAAACTCTCTTCTTCCCGTCGCTGGCTTGTTTTCTATTCTCGGCGCTACTCACCTGCCTGCCTCCCTGCCCAACACAGTGAGAGTAGACGAACTGGTTTAGCCTCACCCGGCCCTCTATACCCCTCCAAGCCTCACCTTCTACCCAGACAATGACTCAGAGAGAAACGCTGTAATCCTGTACCTTGTGTGCCTGCTCCGGAAAATACCCAAGTATTGTGCCCAGGCTGTTTTTTCCCCAGCCAGCTAAAGAGACTATTGCCTTTGGACTTTGCTGCGGCACACGCGGTGTGATTCTTGTTTTCTTGTTTCGACAATTATTGTGGAGATTGTTCTAGCCAAGCCTCGTGTTTCATAGCTTTGTTTAAATTCACAGCATCCCTAGTAATAGTTTGTCTTCTAGTTCTTGCCAGTCACAGTGTGTATTTCGTTATAGATTCTTAGTACCTTAACATGAAGCTTTGCATTAGTTTAGTAGGTAGTTTATATTCAGAGGTCACGTGTTTTCCCTCTCGCCCTTAGTTCACGTGTAGTGTTTTGTTTCATTCACCTCTTTCATTGCGTGCCAGTTTTGAGTGCCAAATAAATTGTTCGTTTGCACTATACCTCCGAGCCTCCGTGTGGTGTCTGCATTTTGGTCCACTTACCTGTGCTTGGCTGCCCAGTCATGACATTTAGTTCATTTTTAAACTTCTTTAAAATTAATTAATTTATTATTAATAGTCTCCCTATAGGAGATTTTTTAAAAAAATTAACTGTTTAATAAAAACCATTTATGATGCATTCTGAACCCTACAACGCATTTTTACAGCATACCTCCTAGCATGGCTGACCAAAAATACAAAGTGGCAGCTTTACATGTGGCATACCTGCTGCTTCTATACAGGTTGGGCCATTTATATGGATACACCTTAATAAAATGGGAATGGTTGGTGATATTAAAATCCTGTTTGTGGCACGTTAGTATATGTGAGTGGGCAAACTCCTCAAGATGGGTGGTGGCCATGGTGGCCAATCAGAAGTCAGCCATCTTGGATACTACTTTTGTTTTTTCAATAGGAAGAGGGCCATGTGACACATCAAACGTATTGGTAATATCACAAGAAAAACAATGGTGTGCTCGGTTCAACGTAACTTTATTCTTTCATGAGTTATTTACAAGTTTCTGACCACTTATAAAATGTGTTCAATGTGCTGCCCATTGTGTTGGATTGTCAATGCAACCCTCTTCTCCCACTCTTCAAACACTGATAGCAACACCGCAGGAGAAATGGCAGTACAGGCATCCAGTATCCATAGTTTCAGGTGCTGCACATCTCGTATCGTCACACCATAGACAATTGCCTTCGGATGACCCCAAAGATAAAACTGGCCCACGACGACCAATCCACTTTCCAGGAAACTGTTAATCTAGGAATCCTCGGACCTGGCACCCATAATGTGGTGGTGCACCATCTTGCTGGAAAAACTCAGGGAATGTGCCACCTTCAGTGCATAAAGATCATCATCATGTAGCAATTTCAAATATCCAGTGGCCTTGAGGTTTCCATTGATGAAAAATGGACCCACTATCGTTGTACCCCATATACCACACCAAACCATCACTTTTGTTGTTCCAACAGTCTTGGAGGGATCCATCCAATGTGGGTTAGTGTCAGAGTAATAGCGGTGGTTTTGTTTGTTAACTTCACCATTCACATAAAAGTTTGCCTCATCACTGAACAAAATTTTCTGTGTGAACTGTTCCAAATTTTGTTTTGCCCATTCTGCAAATTCGGTGGGCCGATCTGGGTCATTCTTGTTGAGATGCTGCAGTAGCTGGAGTTTGTAAGGGTGCCATTTGTGAGTAGCTAATATCCGCCAAAGGGATGTTCGACTAATGCCACCCTCCAGTGACATGCAGTGAGTGCTACGCTGTGGGCTCTTGCTGAATGAAGCTAGGACAGCCACTGATGTTTTTTCATTAGTGACAGTTTTCTTGCGTTCGCATTTTGGCAAATACAACACTGAACCAGTTTCACAAAACTTAGCAAGCAGTTTGCTAACTGTAGCATGGGAGATGGGTGGTCTCGTAGGGTGTCTTGCACTGAAATCTGCTGCAATGACCCGGTTACTGCGTTCACCAGATATCAACACAATTTCGATCCGCTCCTCACGTGTTAACCTCTTTAACACGTCAATGGCTTAGAACAAAGAGAAACTTGTAAGTAACTCACGAAAGAATAAAGTTTCATTGAAACCAAACACACCATTGTTTTTCCTTTGACATTAACACTAAGTTTGATGTGTCACATAGCCCTCTTCCTATTGAAAAAACAAAAGTTGTATCCAAGATGGCCGACTTCTAAATGGCCACCATGGTCACCACCCATCTTGAGGAGTTTGCCCCCTCACATATACTAATGTGCCACAAACAGGATTTTAATGTCACCAACCATTCCCATTTCATTACGGTGTATCCATATAAATGGCCCACCCTGTACATTCCACAGTGCCAGGATTCCCAGAACATATGGCCATAGAAGTACAACAACAAAACAACAAACTGGTTCAGATCCAAGAGGCTGTTCCTCCCACTCCAGGTCTCACTGTCATTGCCCACATGCGCATCGAAGTCTCCCAGAAGAGCAACAGGTGGAGCACCCTCAAGTACCCCGCCAAGGGACTCCAAGAAGGCTGGGTACTCTGAACCGTCATTGGGTGCATAAACTTAGATGACAGTCAGGACCCGTTCTCCCACCCGAAGTTGCAGGACACAAACCCTTTCATCTAATGCGAGAAATCTCAACATACAGGCAACAAGCTGACGGGATACTAAGATACCCACTCCAACACACTGCCTCTCACCAAGGGCATCTCCAGACTGCTGTCTTGTTCAAGTAGCCACCTTCACCAGGGGGTACTGGTTCCCCAACACCTGATGCAGACCTTGTTAATCCGGGCGATGCCCGAGCCGGTATGACTTCATATCTCTCATGTCTGCAGTAGGCTTGATTTAGCAATGGGAAGGGGGGGGGGGGGGGGGGGGGGGGGTCTAGCCTAGGCATGCAGTCTTCCTACTATGCTATCCAGCTGCTATATATATATATATATATATATATATATATATATGAGATATATATGAGGATGAGACAAGGAACATCCAAGAATACATTGGGAAGATGGCCCCAACTGACCGAGTGCTCAGTGAATACCTCAGGCAGCAGAAACCCAAGAAAGAGGAGGGAGACGAGGAACCATCATGGAAGGACAGGCCCCTGCACGGTATGTACCACCGGCAGATAGAGGAGGTGGCTGATATCCAGAAATCCTACCAGTGGCTGGACAAAGCTGGACTGAAAGACAGCACAGAGGCACTAATCATGGCAGCACAAGAACAAGCTCTGAGTACAAGATCCATAGAGGCTGGGGTCTATCACACCAGGCAAGACCCCAGGTGCAGGCTGTGTAAAGATGCCCCAGAGACAATCCAGCACATAACAGCAGGGTGCAAGATGCTAGCAGGCAAGGCATACATGGAACGCCATAACCAAGTGGCCGGCATAGTGTACAGGAACATCTGTGCCGAGTATAACCTAGAAGTCCCGAGGTCAAAATGGGAGATGCCCCCAAGGGTGGTGGAGAATGACCGAGCTAAGATCCTGTGGGACTTCCAGATACAGACGGACAAAATGGTGGTGGCTAACCAACCGGACATAGTGGTGGTAGACAAACAGAAGAAGACGGCCGTAGTGATCGATGTAGCGGTTCCGAATGACAGCAATATCAGGAAGAAGGAACACGAGAAGCTGGAGAAATACCAAGGGCTCAGAGAAGAGCTCGAGAGGATGTGGAGGGTGAAGGTAACGGTGGTCCCCGTGGTAATCGGAGCACTAGGTGCGGTGACTCCCAAGCTAGGCGAGTGGCTCCAGCAGATCCCGGGAATAACATCGGAGATCTCTGTCCAGAAGAGCGCAGTCCTGGGAACAGCTAAGATACTGCGCAGGACCCTCAAGCTCCCAGGCCTCTGGTAGAGGACCCGAGCTTGAAGGATAAACCGCCCGCAGGGGCGTGCTGGGTGTTTTTATATATATATATATATATATATATATATATATATATATATATATATATATATTTAGAATCTTGTGTGACGACAATCCCACAATGGAACAGAAAAGGTAGAAAAGGCCAAAGGGTACACTTTGACCCTATAGATTGAAGTGTATTGGTGAAAATGTTGGACTGTTCCTTTATCAGTGTCTAACAGTATGTGTATGAGAGCGATATAATGTCCATGTGTGCATGCTGATAGAGAGTCTTCTGGTCTGACCCCTCTGTTCCTTTCAGGGTGGAGCCTGCTGGAGTCCGTTGGTTGACACCAGGTCTGAAGAAGTGTAAGTGTGTTTTTAATGTGATTTATGAAAACAAAGCAGCACACATTCAACCATCTTCACATCACTTATTCACATCTGGGATGTCAGGTGTCATCATCAAAGTGTCAATCAATGAACAGATGATGGATCAATAACTGCAGCTGGATTGTGTTTGTTCTCTCCATCAGATTCCTGTCAACTCACAATCGACACGAACACCGTAAACAGAAAACTCCAACTGTCTGACAACAACAGGAAGGTGACACATGTCGAGGAGGTTCAGTCATATCCTGATCATCCAGACAGATTTGATGGTTGGCCTCAGCTGCTGTGCAAAGATGGTCTCACTGGTCGCTGTTACTGGGAAGTCGAGTGGAGAGGAAATGTTGAGATATCAGTGAGTTACAGAGGCATCAGGGGGAGAAGAGGTGGGATTGTCTCTGTTTTTGGATTTAATTATCAGTCATGGAGTCTGAGCTGCTCTGAGGATGGTTGTCAGTTTGTCAGGCACAACAAGATTAAAACACTCATCTCCTCCTCCTCTGTCTCTAACAGAGTAGCAGTATATGTGGACTGTCCTGTTGGCACTCTGTCCTTCTACAGAGTCTCCTCTGATACTCTGATCCACCTCCACACCTTCAAAACCACATTCACTGAAACTCTTTATCCTGGGTTTACAGTCTTTCCTGGTTCCTCAGTGAGTCTATGCCAAGTTTAGTTAGAACAACACTGTTGAACAGATAGTTCAGTCTTTACATGTCTGTCTCTTCCGCTCAACATGTTTTCAGATTCATGCTGATTGATTCTTGTTGATCAACCAGATGATATTTTACATCATTAAAAATGGATGATACGTTTGTTCCAGAATCAATGTGTTGTTTTTCTGTCATTTCCCACATAAAGTTTCATAGTGAATATCAGTATGTTGTGTAGCTCAAGCTCAGCTCACTACGGCAAGCAAAAGAATTCGAAAGATACCAGCCTTTTAGGAAATCTGCTCCAACGAGACAGACTCTCACGCTGTCTATTAAATATCATGGGCTGTTCAAGTGTACCACACATATTAGTAGAGTAGCGCGTACTGTTGAATTGGTTATCATGCAGAGGTCAACTCTGTAATTCATGAGTTTGGTTACCTATTTAGTATACAATGAATTGATAACTTTTTTTAAAAAATTGATTTTTATTAATTCTTTAAATGTTATTATGAGCAATATTCTTAGCATGATGTTTTCCTCTTTAGGCACAAGGGATCCAGTCAAGCGTAAAAATATAGCTTAGCACATTTTCATTTGGCTTTCTGTGCCATTAAACATCAACAAAGTTACATTTTTGGAAATCAGACTTTCAAGTTTAATTGTTAATAAATGCATAAAAAAGTATAATTGTCTGCAATATGTTGGATCACAGTTGGATATATATGTTGGAATGTAGTCAGTGTAAAAATATTAAAGACATTCAGCATCTATCACGCTTCTGTCGTTGATGATGAACTCTTCATTGATGGTGATTTATCGCCCTCGGCTGGTCAGAAGTTGAACTGCATGATGTCAGTTTAATGAACACCGATGGCTTAAGTGTTTTTAAATCTGCTTTTTATTGTTTGGGGTTCTGCTCCACAAGTCTGAGTTTCACAATGAAATCAGTTGATGTGAGTTGGAGAAATGAGTCATTTGAATCAGTTTAACCACTCTGTCATCATCATAGACAGAATCAAGTTTGATATCAAATATATCATTTTGATCTTGAAGGAAATCAGTGTTCTTCTTTGGTGCTCTATAGATTCTAAAAAAAAGGATACTTGGTTTTGTTTGTAAATCAGCAGCTAAGTATTTCTAACTGGGGCACCATCTTCTGTGAGAAAGGTTTACACAAGGAACATTCAATTTGATTCATTTTCACTCATTAGATTATTATTATTTTTTTGTTTTGTTTTTTGCCTGTCCCGTTTGGCTCTTTTGCCATCAGAATTATTGTCTAAAGGCAAGGAAAGATGGCCAATGGATTTACTTTACCAAATTGACCATCCCAGCCTTGCCGTAATGGTCCATTTGATTCACCTTTTATTGTTTATTTTATTTTCACTTGCTGAATACGGGACAGACTTGACTGGGGGAAAGAAGGGGAGAAAGAAAGAGGGAAAGAAAAACAGCTGAGAAGAGGGACGGGGGAGAAGGGCAAAAAACAAAAACAAACAGAATGAGCAGAAAAAGAAAAAAAATGCATATATCGATCACCAGGATCACCTGTTGCAGGCACGTGCAGAGGGGGGGGCTAGAGGGGCTTGAGCACCCGCCCCTTTCCTGATGGGTGCCCAAAGTGCCCTTTTGTTGAGGCAACTTTTTTAAAAAAAATATTCTTTTTTTTTATGTGTGTGTGCGTGCGGAGTCCTGTCTGTGCCCCTCAACAATAATATTTAACTATTAATCACAGTTTTGCTAAATAAAAGGATCTGGCTTGCATCAGTCACATGATCACATTTAACCAATGATCGCCCTTGTCGGCAGAACGCGCTGGTTACGAGCCGGGAACGAGCTCACAAAGAGCACGCGCATTTTTAGCGGTCCGGAGCTGTAGGAGAAACACAAGTTAACTCAGAGACACAGACTGATGCGACAAAACCAGTAAGTAGGTGTACAGCGTAAACTGTAGTGTATAGCACCCAGGAGTATCAGCTTATTACGTACACGTTGGTAAGTTGTCTTGTGGCAACTGACGAACTGAAACAAACGAGTGTGCTGTGTGTGCAGCAGCGCGACAAACATTACCTGTCCTTTTATTAACTGCACAAGTAGTGCTGGTCATAGCTGCTGGCTACCTGTGTAAGGCTGTCATGGGTCTGTAGCTCTGTCACCGTTTTAGGGAACATATTTAGTTTTAAAGTATTTAGAAACATATTTAGTTTTAAAGTAAGTTTCCGGGCTTTTCCTGCCTTTCTGGAGGGATTATATTTCACTAAAAAACGATCTAATATGCATGTCCACATAATAATTATTATAATTATAATATATTAAAAAACACAAGCTGTATTTTAAAGAACATACATTAAGAAGCAGATTATATTAGATTTATATTTTAAATAAGACAAAATTTGGATTTTACAGCAGTAAAATTATTGTATCTCTACAGTCAAAAAATGTAATAAGCTTTGCCCCTGCACAGAGTGGATAGTGAAACAAATGGAATCATCATAAATACATTATTTCATATTTATTACTTCCCCCTCCTCATTGCTTTATTATTGTAGCTCTAGTAATAAATAATAATGTAAGGATTCTGGATCAGCACCATGATGCCCATAGTATATACAGTATTCTGAAGAAGGTCTAAAATGTCACTGTGTGTGCGTGCATGTGTGTGTTTTATTTAGATGGATTTTTAAAAAAAAATATTACTCATGATATAACATTGTCCAGAAATGCCTGGTAAGGACATGAGGAGGAAACAGCAGGAGCTGTGTGAGGCTACTAAAGGCAGGGCTATAACATTTTTCTGTCATCATTTTATTATAGATTAAGTGCAAGAGTTGTTAGGTGTGGATAATTAGATTATAGTTTATTGCAATAGAAAGTTGTACCTTGTTCTCACATAGCAAGTGCAGAGTGACATATGAAATGATGGGATGGAAGGAAGAAGAGAAGCAAAGAGTGATTCACAGGCAGAGCCTAAATTATTTCTCACAGTTTTTTGTTGCCTTATGGTTCCAAGCGCTGTCACCAATCTTTGCATTTTGTTATTATCTCATGACACTTGTTTAATCAGCTACCATCTCTCCTATGGACTTTTTAATGTCTACAGTCTCAGATCAACACAGCCCTGCCCTTCCCATATTAGATTCTTGATGAATGTGTGTTGTTGTTATTCAGCCTGGTTCAATGTGCCCCTTTTTAACTTTGAGCACCCGCCCCTTTAAACCTCTCTGCACGGCCCTGACCTGTTGAGAAAGAAAAAAAAAACAAGCAGAGGAAAACAAGAGTAATAGAATAAACAACATCACAATGATATATGGGAATATGACAGTAAATACTAAATATTAAACATTATTGTGCAGCACATAAGATCAACAGAACACAGTGGGCTTTGAGGTAGGAGCCAAAAAGGATGTAGTTTGTGGGTGTGATCACCCGTGTGTACACCTGTGAGCATGGACGCGCTTGTTTTTTTTAAACGGTTCCTTCATGTAATGATCTGCTAGAGGGTGTGGGGAGCCACTGCCCCGTCCTCCAGGGCATGAAGCAGGTATGGAGGAGATCAAAACTCCAGACCAAGACAAGAGACCAAGGAAGACCAACAGAGGGGCAGCCGCGCCACTGTCCCAGAAAGAGCTGAGGAGAGTCCCAGATGAGGGGTCACTCAGCAGCCGCGGAGCAGAAGCCAGGGGGGGTTGCAGTGATGCGCCCGTGAGCTCTGCCGGCTGCCAGCTGTGCCTGAGTGACCGAGCCCCAGGCCAAGAGGCCGGGGGCACCCCACCTCCGAAGTGGCCCGAGCGAGCCCCAGGCTCCAGGCCCCGATAAGCGGCCGCCAAGGAATGAGCCGGTGTGTACCCGGACGCCCATCACCAGACACAAAGAACCACCAACGCACCGATGTCTGAGGGAGTCCGCCACCGGCAGGGGAAGTGGTGGTGGGGGGAGATAGGCCTCCAAACCTTGGAGGGCCTGAGATGTCCCCAGAGAGGTGGCATCTGATACCCAACCTGACATATAGACACAGACATACAGGCACACACAGACACAAACATCCATTCCCACCCTCATGCTCTCATATGCACTTACTCCACACTCAACCAACGTGGAGACAAACATAAAGAGATGCTGTACACACGATCACACTCCCCAAGCGTACTCTACGAACCGGGTCTAGGTACCCTTGCCCCTGGAGGGGGGAACTGCACCCAGACCCAGGTGGGTGGGGTGCCTCGCCCCACCGCTGCCTCTCCCCACCGCACCCACTGCGGTGGGGAGAGGCAGACCGCCTACTGGGGCCAGCTCCCCCGCTCGCCCCAGTAGGCACCCCCATACTCCGTGACCCGCCAGGGAAAGGGGGCCCGGGCCCATCCAGACAGGGGCCCAGTGCAGCAGCACCGCCCGGCCCCACAGAGCCCGGGACAGTCCACCCAACCCCACCACAGAGAAAACTGCACCCACCCCATCATTCACTCATCTTCCAGACTACATAAGACAATAGATGCCCAGGCTGAGATCTTCCTCCACCTCTCCTGTATCTCCCCCTCCTGCAGAGAGAGTTCCTGAAGAGAGGAAAGCTCCTGCAAGATGTGGCAATCTCCCCCACCAGTTGAAGAGCCCCCCAGGTGGCTCGATGCACCGGCAGCACCCTGCGCCATGGCTGCCCCCCCATGCACGCACCCGCCAACAACCCCGGCAACACACCAACCAGGACCCAAGCCCCCGAGGCCAGGCCAGGGCCCCAGCCCAGAGAACGAGCGCCCCCAGAACCTCACGCCCATCCCGGACCCACCCAGGGGCAGCCAGGCTACCAGGTCAGTAACCCACGTCCGTCAGCCAGCACAGACCCTCTCCTAGCCCCGCTGCACGCAGCCACGAGGAAACCGTCACCTAAGAGCCAACAGAGCCCCTAATTGGCCATGATCGCTACCCCAGGTTGAGCCCCCCAAGGAAGATGCCTCCGAGGAACCCCCCGACGCCCTAAGCCTGTCCCTACCCCCACACCAATCACAACAGTGAAGGCGGGAGCAAACTATGAGCCCCCACCCCCACTAGGTGAGGGAGCTGATCAAAGGAGCCCAGAGCAATTGATCTGATGTGGTGGGAAGTGATATTTATTCATCTGTTTTAGAAAGGATTCTGTATATTTTGGATAGTAATTTGGGGGGTTTTAAGAGTAAGAAATTGAACCACACTTGGTGGTGTTTGTAGTTCAACTTGACCCCGTTTAAATTTCTTTTTTTACTATGGATTTAATTTGTTGATATTCTAAAAATCTTTTCTTGTTGATCCCATATTGTGTAACTAGTCCGTCAAATGAAATAAATTCTGTTCCTTCTAGAATATGTTCTAAATATTTGATTCTTTTACCACTCCAATCTGAAAAGTTTATCATATTATTGTTTTGTAATATGTCAGGGTTGTTCCAGATAGGTGTACGTTTGCATGGGATTAATGAAGACTCCGTTAATTTTAGAAACTCCCACCATGCTGTCAGAGAAGAGCTGATGTTGATGCTTTTAAAGCATTCATGTCGTTGGATGTTTGAGCTGATAAATGGTAGATCTGAAATCTCTAGATTATTGCAAAGGGCTTGTTCTACATCTAGCCAAGGTTTATCTAAGAGGGTATGTTTTAGCCATCCTGAGATAAACTGAAGCCTGTTGGCTAAGAAGTAGTGCTGAAAGTTAGGTAGTTCTAATCCTCCTTTATCCTTGGTCTTTTGTAGTGTTTTTAAGCTGATACGTGGGGGTTTATTTTTCCAAAGGAATTTGGACATACATGAATCTAGAGATCTGAACCAATCTTGTGACGGTTTAGTTGGGATCATTGAGAATAAATAACTTATTTTTGGTAAGACCATCATTTTTATAGCGGCAACCCTTCCCATGAGTGATATGGGTAGACATTTCCACCTAGCCAGATCGCCTTCTACCTTCTTTAAAAGTGGGATATGGTTTAATTTAGTTAGATCTGCAAGCTTGGGAGAAACATTAATACCTAAATATTTTATATTTCCAGATTGCAGTGGTGTAGAAGAGGAATTATGGAGGGAGCAATTAATCGGTAGGACTGTAGATTTTGACCAGTTAATTGAGTAATCTGATATTTTTTCAAAAGAGTTTATCAATTCATTCACCCCAGAGATATTGGTTTGTGAATTTTGGAGAAAGAGTAACACATCATCCGCATAAAGGCTGATTTTATGTTCCACGTTCTTGCATTTTATGCCCTTAATTACTGAATTCTGTCTAATTGCTGCTAGTGGTTCAATAAAAATTGCAAACAGTGAAGGGGAGAGTGGGCATCCCTGCCTGGTGCCCCTCAAGAGACAGAAGCTGGAGGATGTCTGGTCATTTGTTCTGACACAAGCTGTTGGGGAATTATATAATATTTTTAACCAGTTTATGAAACAGGATCCAAAACCAAATTTGTGTAAAGTTGCAAATAGAAATTTCCAGTTAACTCTGTCAAATGCTTTTTCTGTGTCTAAAGAGAATATTGTAGTTTCTAGGTTTTTACTGTATGAGTAGTCTATCAAATTAAGTTATCTACGTGTATTTGTTGATGAGTGCCTACCTTTTATGAAACCAGTTTGGTCAGGATGAATTAAGAGGGGGGTTATTTTCTCCAGTCTCTTTGAGAGAGCTTTGCAGATTATTTTAAGGTCTACATTTATAAGGGATATTGGACAATAGCTTGGGGGATATACTGGGTCTTTGCCTGGTTTTAGGAGGAGATTAATGTTTGAGATTAGATTATTAATAATAATAAAAAGCTCTTATTTTGTGAGGAAGCTGACATTTAATACTTTAATACAGATAAATATAAATTACTCCCTGACAGTCAATATGGATTCAGATCAAAAAGATCAACATCAATGGCATTAATCGAATCAATTGAGGAGATTACAAATGCTATAGATCAGAAACAGCATGAAGCTGGACTATTTCTGGATCTCAAGAAAGCATTCGACACAATCAATCATGACATATTAATTTATAAACTGGAACGGTATGGGATAAGGGGGGGTTGTACTGCACTGCGTGAAAAATTATTTAAGTGACAGGAAACAATTTGTGAAGCTGGGTGTCCATTCCTCATCATGCTTGGACTTTGCTTGTGGTGTTCCACAAGGCTCTGCACTGGGTCCAAAATTATTTATTATTTATATAAATTATATTTGTAAGACATCTGATATATTAAAATTACTATTAGTTGCAGAAGACAGAAATATTTTTTGTTCTGGGTGAATCTAAAGGAGCTGCTGGATACAATTACTTCAGAAATGTGCAAAATTAAAAAATGGTCAGACACAGAATCTGAGCAGTGATAAGAATAAATTTACAGTGATGTAAATACAGTGCGCATGCGCCAACCAGCGTGCAGCCTGTTACAGTCGCTCCTGCTTTTCTCTTAGTTTAGCTCTTTTTTGTTACGTATTCTTTTTTTTCTGACTTGTATTTACATCCGTTTATTATCTCTTACTCAATCATGTGGATTGAGAGAGTTTTTGTTCTTCTGGTGGCCGTGGAACTGTTACTTTTATCAAGGAATGGGACCGCGGCACATCTCCTACACGCACGGACTGTTTACTCCAGAGATCAGCTGATCGCCCTGATGCCGGCCGGCTCGCTGGCCAGGCCCGCAGAAGTACCAGCTGAAATTTGGAGGAAAACACATGGGGGATGTAGAGGTCAAGGACAGAAGAGAAGAAAAAAGGAGATGGTGAGACAGCGGAGGCTCGAAGCGAGGAGGAGGTATAAACCGTGTCTGCCATCTATCGTGATGGGAAATGTGCGATCATTGGCAAATAAAATCGACGAGCTCTCAGCACTGGTACGGAGTCAGAGGGAATACCGAGAGTGTACCCTGATGTGTTTCACCGAATCATGGATGCACCAGGACATTCCCGATGAGAATGCTTCCGTGGAAGGTTTCCACACTGTTCGGGCGGACAAGGACAGCATCGCTAGCGGTAAGCGGAAAGGAGGTGGGCTTGCTGTTTTAGTTAACAAGCGGTGGTGTAACCCTGCCAACATAACAATCAAAGAAAGGATTTGTTGCCCAGACATTGAACTGTGTGCTGTTGGACTCAGGCCGTATTATTTACCCAGGGAATTCTCTCACGTCATCTTGGTGGCTGTTTATGTTCCTCCCTCTGCTAACCCCACAGCTGCATGTGACACTATCCACTCTGCCATAGCTCGGTTACAGACTCAGCACCCGAGTGCCTTTATTGTGATCTCGGGTGACTTCAACCATGTATCACTGGACAATACACTAACAACATTCAAACAATATGTGGACTGTTCCACCAGGGGAGAGAAAATTTTAGACTTAATTTTAGACTTTATGCTAACGTCAAGGATGCATACAGCTCCTCCTCCCTCCCCCCACTTGGTAGGTCAGATCATAACCTGATTCACCTCACCCCCCGCTATGTGCCAATTGTGAGGAGGGAACCTGTGACCACCAGGACTGTTAGGAGGTGGTCAGAGGAGGCAATAGCGGAAATACAAGGCTGTTTCGAGGTGACCAACTGGGAAACACTCTGTGAGCCTCACGCCGAGGACATCAATGGGCTTACTGAGTGTATCACAGACTACATAACTTTCTGCACCGACTCCATTGTTCCAGCTCAGACTGTTCATTGTTACCCAAATAACAAGCCCTGGGTGACTAAGGACATCAAAGCCCTCCTCAACAACAAGAAGAGGGCTTTCAGAGGGGGCAACAAAGAGGAGGTGAGGAAGGTCCAGGTGTTACTAAAGGACAAGATCAGAGAGGCTAAGGACAATTACAAGAGGAAGCTGGAGTGGAAACTCCAGCAGAACAGCATGAGAGAGGTGTGGAGGGGCATGAAGACCATCACTGGATTCAGGCCAACCAACAGCAGGGGACCTGAGGGAGGTGAGAATAGAGCCAACAAGTTGAATCTGTTTTTCAATAGATTCGACACCGCAGTGTCTGCTCCCACCCCCACAACCTCACCTGTAGTCAGCCTGGAATCCAGAGCCACACCACTTTGCCAGCCTCTCTCTTCACATGGCGCTGTTGCCTCCTGTGAGATTCCTGACACCCCTCCCCCACCTTCACTCAATACCAGGTTGAGATGCAAATGAGGAGACTTCACTCACGCAAGTCTGCTGGACCAGATGGAGTGAGTCCCCTCGTCCTCAAGACCTGTGCCCCCCAGCTGTGTGGAGTCTTTCATAAACTATTTATGCTGAGTCTGAGTCTGCAGAGGGTCCCAGTGATGTGGAAGACATCATGCCTTGTCCCTGTACCGAAGACGCCACGTCCCAGTGGCCCCCAGGATTACAGGCCCGTGGCACTGACCTCCCACATCATGAAGACCCTGGAAAGGCTCATCCTGGACCAGCTGCGACCCATAGTAAGACCACATCTGGATCCCCTTCAGTTCGCTTATCAGCCTCGTCTCGGAACTGAGGATGCCATCATCTACCTGCTCAATCGTGTCTACACCCATCTGGACCAGTCGGCGAGCACTGTGAGGGTCATGTTTTTTGACTTTTCTAGTGCTTTCAGTACCATCAGGCCGACCCTCCTGGGTGATAAGTTAGCAGCGATGCAGGTGGATGCTTCTCTGGTGTCCTGGATTGTTGATTACCTGACAGGAAGACCACAATATGTACGTCTCCCACAGTGTGTGTCTGACAAGGTAATCAGCAACACAGGGGCACCACAGGGGACTGTCCTCTCCCCCTTCCTCTTCACCCTCTACACCACAGACTTCAGCCACTGCACAGGGACCTGCCATCTTCAGAAGTTTTCTGATGACTCTGCGGTGGTTGGATGCATCAGCAGGAATGATGAGACAGAGTACCGGGCTGTGATCGACTCCTTTGTCACGTGGTGTGAGCAGAATCATCTGCAGCTCAACGTGGCAAAGACCAAGGAACTGATCGTGGACTTCAGGAAGTCTTGTCTTAATGTTGGTTTATAATGGAGCACTGTAACAAAAAATAATTTCCTCCAGGGATCAATAAAGTATTCTGATTCTGATTCTGATGCCTCAAATGGCTGTCAATAGCAGCAGAAATGTTCAGCTCAAACGACTCTGGTTATTATGTCAGTGTCAAGGCCTCTTTGAACCCTTTTCCATGACCAAGCTGAGAATGGATGGTGTACAATTCATAACTGTTGTGATATTTTAGCACTACGGTTAGCATTTACAGGATATTGTTTTATAGTGATATTATACAGGAAAACTGTTACTCAATAAGGCCCATTTACTGGTTGTTTTTCTCTTTCTCTGTAACCTAAGAATTAATGTGTAAGAATCACAGGTTGGTACCTCAAGGTCGAAAATACCACAGAGACCACTTCCTTACTCCCATCCTCCCTTCCTTATCTCTTAGAAAGGAGCTTGTTAAAGGCCAGGTGGTTCGTTTCAGAATTCACTAATGAAAGAACTCTGTATTCTATGTCTAGGAGTGTATTTTGCTGGGATGATCATAAATTGTAGCTGAACTGATAAACTACACAAAGGATACTTCTTTGCTCACAAGGCAGGAAGACGTTCCCTTATTTGGTCTGTACCGGTTTGAACTGAGAATCTGTTGACACACGAACCTTTTTCCTCTATATATACTGTTGTAAGATGAATAAACCTTTGAGTTGATTTTGGGAAAGCAACCCGTACAGTTTCTGTGTCGTTTTTTTCTCCCAGCTGCTCCCGACGTCGTAACTAACACGCTGAATGGCATATTTGACTGTTACTTGAGAATATTTCTTTGAGTTCTATAGGTTATGGACAATCTCTGCTGATAGGTGCTCACGCCTCGAAGGAAACCCGATCCACAGACGGAGATTTCTTTCAATTTGGTGTCAGAAGTGGGATTTGCTGACGAAGGTAAATACGTGTCTTTTTTTATTTATAAGACTGTATTATACCTTTCTCAGTGATTCATAGAGAAACGGGATATACTGACGAAGTTTTCCTTAGTGGCCCAGATAAATGGGACACTGACGAGTCTTCCTTAGCCCCGAATAAAGAAACGGGATATACTGATGAAGCTTTCCTTAGTGGCCCAGATAAATGGGGTACACTGACGACTTCCTTAGCCTCGATTAAAGTAAATTAAAAGCAGAGAGATCCAGGAGGTTGCCTGTTGTTTTGAAAACGAAAATTGCTAGCAATAAAATCGAAAGTAACCTCAACTTTGCCTCAGCAAAAATACTAACATAAATCCTTCAAGCGTGTAAACCCCTCTGGAAATCACTGAACATGGGTCAGAATAATTAAAAGACCTCAGACAGGTCCAAAAAAAATCGAAATTAACTGCAAAACAAAATAAAATAAAATATAAAGTCACAAATAACGGCTCAGTACGACTCCCACTTCCGGTCACATGTAATCCACGTCCGCGAATCGGTGAAGACTTTCATGATTACGTATCCAGAACATGTGGAAGTGCTTACATGACTGACTTTGTCTACAACTTAAGAACTGTAAGTTCAATGCATTCTAATTTATTTCCGGAGCCCTATCCCGAACGATTATCGCCAGAAAACAGGTCAGTAGAAATGTTGAATATCATTTGCGATAAGAAAAGTAGTCTGCTTAAAAAATCCTGTAGAAAATATATGATAGAATGTCGTGACGTGATACATCGAATATTATCACTATGGAAAAAGGGACCGGAACCAGGTATAGATGCTTTAACATCAAATAAAACTAGTGCAGGCTCTAGCATAGAAAATAAATCTACCACAGGAAAAGCTAGTCTTGCATGTCCAGCCGTTCTGCCTACGGCCCCACCCCCTTACGAAGATGAGACCGAATTAATAGTCGCTGTAGCAGCTGCACGCACACAACGTCAACATTCTGATCTAACCAGCTTAAAAGAAAGTGACAAAAAACCTGAATCAGATGCAATGAATCTTAGCCATCTCCTTGAACAAGACCAGGAAAATCAATATATACGCCGCGAGGAAGAATTAGCAGAACATAGAAAAAGAGAAAAACTTTTGAAAGAAGAATGTGAGGAACTTATGAAAAGCAATTTAGACGACTGTGAAGAAAAACTTTTGCATCAGGCAGTGTCCATAATAGACACCCACATGAAACGCCACGATATCGTGGCTAGAGGTTTAGAGGTAGCTAAAGAAATACCTATTACCAGAACTTTAATAAAGACTTATCTAAAAGGAAAAAAGGAAAAACAAAGCCAGAATGACAAAGGTCCTTACACTCGCAAACAATCAGAATTAAAATCTAGTGACGTCAATGACACTTACCCCTTTATGATAATAGGAGATCAGTGTTGTATTCAGCCCCCTAAAATCTCAGAATTAGTGGTAACTATTAAAGAGCTTCCTGATCCTCTTAAAAATCCTACAGCCTTTGTCTTTGCATTACAGAGAAGTACCAGGTATCACCACTTGGGTGGTCCGGATTACAGGTACATATTGTGTCAATGCATTCCTGGAGTAATCGAGTCACAACTCATAGGAGAGATAGGTGAATTAGATCCAAAGCATGATAAAGCATCCACAACTGCAGAGTTCTTGTGGGTAGATGATGACAAAATCACCGGTTTCTTCAGGAATCTAAAGAGATTCCTGTTAACAATGTCCAGAGACAAAATTGACTTAAATGCAGTAACAATGTGTAAACAGAAGCCTGATGAATCTATCCTAGTATTCATAAAACGCTTTATGCACTGTTGGGCTAATGAGGCATGCATGCCAGAGGATGGAAATGATCAGATTTTCATTACTACCTTTTTGAACAATATCCACCCTGAATGCTCTCAGTTGCTAAAAGTGACAGCTACTGATAATCTCTACGAACTGAGTAAAGATGCTTTCTTAAAGCTTGTAAAACTGAAGGCCAGTGCAGATCTTTTCCCTACTACCACGAAAGCTAAAACTGTTAAAATGATGTTGAATTTTGATGTTATAGATCCAGAAGAAAGTGAGAAACTAATGTATGCAGGATCACCCGCTCCAGCACAGCAGGGAAGTTTCAGAGGACAGAAAGATAAGAGTAGAGATGTGTGTTTTTGCTGTGGAAGGATAGGGCATTGGTCTGTGGAGTGTCAATTTGCAGCTTCCAATAGAGCACGCGCGTCTCAACCACAGAATGCAGGACAAGCTCCTGCCACTAGGCCTCAGCAGAGCTCTTCCAGTCAAGGTAACTGGCAACAAAAGGGAGCACGCAATAATGGCCCCACATCTAGGCAACCTTACAATCCGCATTATAACCCACAAGGTAGACAAGCTAGAGGTGCAAATTTAGCTCAGTTTTCCAGCAGCCGCAGACACCCAGAGCATGAATCAGAATGGGAAAGGGTGCGTTACAATTCTCACCATGATCTTTTCCCATCATCTGATAATCCCCAGCTGGACCGCCAGTAGGGAGGCCCAGGTGAGGATAAGGGACAGCAGTGTGAAGCACTACACACGATGTTGCATTTGCAACTGTCCCATAACACAGAGCACTTGCCCATATTAGAAGTAGAAATAGATGGTAAGAAATACCCATTTTTAGTGGATAGTGGAGCCACTAAAAGTTCACTGTCTGGAAAATTCTATAATGGGCCTGTTTCCTCTGTGTGTATCAACACTATGGGAATTAATGGAACTATAGTGCAATGCCCTAAAACTCATTCTCTAAAGACACGTTGGGGCCCAAAACCAGATGAAATCACATATCATCCATTTGTAATTATTCCAAACTCGCCTGTGAATTTATTAGGCAGAGATTTAATGGCAAAAATGAATTTGTGTATTTCATTTAACACAAAGGGTGAAATGTTTGCTGATACTGATAACAGTTATGTGTTCTCTGCCTTATGCACCGACATCATGGAGAAGGAACAGCCTCTGTGTCAGCTGGACGCCTCAGCAGAGAATGAAATCAACATCTTTTTGTCCGGTACTCCACGTCACACACTGTGTCAAACACGTGTACAGACGCCACTACCAGGTAATCCCATGACTGGGAGCCACACTTTTGTCTCTCTCAAACTGTTCAACAACATGATAACTGCTCACACCAGTGAAGGTCAAACAGTGGTTTTGTCACATAACTCAGACATAGGTTATGACATAACTACACCATGTCAACACATTGATCTAACCTACCCTATCCACTGTACTATTTCTGCAGTTACGTTGCCAGCTGAATACCAGAATATGACATTATGGTCAAAGGGTTAGAATGATGTAGGATTTATTGACTGTACACCTTATCACGCACAGCTGAAAAACAACAAGCCAGTATATGTCAAGCAATATCCCATTTCCGCCGAAAAAGCCGCAGCCCTTGATGTCATCATAGGAGATTTATTGATTACAGGAGTAATAAAGCCCACAGTATCTCCATATAACACTCCTGTCAATCCTGTGCCAAAGCCTAACAAACCTGGCGTATGGCGTTTCATACAAGACTTAAGGCAAATTAATGCAGTCATTATGCCTCTGCCACCTCTCAGACGTTCCCAGCATATTGACATCCATTCCATCCACAGCTACACATTTTACCGTGGTGGACCTGTGTTCCGCTTTTTTTCTCAGTGCCTGTGCATGAAGACACACAGCCGATATTTGCATTCACACATAGACATAAGCAGTACACTTGGACTCGCCTGCCCCAAGGCATGGTAGACAGCCCTGCTGCTTTCTCAATGGTGGTCCGTGCTACCCTGGACAGCTTCACTCCTCCGGAGGGCTGTACTGGATGACCTCCTCCTCTGTGCTCCGAGTGAGGAACTATGTCAAACTGCTACACACATGCTTCTCCAGCACCTCCAACAGACTGGCCACAAAGCATCAGCAAAGAAAATGCAGTACTGTCAGACTTCTGTTCAATATTTGGGATTTACACTGTCTCACGGAAAACGTTTCATGACTGCAGACAGGGTCAAAGCTGTGACCTCCGTCGCTAAGCCCACTACACAGAAGGAAATGCTGTCTTTCCTAGGCATGGTGAACTATTGCAGACAGTGGATACCAGACTGTTCTTTTCATGACCACATTCTGTGTGACTGTTGTAAAAAAGACAAGCCTCCTCGAATACTGTGGTCCACAGAAATGACTGCCTCTTTCAATGCATTAAAGGGAGCGCTGACTTCCGCTCCTTGTTTGGGTCTGCCTGACTACCACTTACCATTCCATCTGTACGTCACAGAGAACGGCACAGCCTGCACAGGTGTACTGGCCCAAGAGCATGGCAGTGGCTACCGCCCAGTAGCCTTCTATTCAAAGGTGCTGCCTGTGGTTGTTCAGGGGATGCCGGCCTGCCTGAGGGCAGTAGCAGCTTGCTCTATCATGATAAGGGACTGCGAGAAGTTCACACTCTCACATGACACTATTCTACACACCAATCACCAGGTCACGACCATTCTAGCAAACATAACTACACAACATATGACCGCACAACGTCGCTCAGGTTATGAAGCTACACTGACTTCAACAGCAAATCTCACTATAAAAGCAAACAGCACACCCAATTCGCCAGCACATTTATTGATCCGTATGCTGTGTTCTTCTGACCGACAGGATGGCTCAGACGGGCTTGACGTTCATGACTGCATGACACGCATACAGGAATCCACAGCACCACGTCCAGATCTAGAGCAAACACCTATCCCAGACTCAGCCACGGTTTATGTGGACGGGTCCTGTTCAAGGCCGAATGACAACTCATTTCTTTGTGGCTATTCAGTGGTGACATTGCCTGACATCATACTAGAGGCTCACTCATTACCATTTCACTCAGCACAAAAAGCAGAGCTCATGGCTTTAATACGCGCCTGTGAGCTACATGTGGATAAGCGTGTGACAATTTACACGGACAGCCGCTATGCGTTTGGCGTCGTACACGACTTTGGCACATTGTGGAGACAAAGAGGATTTAGATCGGCTGACGGAAAACCGATCGCTAATTCTGATCTTGTGCAAAGACTTTTGCAGGCTATACAGCTACCATCGGCCGTTGCAGTTGTGAAAACGAGAGGACACAGTACAGCTGACACAGACGAAGCAACAGGTAATGCCCTGGCAGACATGACTGCCAAGGCTGCAGCTGCGTCACAGCTCCCACCTCCACAGGAAGTATTATCTGTGCCCCTACAGCTGCCACTTGTTACACTCCCAGACTATTTAGACACAAATGTTGATTTAAAATTCATACAAGAGCAGGCCTCTGCATCTGATTACACCTATTGGGAGAATAATGACTGTACCTTAGATGACAGAGATGGCTTATACAAAAATCTTGAAGGTTTGATTGCCCTCCCATCTTCCCTGCTGCCAGTCCTTGTCTGACATTTTCACGGTGTGAGTCATGTCGGACAAAGAGGGGTAATAGATGCAATAAAATCAAGATTTGTAATTGAAAAAACATTGCATGCAGTAAAAAGCATATTAGCAACCTGCCTAACATGTGCACGAACTAATGTAGGGAGACCAAAAGCAAAACATCAGCATTTACCACAACCAGATTTTCCATTTCATACATTACAAATTGATTTTACACACATGCCAGCACAAGGAAGCATCAAGTACTTACTGGTAATAGTGGATCAATTTAGTAAATGGGTAGAAGCTTATCCAACATCAAAAGAAACTGCAGAAGTAGTCTGTCAAAAGTTGAGCAATGAAATAATACCCAGATTCGGGATACCTCACCAAATTAACAGTGATAGAGGACCTTCATTCACATCAGAAGTAATTCAAAAGTGTGCTAAAACTCTAGGAATAGACTGGAAATATCATGTGCCATACCACCCTCAGAGTTCAGGAGTTGTAGAAAGAATGAATAGGACCATAAAAAAATCGCCTGACTAAAGCAATGATAGAAACAGGAATGACCTGGGTCAAATTACTTCCTCAAGTCCTCTGTGAAATTAGAATGACTCCATCCGCAGCAACCAAATTATCTCCATTTGAAATAATCATGGGAAGACCATTTCCAACACCATGGTCAGCTTCCAGAGGGGCACCGCTATTGGAAGGGGACATAGACACTGCATTGTCCGACTATGTTCACAATCTGGTAGAAACACTGAATAATAACTATCAGAAAGTTTGTCTCTCCCAGCCTCTCCCCTCCACAGCTCCAACTCATCAGCCAGCGCCTGGATCTAATACACCTACACACACGCAATCACTGATTAACACACAACGCCTGAAAGAGCCACAACAAGGTACTCGAACATCCAGCAGGAACAGAAAGCCGAGAGTACCACATGATGTCTAATCTGATAAAGCTAGACTCATTCCATCCTGATAATGGAGAAAATGAAATGCCCATTGTCATCATACGACGCTTATTCAATGTCTCTCGAACCTAGGACCAGGCCAGGAGACGACTGAAGAACTGTGTTTTTCCTTATATATTTTTTTATATATTTAGGTTATTTCACATTTATGATTTGTCTTTATATTATGTTATCATTTCATGATAAAAGGAGGGAACTGTTGTGATATTTTAGCACTACGGTTAGCATTTACAGGATATTGTTTTATAGTGATATTATACAGGAAAACTGTTACTCAATAAGGCCCATTTACTAGTTGTTTTTCTCTTTCTCTGTAACCTAAGAATTAATGTGTAAGAATCACAGGTTGGTACCTCAAGGTCGAAAATACCACAGAGACCACTTCCTTACTCCCATCCTCCCTTCCTTATCTCTTAGAAAGGAGCTTGTTAAAGGCCAGGTGGTTCGTTTCAGAATTCACTAATGAAAGAACTCTGTATTCTATGTCTAGGAGTGTATTTTGCTGGGATGATCATAAATTGTAGCTGAACTGATAAACTACACAAAGGATACTTCTTTGCTCACAAGGCAGGAAGACGTTCCCTTATTTGGTCTGTACCGGTTTGAACTGAGAATCTGTTGACACACGAACCTTTTTCCTCTATATATACTGTTGTAAGATGAATAAACCTTTGAGTTGATTTTGGGAAAGCAACCCGTACAGTTTCTGTGTCGTTTTGTTCTCCCAGCTGCTCCCGACGTCGTAACTAACACGCTGAATGGCATATTTGACTGTTACTTGAGAATATTTCTTTGAGTTCTATAGGTTATGGACAATCTCTGCTGATAGGTGCTCACGCCTCGAAGGAAACCCGATCCACAGACGGAGATTTCTTTCAATAACTTTATTGTACAATGCTCAGATTTCAAAACACAGGGAATTGGCACTGTGAGACTTCCAGAAGCAGTCTCACAGTGCAGCAGTCTCTTCCAGAAGCAGTCTGCTATTTGCTCTGTAGAGCAAATAGCAGAAATGGCCGTTTGTGAGAGTGGAAACTGAGCCCCAGGAGGGTGGTCCACTGAGAGAGAGAAAACATGAGTGAAACTGATTGTTGTGTTTCAGTTGTATCTCGGGCTTACTTGCCGTTGGAAGGTTATCTTGTCCATGTCAAGGTTCGAGTTTTTGAGGAGGAAACAAACGACTGCATGGTCCTCAGTAGATGTCAAAATAGTGGTTTTTATTATACACATATATATGTGGGGAAGATGAGCATCATAAACCTTTCAGAGCTGATCTCCCCCGAAAACCCATGTCACAAGGCTTTTATTGCAATGATGCCGTCAAGTCACATGATAAGTATCAGTCAGTTCTCAGAACTCAGGAAGTTCCCCTTATATGGCCTCCAGATGTTTCCACTCAGTCCAGCACTTAGAGAAAACCAGTGTGTGTGGTGTGTATATCTATTCGTGTCTATTGTGAGTGTGTGTATGTCAAACAGAGAGCATGTCCTGAGACGCCCTCACAGTTATCCATAAGTGTGTGCGTGTTCTACATGACTATGTAGGTGCGTGTAGTGTGGACTTGAATGTGTGTACTCTGTGTAAGTGTATTCAATTGTTGTCCAAAACCAAATATGGGGTTGTCTTTAGTCGGCCTCAGCTTTGAGAGCATTACAGTGGAATGTGTGGGGAGTGTGTAGTGCATGTATCTGCAGACCTCTTATTATTGCTCAGTTTAACATGAATATGATTAAGCCTGGAATGCAGGATTCTTCTGTAACCATAAATGATAAACGATAAACCATAAGTGATGCAAAAGCAATAATACTGAGTGTGAATAGTAACACAGAGACAGTAGAATAATATTCCACCTGATATCCAGAAGAGGTAAACTGGTTTGCTTCCTGCACATCATAGGAGGGAGACCAGGCAGTTGGTGGAGCGGAAGCAGTTTTGGGGGAAGATTTCCGAGAATGAACCAGCTTTGACAATAATAATGACAGTGATTTGTAACTGGGCAACAGACTGGAAGAAGAGGAGAAACAGCGTTTGGCACACAAGAAAACTCTACACTAGATAACTTGTGGAGAGATCTTTGCTAAGCAGAGATCTGACAAAGAATGCACTCCTGAGTTGGCTCTTAATTACTGGCAGGGTAAGTCAGAAGAATTAGCCACAGGTATGTAGGCCAATGGAGAAAGGGTGAAGGTTTTTCCCAAAAGCAGAGCCCAGTTTTTACTTACCCAACCTAGACCTGTGAGAGGAACAAAACTGATGCTGAAAACACAATTATCCTGTGTCTACTGTGACAACGAGAATATCAATAACTATGACCAGCACATATTTTGGATAAATCCCTATAAAACAGGGAGAGAAAAATGTTAAATTTGAGCTTTATTCAGTGGTTTAGTAACAAGCTGCACATATCAAACGTATTGCCCCAGCAGAGAATTGCTAATCGATATCACACTGAAAACATCCTGGAAATCAAAGAATCAGTAAAAAGGTGGCACTTCAAGCTGATTTAAAACTGAAACTCTGAACATAACTTGCTCCTGATAGTTTGACTTTTTATTCTCTCAGCTGCAGACTCACTGCTGTTTAAGGATTTGAGAGTAAAGATCAAATATAAAAGCAGATTTCAAACATATAACAGATTTGATGTGTGGCCTGCAGTGATGGGTGTCACAGGCTGGGTCTCTGACCCAGCACTCTGAGTTCATTTTTGTATATTTCTCATTTTGATATGTGATTAGTTTTTGTGTCATTTCCTATCTAGCTTTAGTTTAAGCTGTTATTTATTATTGTTCCCTTGGTTTTCTATGTTTTGGGTTCTTGTATTATTCTTCACGTATTAGGTCTGTTAAGTTGTGTTGTCATGTCTAGTTTTAGTATTTCCTGTTTTATTCTGACAGTGTCATGTGTTCTTTGTTCATTGTATTTAGCTTTCCTCCTCCTGGTCCTGTCATTTAGGTTTATGTCAGTCAGCTGTTTCCCCCATGTGTCTCCACTTCCCCTGATCACCTCATGTATGTATTTAAGCCCTCTGTTTTCTGCATGTCATTGTCGGGTCGTCTGTTGACCTCACCTCAGTCATAGTTCTAGTCTTCGGCTGTATTTCCACGTTAGTCATAGTCTTAGCCTGTTTATTTCCACCTCAGTCATAGTCATAGTTATAGTTTTTGGTCTTAGTACCTTTAGTGTTTTGTTTCTTAGTGTTTTGCCAGTTCGTTTTGGTTTCCTGGTTTAACCCTGCCGTCATTTTAATAAAGCCTCACCTTTCTGTTAAGACCTTACTACTCCGTGTCCTCATCTGCTTTTGGGTCCTGTTTCCACACACATCGGCGCACCCCGCCGTGACAGAACGACCCAACCAGTATGGACCCAGCGGATATCTGTGAGGACTTTTGGGAGTTCAGCACTCAGGTGACCATTCTCCGTGGACAGTGGATTTGCTACTCCGCGTGCAGACAGGAGAATGAGAAGGTGTCAATCGGAGTTAAGCTAAAACAGATTCTGTCTGCATATCCTGCTTATGCGGCGGGATTGTCGGAGGATGTGCAGGATTTTGTTCGCACAGTTTTGCCACCGCAGCAGCATCAAGACCGCGAACAGGAATCACTGCCGCTGCCTTACGAGCCTGAGACGGTTTGTGTCGGTTTGCTGAGACTCGCCGCAGCGTCGCCACCTCTCAGCTCATCAGTTTCCACACCCTCGTCACAGTCTTGCCACACTCTTGCCACGGTCCAGTGCGAGGAAGCACTGGACGCCATAGATTTGGACTACGACGAACGTCAGTCAATATTCAGCGCTCTATTGGAGGAGGAGCTCCGGTGGAAGCCATGGCTCATTCCAGAGCACGAGCACTCTTTCCGTGGAACTCGACTGGCTCTCGGGGGTCCCCGGAGTTACCAGGGACTTCCACCCATTGCTCTGCCGTCTTCCACTCTCAAGAAAAAGCGGCGTGCGCGCCACCGACGCTCCGCACCACAAACGAAAGTGAGTGACTATATTTTGGCTCCTCATGTTTCTTCCCAGGAGAATATTAAAGCTAACACTGCCTTACCAGTTCATGAGCCCGGCTATAATGAGACTGTTTATGATTTTGATGTTGCTAAGACTGAGAATATTTCGGCCGAGTCTTCCACGGACCATCCTATCCCTTTGCAAACTTATCCCGCTTCTCTGTGCGTTGATCATGCCACGAACTATGCTTCTAAGAAGCCTAATTATGAGACTGTTTGCACTGGAGATGCTAGCCATCAGGCTCAGCTAAGCTGCTGTAGGACTGCAAATGCTAAGACTGCTAAACATGAAGTGGACGGCGGGTTCATTTTTGATAGATCCGTTTTTGTCGACCCTGTATATGTTGACCCTGAGCCTGCCGTTTCTGCGACTGTTTTTTCTGAGCCTACTCCCGTTCCTGCTCGTGTTTCTCCTCCCGGGGCAACTCGGGCCCAGCGTACCTCTGCACCCGTGTCTGTTCTTCGGGTGGGGGAGACTGAGGCCCAGTTGGCTCCCGCTCTGGTTTCCAGGCCGGCTGAGGCTCTGACCCTTTCTGCACCCGTACTTGCTCCTCGGGTGGGAAGGGCAGTTGCCCAGCCGTTGCCGGTACCTGTTCTGGTCCCTAGGGTGAGGGCAGCCAGGATACAGCCCGTCTCCGCACCCGTACCTACTCCTCGGGTGGGAGTGGCTAGTGTCCGGCATGCTCCTGCACCCGTCCCTGTCTCTACTGAGGGCTCAGGAGAATTCGGCCTGCAATCCACACCGCCATCGCCACTGCATGCCTTACAGTCGGTAGTTCGGTCGTCAGCCCTGTTAGCAGCCCGGCCAGTAGCTGACATTCCTGTGCTTCCGTTAGCCCAGCCCTTAACCCACTGTGCAGCTCAGTCATTTGCTCCTTCACCTGCTCAGCCTTCTGTCCAGCCGGTGGTCTCTACCCCTGCTGGTCATGCCTCAACAGCTGGAGGGCCCGAGGAGCCCGTCCAGCCTCCTGCCTCGTCAGCGGGAGGGTCCGAGGGGCCTGTTCAGCCTCCTGTCTCCACTGGAGGGCCCGAGCTGCCCGTCCAGCCTTATGTCTCGTCAGCTGGTGGGCCCGAGGAGCCCGTCCGGCCTCAAGCCACGGCAGCTGGAGGGTCCAAGGGGCCCGTTCAGCCTCCTGTCTCCGCTGGAGGGTCCGAGGGGCCCGTCCGGCCTCAAGCCACGGCAGCTGGAGGGCCCGAGGAGCCCGTCCGGCCTCATGCCACGTCTGCTGTACAGGTTGCTTCTCGGCCTGCTAGGAATGGCGTGAGCTTTCTCTCCGCCTCAGACTGCCTTCTGCTTCAGCCGTCTCTTCCTGCTGGAGGGCCCGAGGAGCCCGTCCGGCCTCATGCCACGTCTGCTGTACAGGTTGCTTCTCGGCCTGCTAGGAATGGCGTGAGCTTTCTCTCCGCCTCAGACTGCCTTCTGCTTCAGCCGTCTCTTCCTGCTGGAGGGCCCGAGGAGCCTGTTCAGCCTCATGCCACGTCTGCTGTACAGGTTGCTTCTCGGCCTGCTAGGAATGGCGTGAGCTTTCTCTCCGCCTCAGACTGCCTTCTGCTTCAGCCGTCTCTTCCTGCTGGAGGGCCCGAGGAGCCCGTTCAGCCTCATGCCACGTCTGCTGTACAGGTTGCTTCTCGGCCTGCTAGGAATGGCGTGAGCTTTCTCTCCGCCTCAGACTGCCTTCTGCTTCAGCCGTCTCTTCCGGCTGGAGGGCCCGAGGAGCCCGTCCAGCCTCGGGCCATATCAACTGGAGGGCCCAGGGAGCCCGTCCAGCACCATGCCACGTCTGCTGGGGGGCCCGAGCCGCCCGTCCAGCCTCACGCCTCGTCAGCTGGAGGGCCCGAGGAGCCTGTCCAGCAACCTGCCACGTCTGCTGGAGGGCCCGAGGAGCCCGTCCAGCACCATGCCACGCCTACTGGGGGGCCCGAGCCGCCCATCCAGCCTCACGCCTCGTCAGCTGGAGGGCCCGAGGAGCCCGTCCAGCACCATGCCACGTCTGCTGGAGGGCCCGAGGAGCCCGTCCAGCACCATGCCACGTCTGCTGGGGGGCCCGAGCCGCCCATCCAGCACCATGCCACGTCTGCTGGGGGGCCCGAGCCGCCCATCCAGCCACCTTCTGCTTCTGCTACGCCTGGTCCAGCCTTAGCACCTGCTCCTGCTTCGCCTGGCCCGGCTTCGGCTTCTGCTCCTGCTTCGCCTGGCCCGGCTTCGGCTTCTGCTCCTGCGTCGCCTGGCCCAGCCTCAGCGCCTGCTTCGCCGTCGCCTGGCCCAGCCTCAGCGCCTGCTTCGCCGTCGCCTGGCCCAGCCTCAGCGCCTGCTTCGCCGTCGCCTGGCCCAGCCTCAGCTCCTGCTTCGCCGTCGCCTGGTCCAGCCTCTGCATCTGCATCTGCTACGCCTGGTCCGGCCTCTGCATCTGCTACGCCTGGTCCGGCCTCTGCATCTGCATCTGCTACGCCTGGTCCGGCCTCTGCATCTGCATCTGCTACGCCTGGTCCGGCCTCTGCATCTGCTTCTGCTTCGCCTGGTCCGGCCTCTGCTGCTGCCTCGCCTGGTCCGGCTTCGGCCTCTGTTTCTATGTCAGCCTCGCCTGGTTCTGCGGCTGTGTTGCTGTCGCCCAAGCCTCGTTTTGCCCCTCGGGATCGCCGGCCGCTTTCCGGGCCGTCAGCTGGACATCGTTGCCGTCGGGGCCGGCCCCCTGAACTTTTGACCTCTGACCTGCTATGCTCTCGACCTCCGGGTCGGCCCCCTGAGCTCATGGATTTTGGACTGCTGGACCGTTGGCCTCCTGGTCGGCCTCCTGAACTTTTGAACTTTCTTTCGTTTTGCTGTCGGCCCCCGGGGCGGCCGCCTGAACCGCTTCGCCATTCGCTCCTGTTCTGCCGGGTTCATGGTCGCCCTCCTGAAGCTGGGTCTCGGACTTTTGTGCCCTTGTTGTTTTTGGCCTGTGTGCTTCTGGTGCTTTGTTTTTGGTTTTGTTTCCGGCCCTCCAGCCTGGTCCCCCTCCGCCCGCCCCGGGTGGGTTGTTTTGTTTTGTGTTTGTTTTCTTGTTGGTTTCGGGCGTCTGGAATCCGCCCTTGAGGGGGGGGCTCTGTCACAGGCTGGGTCTCTGACCCAGCGCTCTGAGTTCATTTTTGTATATTTCTCATTTTGATATGTGATTAGTTTTTGTGTCATTTCCTATCTAGCTTTAGTTTAAGCTGTTATTTATTATTGTTCCCTTGGTTTTCTATGTTTTGGGTTCTTGTATTATTCTTCACGTATTAGGTCTGTTAAGTTGTGTTGTCATGTCTAGTTTTAGTATTTCCTGTTTTATTCTGACAGTGTCATGTGTTCTTTGTTCATTGTATTTAGCTTTCCTCCTCCTGGTCCTGTCATTTAGGTTTATGTCAGTCAGCTGTTTCCCCCATGTGTCTCCACTTCCCCTGATCACCTCATGTATGTATTTAAGCCCTCTGTTTTCTGCATGTCATTGTCGGGTCGTCTGTTGACCTCACCTCAGTCATAGTTCTAGTCTTCGTCTGTATTTCCACGTTAGTCATAGTCTTAGCCTGTTTATTTCCACCTCAGTCATAGTTATAGTTTTTGGTCTTAGTACCTTTAGTGTTTTGTTTCTTAGTGTTTTGCCAGTTCGTTTTGGTTTCCTGGTTTAACCCTGCCGTCATTTTAATAAAGCCTCACCTTTCTGTTAAGACCTTACTACTCCGTGTCCTCATCTGCTTTTGGGTCCTGTTTCCACACACATCGGCGCACCCCGCCGTGACAATGGGAATAACAGCATTACAAGTAACGGCGTTACTAACAGCATTAGTAACGCCAGGTCTCTCTTGGAAATGAGCTTTTTTTACCTGGATAAATAAAGGATTAATAAAAAATTACTAATGGCGTTACTTTTTCAGTAACGAGTAATCTAACTAATTACTATTCCTATCGTTACAACGCTGTTACAGTTACTAACAAGAAAAAGCGGTCCATTACTCTTTTTCAACAAACAGATGCATGCATCTTATATCAGTTGCATGGAAGTAGCTGACTACGTAAGTAATCTGGACGCTACAGCTTTAAGCAGCTGCGTGCGCTCCCGCGGACGGTAATCACGATCACTGTCGAGCACAACACCTGGAGCTAAGGGGGCAAAACAATCGCATGAGTGCTGCTGTTTTACTGAGGAACAATAAAGTAGTCGTGGTAAGCCAGTCACATGACCACTTCAAGACAAAGCAGCAAGGTGATATATACCAGTTTATAAATTGTGTTGATAGGCCACGTAAAACCAGAATCATGATAAACAATATATACGTGGCGTTTTTTCCTCAATAGTTTCCTTATGTTTACTGTCTAAGGACAGTGCTAGCAAGCACTCTCTGCTTATGAGCAACCCCCCCCCCCCCCCCCCCCAAAAAAAACAAAACAAAACAGAGGACGTTTTAGGAGTGACGGTGCGAGAGAGAGAGAGAGAGAGAGAGAGAGAGAGAAAGAAACACAGCAGAAAAAGAGAGAGAGCGAGTTTTGAGATGTGATAGATTTGTGACATTTAGCGTGTTTGGAGTGTGTAGTTAATGTTTTGTCTTGTGTAGTTAATGTGTAGTGTTGTGGATAGTTTTGTGTTGTGTGTCAGAACAATGAGGCGTCTGCTGTCTCCAAGTAGAAAAAGGTAGAAAAAGGAGTGATACACCTGCTGCTGTCAGACCTGCAGGTATCAGGCTGTGATGCTCTCCTTTATAGTGGACAGAGATAATTTTTTTGGAGTGGCACAAATAATTTGTGTGGCATCTTATTGAATGCAGAACAGCTGATTGTTCTGTAAATAGTTTGAAATGGTTATTTAAAAAATCAAGATAAAAGGTAAATGAATGCAAATAACTTTGTTGTTTGCAAAACTTGTGCATAGGATTTTAAAATTGACAATTTATATTTGCATTTAAAGTTATGAAATATGTTTCATTAAACATGTTTGTGGTTGTTACAGTAAAAAAATATAACTTTTTCTACTCTGATTTTATGTTTTTTGTCTGATTTTAGATCAATTGTGTTAATACAGTATGTCAAAATGAAAACATAACTGTAAATTCAGACACGTGAGGTTGTGCTGAAAAGGATGATACCAAACAAGCAAAGTAAATAGTTTTTAAAGGTAAAATGTGGAGGGAAAATCAAAAGTAGTCTGCTGCGGGCCCCGGTCTGGATGGGCCTGGGCCCCCTGGTCCTGGAGGGTTCCAGAGTGTGGGGGATGTACTCCAACCCACCTCTGGCGCTGGTGCCCTACCCTCAATTTTAAATGCATTTAGACACTAAGGGTTTTCGGGAGGAGCCGTGCTGCTCTCTGAGAGGAAGCAAGTACCATGCTCTCCTGAGTTTTAAATGCACTTTAGAACAGCACACAGCAACACTACATATGAGCGGGCGTAGGGAGGTTTGAGGTCTTCACTCAACCTGGTTCTGTTAGCCGTCAGGGCTGGGGGGCTGGGAGGAGGTGCTCGCCGTCAGACTGGGGTCTGGGATGCGGGGCCTCCCTGCTACTGCAGATAAGGAGGTGGTCCGCTTGCCTCCACCCCAGAGAGAAGGGTTACATCTCCTGGGTCTAGGTGCAGCTTGCCCCTCTGAGGGCAGGGGTACCTGGACCTGGGATATAGAGTATGGTTGGGGAGTATAACTGTCTGTGCAGTGTCTATTTGTGTCTGTCTACACGTTGGGTGAGTGCCGAGTATTTGGTTGTGCATATGGGCTGGGAATGCACGTTTGTGTCCGCGTGTGCCTGTTCGTCTGTGTCTATATGTCAGGTTGGGTCTTAGACTCAACCTCTCTGGGTACACCTCAGGCCCTCTAAAGTACGGAGGCCTATCTCCCCTCACCACACTCCCTGCCGGTGGTTGATGCCCTCAGACGTTGGTGTGTTGGTGGTCCTTGTCGTCTGGGGCTGGGCGCTCATGTATGTACCGGCTCACCCCTGGTGGCCGATTGGCGGGGCCAGGCGCCTGTAGCCCGGCTGGGCTCCTTCCAGGGGGTGGGATGCCCTCAGGCCTCTGGCCTCTGGGCCTGAAGCTCGGTCCTCTCTGGCACAACTGGCTGCCGGCAGAGCCCGCGGGCACGCCACTGCAACCCCCTCTGGTCTCTGCTCCGTAGCTGCAGGGTGACCTCTCCTTTGGGGCTCTACTCAGCTCTTCCCAGGAGGGTGGCACGGTTCCCCCCCCTTTGGTGGTCTTCCTCGGGTCCATGTACTCTGGGGCCTCTGGATATTTGGGGCCTGGATCTCCTCCATACCTGCTTCATGCCCTGGGGGACGAGGCTATGGCTCCCCACACTCCCTAGCAGATCGTTACATGGAGAAACCTTTGGAATACAAGCATGCTGATCCACACAGGTATGCACAAAGGCGTACACAGAGGTGTTCACAGACGCGGACTACACCTTTCTTGGCTGCTGGCTCAAAGCACATTGTGCGCTGTCTATCTTGCGTGCTGCACAATAGCATTTAATATTTAGTATCTACTGTTATCTACTGCTAGCTAGTTTATTGTGATGGTGCTGTTTTTTTTTATTATGTTGCTCATACCTTTCTCTTCTGTTTTTTTTCTCCAAACAGGTGGTCCAAGTGTTTTGTTTGTTTGTTTGTTTGTTTTTCTTCCCCCCTTTCTCACCGTCTCTTCTCCCCTTTGGTTTTCTTTCTCTCCCTCTCTTTCTTTCATTCTTTCTCCCTGTCCTATCCCCCAGTCATGTCTGTCCCGTTTGTAGCAACCGAAAATAAAATAAATTCATAATTATAATAAAGGTCAATCAAATGGACCAATATGGCAAGGCCATGATGATCCACTTGGTAAAATAAATCCGCTTGGCATCTTTCTTGGCCTTAAGACAACAATTCTGATGGCTAAAGATCCAAACGGGACACAAAATAAATTAATTAATTAATTTTAAAAAAAGGCCAATTATACCCTGGACCCCAGAGGGTTAAACATTTTTTTAAAGTAACGCAATAGTTACTTTTCAAGTAATTAGTTACTTTTAGAATATTGTAATTCAGTTACTAACTCAGTTACTTTTTTGAAGAAGTAACTAGTAACTCTAATTAATTACTTTTTCAAAGTAACTTGCCCAACACTGGTGGCCTAGGATTAAATAAGCTTATGCTTCTTCCTTCCTTTTTTCAACTGAATAACTTGCTGCTCAAACAAATCCTTTTCAGCTCTTGGTGCATCTTCTCCCTCCTTGTGACCTGCTGCCATTATATAACATGAAATTCTCAAATATTATCAGAGACGCACCTGAAGACAGGATAAACAATAATATTGTGTTACTAGTTGATAACAGTCTGAATGGAGTTTTAATACTATTCTAATGATTGTATTAAGACATCACAATGTATGTGATTTATCTAATAAATACAAGAGGCTGCATTAAAAAAATTAACTAGTCTTGTGTTTTTCACAGAGAGATATGGTATGGTCGTTGTGTCCTTGGGCAAGACACTTCACCTACCGCCTACTGGTGATGGCCAGAGGGGCCGATGGTGATATGGCAGCCTCGCTTCCTTCAGTCTGCCCCAGGGCAGCTGTGGCTACAACTGTAGCTGCCTTCACCAGTGTGTGAATGTGAGAGTGAATGAATAGTGGAATTTTAAAGCACTTTGAGGGTCTCGAAAAGCGCTATATAAATGCAATCCATTATTATAACAGTTTGGTTATAATGTTCTCATAAATGCCTGTACATGGTAGTGTTTTAGTTTTTAGTTTAAATCATCACAAAGGGCCCTGGTGAAGAATTTTGTGGAATTTGACATTAGAACATGTTTAATTGTTTGATTTCAGGACCAAATCCTGTTTTGATGGAAAATTTTAGATTTACAGATGTGAGTAAAACTTCCTGTTCAATAATTTCTAAGGTGAGCTACAGTACAGTTTCATAGTGTACATGATGTGATCAACTGACCTGTTACTTGTGCTCTGAGGTTTACTGCTCTTTGTGTGGAATTACACAACTGATTTCAACAAGATGTAAACAGATTTTTCAAGAGCTGCCTTGGCTGATTTCCAACCCTTATACTGACAGTATACTATTATCTTTATACTAGACCCGTGGCTTTCAAACTGTGGTACATGCTCCTTGGTGGTTTGTGGCCTACCTCTAGTGGTACACGGGAAGTCTCAAAAAAACTTTTAAGATTAAATAGTATACCATGTTCTGATTGAGATATTTCTGAAAAATTAAAATGCACAGCTCTGCTATCACTTCCAACATAAATGAAGACAGAAAACTAGACAGCAGTGACGTTTGTAGGGTTACTGAAGTTGGGCTGGCTGGTATATAATAGGGGTGGGGGAAAAAATCGATACTGTGTAGTATTGTGATATTTTGTTTGCTAATAATGTATCGATACAGGGACAGCAGAAATCGATATTTTGTTACAAAAAAAGTTTTTGTGCTCTGACTTCAGAGCATGTTGATCAGCTCCTTTTTCTGAGCAAGAATCCTGACATTGCTTCACTGTCCAAATGTGTTTAACTTTTTTTTTGGCCAGCAATAAACATGACAGTTTAATTATTTTAATTTAAGACATGTTTTATTTTAATTAAGTTTAAAACTTTTTTATTTAATGTAAAATTATATTTTGTTTTAATTTACTTTCAAGCTCTTCTGTTGCTGAAGGGGCTGCATAGTTTTTACAAATTGCATAGTTCAGAATAGCTATAATTGTACCAGATGGTTGCATTCAGTTAAGTTGGACTAGACTGTAATACAAACCGTTCAGTTTGTCAACAATAAAACTGACTGAAATGAGAGAAAGACTGAGTGCGAGACTTTGATATTAGATAAAATGAATATTGATAAAGTTTACCTTTATGTACAGAATCTGAATATCGCAAAATATTTTTAAAAATTGCAATAATATCGTATCGTGTGTTAAGTATTGTGATAATATCGTATCGTGGAATGTATGGTGATTCCCACCTCTAGTATATAATGATGTCAAAAAAATCAAATTTATTTATAAGCCCATTTAAAAACAACAAAGGTTGAACCAATGTGCTGTACATAATAAAAATAGTAAACATCCATAGGAAAAAAAACCCTACGTGGTGGCTAACTACACAGCTATGTTAGCATAATATCAACGCAGTGAAGCTGGAGGATGAACGCTAACTTTTTTCCACTTGTCAAGAAATTAATATATTGTTAGTGCTTATTTAGTGCTTATTGTTTCTACGCCAGAAGTACTGACAGGAAACTGCATGCTTTTGCAGAGAACGGGAAGTGTGCAGACAGAAAGTGAAACTAAGCAGAGTGTTTTGATTGAAACTGTGTGTGTGACATATATCAGAGATATATACGCATGTAGCTTGTAACACTCTCAGACCAGACCTGAGAGAGGCCGACAGTGATCACTGACTTTTTTAGGGGCTTGTTCAGATTAATTAGCACAAGATACAAAGCATTAAACCATGTTAAAAACACAACAGCCTTAATAAAAGCAGTTTTGACCCTGAAGCAGGGTCCGGGTCATCACTTAAAGGTCGGATATCCGGCCTAGTGAATGTTTTAATGCAGCACAGTTGTTATTATTATCACTTGGGGCGATCGTGGCTCAAGAGTTGGGCGTTCATCTTGCAATCGGAAGGTTGCCGGTTCGAGTCCCGGCTCCGACAGTCTCGGTCGTTGTGTCCTTGGGCACCTGTTGTTTACTGGTGGTGGTCACAGGCCTCTGTCAGTGCACTGTAGCTTGCCGTGACTGTGTGTGTGAATGGGTAAATGATTGTGTATAGTGTAAAGCGCTTTGGGGTCCTTAGGACCAAGTAAAGCGCTATACAAATACAGACTATTTACCACTATTATGACAGTTAAAATAAATAACATTCATATAAGAAATGAAATGGTCTTGTGTAAACTGAATATGGTGTTAAATAGGCGTATACTACTGTACTTAATAGTCGGTCATAAGGGTGATACTTCAAAAGCCACACATTTTATGAGGTGGTACTCACTGAAAAGTTTGAGAGCCACTGTGCGAGGCAGTATAGAGTTGGTATAGGTTGAATCCGATGACTTAATCTAAATGCAAGACTCACAACACACGGGAATGAACTCAAAATGCAGCTTTATTTGCTGACTCAAGGAAATGATACATTACTAAACTAGACTGGGCAAATACAACATAGCGTTTTCAGTGGGAGAAACATTTTGTCACTCATCCAAGTGAGTTCTTCAGTCTCGGCTGACTGCAGGTTTCCCCAATCTTATAAACAGTATATTTTAATAATGACTGAAACTCGCACCAATGAAGGAACAATGGGCTGGGAGGTCAGTTCCTTGATCATTAATATACAAATTCTCATGACCATTGATCAACAACCACTAAACTTACACCTACAGGCCAGTGGACACTCTTTCAGTGATGAGTATATCATTGAGTACACATCCTGGGAGAAATGCTGGTTTGAGCGGGGAGTCAAAACAAAAGGAAGGGTAAGACCATCTCTGAATCGGGGAGGGGGCCTATGGGTACATGTTTCACCATCTTACAATGCTGTGATTGCAGCCATTCCCCAACTATCTGTCAATGGTACTCATAGCCATTGATTAGTGGTCTTTGATCAATGAGCTCTGATCAGTGGTTGACCAGGGAGGGAGGATAGGCAAGAATAGGAAGTAAAAAAGGAGAAAGGGGGGGGGACAAAGGAGACAACAAAGGAGTAAAGGAAAGAGAAAAGTAAAGGTGTAAGGAGGTAGGAAGAAGATGCCTCTCTTGGAAAGAATATCGAGGGCATTTAGACTTTATTGTCCTGCATCTCACAGAAGATGAGAGACAATTGTTTCTGTCATCTATTTCTCTTTCCACAGAGAAATAGACTGATGCTGTGGCAGACTAATTACTGACTAGATTAATGTCATATTAGGGTGCAACAGCTGATTTTTGACCCGCTAATTTCGGAGAGATGATTGACCCAGAGCAACACATAGATGTGTGCCTGTAGTAAAATAGGATTATTTTATTATCTGCATATTTATTACTGGTGCACATTTTTACCTATAGCACACTTGTTGCCAAATGGAGTGATCTGGTTGGTCAAATGCCTTTTCACACATACATGATGATTAAAAATAATAAATGACTCTGTGGTGGGGCATGGCCTGCGGCGCCATGCAGGGAAGGCGGACACATCTACACGGCATCCGCAGACATGCCCCACCGACTTAAGTTTTACACTGGGTCCTGTGATTGTTGTTGTTGGTTTTGTTGAGTTTGAGATCCGCAGCTCTCTGTGTGTATGCACATCAACCCTGAGTATTAATAAAGAATGCTGAAAAGCATAAATGTGTCACCGGGTCTGCCGTGGTCATTCACAGTGGTGCCGAAACCCAGGACAGGAGGCACAGCAGACCCCGGACTGGGCCACAAGAGAGAGGAGCTGGGGCAAATGATAGCTGAGGTGGCAACCATGCAGCGGGAGCAGGTGGCAGTGTGGCACCGCCAACAGAAAGAGCTGCAGGACCAGACAGAGCACCACCTGCAGAGAATGAAAGATCTGGCAGCGCTGATCCGGACCTGCCCGACACCGCCGCCACCAATTCATTGAATTCAGTGAATAACAGTATGTTGTGTTTCTCTGAAGCTCAGTTCACAACCAGCTCCTCTGCATTTTAAGCAAGTCTGAGCTCATTAAAATGAATCTAAATGTTTGATTTCTCTCTCTTAATGTGATTTTATCACGTTCTTACTGTTTCACTCATTTTTGGAAGCTAATCATTTGAAAATGTTTCAAATGATTTTCTCCAGCTGAAAATATTGGATCATATTGGCTTTGATTTGTTTGATGTACAGGAAGTGCAGAATTATTAGGCAAGTTGTATTTTTGAAGAATAATTTTATTATTGAACAACAACCATGTTCTCAATGAACCCAAAAAACTCATTAATATCAAAGCTGAATGTTTTTGGAAGTAGTTTTCAGTTTGTTTTTAGTTTTAGCTATTTTAGGGGGATATCTGTGTTTGCAGGTGACTATTACTGTGCTGGCAACTTAACAAAAAACAAATATATACCCATTTCAATTATTTATTTTTACCAGTGAAACCAATATAACATCTCCACATTCACAAATATACATTTCTGACATTCAAAAACAAATCAGCGACCAATATAGCCACCTTTCTTTGCAAGGACACTCAAAAGCCTGCCATCCATGGATTCTATCAGTGTTTTGATCTGTTCACCATCAACATTGCGTGCAGCAGCAACCACAGCCTCCCAGACACTGTTCAGAGAGGTGTACTGTTTTCCCTCCTTGTAAATCTCACATTTGATGATGGACCACAGGTTCTCAATGGGGTTCAGATCAGGTGAACAAGGTGGCCATGTCATTAGTTTTTCTTCTTTTATACCCTTTCTTGCCAGCCAGGCTGTGGAGTACTTGGACGCGTGTGATGGAGCATTGTCTTGCATGAAAATCATGTTTTTCTTGAAGGATGCAGACTTCTTCCTGTACCACTGCTTGAAGAAGGTGTCTTCCAGAAACTGGCAGTAGGACTGGGAGTTGAGCTTGACTCCATCCTCAACTCGAAAAGGCCCCACAAGCTCATCTTTGATGATACCAGCCCAAACCAGTACTCCACCTCCACCTTGCTGGCGTCTGAGTCGTACTGGAGCTCTCTGCCCTTTACCAATCCAGCCATGGGCCCATCCATCTGGCCCATCAAGACTCACTCTCATTTCATCAGTCCATAAAACCTTAGAAAAATCAGTCTTGAAATATTTCTTGGCCCAGTCTTGACGTTTCAGCTTGTGTGTCTTGTTCAGTGGTGGTCGTCTTTCAGCCTTTCTTACCTTGGCCATGTCTCTGAGTATTGCACACCTTGTGCTTTTGGGCACTCCAGTGATGTTGCAGCTCTGAAACATGGCCAAACTGGTGGCAAGTGGCATCTTGGCAGCTGCACGCTTGACTTTTCTCAGTTCATGGGCAGTTATTTTGCGCCTTGGTTTTTCCACACGCTTCTTGAGACCCTGTTGACTATTTTGAATGAAACGCTTGATTGTTCGATGATCACGCTTCAGAAGCTTTGCAATTTTGAGACTGCTGCATCCCTCTGCAAGATATCTCACTATTTTTGACTTTTCTGAGCCTGTCAAGTCCTTCTTTTGACCCATTTTGCCAAAGGAAAGGACGTTGCCTAATAATTATGCACACCTGATATAGGGTGTTATGTCATTAGACCACACCCCTTCTCATTACAGAGATGCACATCACCTAATATGCTTAATCGGTAGTAGGCTTTCGAGCCTATACAGCTTGGAGTAAGACAACATGCATGAAGAGGATGTGGACAAAATACTAATTTGCCTAATAATTCTGCACTCCCTTTAGAATTATAGAAGCGTTTTGACTGTTATGATTTCAGTTCTGAATTGTATAAAATACTGCATTAAATACAAAGAGAAAGTGATGACAGATTAGTTTATGTCCACAAAGGAAACTTAGCCCCCAAAAAAGCATTTTTACCAACCTTTTGTCTTTTGACATATAGATCGCTGAGTTTACAAGGCACAACTGAAGTCAACACGAATTGCCCCACATATTGAACCATACATAACAAGATGTGCAAATTATTTTCAAGAGTAGACAGATGGCATAATGCGTCGACTCCCTGCTTTCATTTGAGTGTATCCATATTAATGAATCATTTCAATGACGAAAAGAAACCGCTTCACAACAGCCAATGAATTGAACGTCACTCTTTAGGAGGTAGGCGTATTGATATCCAAGTCTACTGTAAAGAGAAGACTGCATGAAAGTAAATACAGAGGGTTCACTGAAACTCAAGCCTCAAGAATAAAAAGGCTAGATTGGAAAAAACAAACACAAAAAACAAAACAAAACAAAAACAAAAACATGTAAAACAGCCAGCACAGTTCTGGAAAAATATTCTTTGGACAGATGAAACCAGGGGTTCCATTACCTGGTTGGTATTGTTAATAATAAATTGTTGGATTGGGAATTTAAAATAGGGTAATAAAGAAAACACATTAGTTCTTATGGAGTCTTTTATTAGGTTATTTGACATACGATTAAATTGACAGCTTGTAACAGAAAACAGACAGTGGGACTGGCCATCCTACCTGTGTCGGAGAAGAGCCAAAGTTAGAGCTGCTTGCAGTTAATCATTTATCAATAACCTAAACATATGTGAAATGAGAACTTGTAAAGGTACTCACCTGTCCTGGTTGCTTCTTGCAGGATGTGGAGCAAAAGAGTGAAAGCGGCTCAATCACCTGTTTAAGAGCTCTTGGAGCAGACCAGTGTGCCGGGTTAGGGAGTATGGTTAAAGAAGGTTTTAATTTAGATAGAAATGGGTGAAGCTTATGTTATTGGTTTGTTTATAGTATGTGTTGGAAATATGTATATGTTTGCGATGTGCTTTAATGTTATTGTATGTTTGTTTGTGTGGAGGGTTATGTGTTCATTTTGATTAGTTAACCCCCATACTTGGGCTATTCCAGATGCTCACCTGAAAAGGTAGAGTATAAAAGGAAGCCATTTTGTTTAGTTGTAGTTAGTGTTTGTGCTGTTATCATGCGCCTTCTTTAATAAAGTGCCAATCCATGGATGTCTTTTACTCCAGTCTCGCGTCATATTATTGGACAGAACCTATGACCGCCGGCCAAAACTGACAATCAACCTCTACAAGAATGATGGCAAGGAAAACGTGTGGAGAAAGTGTGGAACAGCTTATGATCTGAAGCATAATCTGTCATCTGTAAAACACGGCGGAGGCAGTGTAATGGCTTGGCCGTGCATGGCTGCCAGTGGCCCTGGGAAACTAGTGTTTATTGACGATGTGACACAGAATAGAAGCAGCCGAGTCATAGACCTTGTTGTAGTTAATCCAGGCAGTGCACAGGTTGGCCAGCCTAGTCTTGCAGTCTTAGGTGACTGCTTGGTCTACCAGTAGGTGGTGTTTTGGGCCTCTGGTATTCTTGCCAGTTCCTTTATGTGCCATGCTCATGTACTGAGCCATGTGCCTGTTTATTTTGCCCACTATGATGCTGGACAGGATCTTCCATGTGGTACTGAGGCAGGTTATTGGCCAGTAGTTGGATTGGGGGGGGGGGGATCAGGACCGCCTGGCCCTCAGTTAGCCATTCTGGATGTATCTTGTTGACTAGCAGCTGGTTCGTTTGTACTGCTAGACACTTGTGGAGTGCAGTCAGCTGAACAGACCGTGTGAACCATGTCAGGGCCTGGTTCAATTCAATTCAATTCAATTTTATTTATATAGCGCCAAATCACAACAAAAGTCGCCTCAAGGCGCTTCATAGATACAGAGAAAAACCCAACAGTCATATGACCCCCTATGAGCAAGCACTTTGGCAACAGTGGGAAGGAAAAACTCCCTTTTAACAGGAAGAAACCTCCGGCAGAACCAGGCTCAGGGAGGGGCGGCCATCTGCTGCGACCGGTTGGAGTGAGAGAAGGAAGACAGGATAAAAGACATGCTGTGGAAGAGAGACAGAGGTTAATAACAGATATGATTCAATGCAGAGAGGTCTGTTAATACATAGTGAGTGAGAAAGGTGACTGGAAAGGAAAAACTCAATGCATCATGGGAATCCCCCGGCAGCCTACGTCTATTGCAGCATAACTAAGGGAGGATTCAGGATCACCTGGTCCAGCCCTAACTATATGCTTTAGCAAAAAGGAAAGTTTTAAGCCTAATCTTGAAAGTAGAGATAGTGTCTGTCTCCCGAATCCAAACTGGAAGCTGGTTCCACAGAAGAGGGGCCTGAAAACTGAAGGCTCTGCCTCCCATTCTACTTTTAAATACTCTAGGAACAACAAGTAGGCCTGCAGAGCGAGAGTGAAGTGCTCTAATAGGGTGATATGGTACTACAAGGTCATTAAGATAAGATGGGGCCTGATTATTTAAGACCTTGTATGTGAGGAGCAGGATTTTGAATTCAATTCTGGATTTAACAGGAAGCCAATGAAGGGAAGCCAAAACAGGAGAAATATGCTCTCTCTTTCTAGTCCCTGTCAGTACTCTTGCTGCAGCATTTTGGATTAGCTGAAGGCTTTTCAGTGAGTTTTTTGGACATACTGATAATAATGAATTACAGTAGTCCAGCCTGGAAGTAATAAATGCATGAACTAGTTTTTCAGCGTCACTCTGAGACAGGATATTTCTAATTTTAGAGATGTTGCGCAAATGGAAGAAAGCAGTCTTACATATTTGTTTGATATGTGCTTTGAAGGACATGTCCTGGTCAAAAATGACTCCAAGGTTCCTCACAGTGTTACTGGAGGCCAAGGTAATGCCATCCAGAGTAAGAATCTGGTTAGATACCATATTTCTAAGATTTTCAGGGCCGAGTACAATAACCTCAGTTTTACCTGGTGCTGTCCAACTCTTCATACTGGAGAACTTTTCTTCGATATCTGCCACTGCGATGGTTACTGGACCCTGTTCAGGGAGGTTTCTGTTTTTAGAGTAGACCACTGAGCATTAAAGTTATGGGTTGCATCCTTCTCCCATATGCTCTTCCAGTAGTGCTCAGTCTCCAGTCTTTGTCATGGTCCGGGTGGGTACAGGGTTTTTCCACTCCGCTGGGCTCCACCTTCAGGCAGAGACTCCAATCAGCTTCCACACCTGGTTCCAATCAAGTCACCAGCATATAGGGCTTTGGAGTTGACGTCACGCCGCAGTGCATTGTGGGATCGCGGCGCCATGTCAGTAGGCTAGAAAGCAAAACAAGTGCACAGTGTTGGAATCGGGACTGCCAGAACCATGCTCAAAATCAGCGCAAAAGCCAAAGGGCTGTATCGCGACCGATTGCGCCCAGACGCCAAGAGACGGTACTTTGAAAAAGTTCCGTGCATCGGCTGCGAGTACGTTGTTGATAAGACATAGGTAAGTCGGTTTGAACTTGATAACTTTATAAACAACTTCCTTGTTACAGTTTTTGATTTGCACGTACAGCCAACCCATCTATATTAGCCTTGGTTCATTACAGACCTTTTATCAAAAGTGTTTATGTGTTTCAGGTACTGCACTCACAACGACTGAATGAAACTGCATTACAGCCATGGGTCGTGAGCACCAATGGGAGGGTTGAGGCTGCTCACTGCACATGTATGGCTGCAGAGACCTGCACCTATGTCGCTGCTCTTTTGTTTAAAGTCGAGGCTACAGTGCGTTTCAGAGGCACCAGAACTGTAACAGATGAGCCAGCATATTGGGTATTGCCCGGAAATATGACAAAGATACAGCCCAAGGTTGCACATAACATTGACTTCTCCTCAGCAGCTGCCCAAAAACGTGGTCTTGATTAAAATATAAACACACCCTCCTTTTGCCTTTGAGAGGCAAAAGGAAGCGATCGCAAAAAAGGCAGATTCCTATTGCAAAGCTGGAGGATTTGTCACCATTACTGGATACACTACTGTCAGGTACAAATACAAATCTTTGTTACCGGCGCCAACCACTGTGACCTTGTTGTGTGGACAGAGAGACCTTGCTGTGATACGCATCTTCCCTGATGTGGATTTCTGGGAACCACGTTTAAAGCCAGCACAAGATTTCTTTCTTTAAGTGTGTCTTCCTGAACTTGTTGGGAAATACTTCTCCAAACAACGTGCTGCTCTAAATAGCCTGTAATGTTTAATTTTGTGGTTCAAGATTGATGCCAGCTGTGTGTTGCCATGTAAATAGTTTGCATTTCATTTTTATGTACTTGCTAAGTACATGTGAACAGATCAAGAATAAAAAACAAACAAATATACTTTTCTTTTCTGTTTTATTGAAACTACTTCACATAAAGTACAATTATTTACAATGAACTACACATGCAACACAACAGCTTTATGAATACTCAACAAGAGAAAGTTTCATTTGGCGCTGGTTTGACAACCACACTGGGGCACATATTCACCAAAACACAACAAACCTTAACAATCTTATCAAGCAGTGTTGTTTATTTCTGCTCTGCCCTGTTCATTGCACACAATACTTCGTCTGCCCTTTAGCTTCCGTGATGCTGTCTGTCCGATCGCCACTGTCCACATTTGCAGCTGGTACCTCATATCTTCCACTTGTCCAACACAACTGCTGTCCACTGCCTCCATGACATGGTGATTTTGTTGTTGGTCTTCTGTCAGATCTTCATCGATCACTTCTGCACGGGGCACACCTTCAGACTCTGCAGCTGCATAACAAAAGCCTGTAAGATAAAATTAGTGACAGGTGTGCAATTCAACTGGAAGTTATGTGCGGATTAGTGTACAATGAGAGCAATTTGGTATGTTTTTAGAGGCCCATGTGCAGTGTTGGTGCTGTTGTAATCTCCCAATTCTTTGAATCTTTGGGCTGAAGGAAGGACAATACTCGGTGTATAAATGCTCAATCAACAATCATTTATTTCCATACAATTCAACACAAAGAGCATTTAGAATCATCATGATGGGGAGACATGCCTGAAGAGGCTCGCAGCAGTCTCGAAATGGTGATGTGTTACTCAGCTTCTTATAGCCGCTAGTGGCCCCCACCTAGTCGTAAAAGCCTAAACATTCACATTCTTTCTCTGTTACGGCGCCCAAGTTACGACCTCGGCTCCCTGTCTTTCTCTGCTCTCTGTAAAGGTGGGGGTATGGAATGTGGTCTATCTCCCCTGTCTTAGACACAGAGTCTCCTGCTTACAACCTTCTTTTTATGATTCAACAATAGAGCATGTCAAGAAAACAGTGTAACACATTCCCAGCAGATCAAGGATACAGAGTGATGCACATTTATCTAATGAACTAATATGTGAATGTGTTCTGTTAACTCAAAAGTATAATGAGAACTAAACTACATACAGATCACACGCTCTATATTAAAGGGTATAATATGATCTACAGCAGTATTCTAATTCAACTACTTTGATTACATATATAAGGTAACATATAATAACAGAATAATCTAATAGTGCCCAGTCTGGATTTGTTACATCCATGCTGCTTTGCCTGCAATAATGCTAAATCATAAGCTACTCAGTCGACATGACATGGTTCTGCAGCATCAGACATTAGCATGTTTTATCTCATTATCTATGACCTCAGCACATTGAAAATAACACTAAAAGCCTTTTAAGAGTGATATGAATTAATTTAGAACTCACCGGAAAGAAAATGCGGAGAGCAAACCAACAAAAAGCTGGGGACTGCACAGAACTCGATCCGCTCGTCTCACCGCTGCAATGCAAGCCTGACGTCTTTGTTTAGTAATATCGGATACATGGGATCCCTCACGTTGCCTCCAGGATGGAAAACGATGAAAAGAGAGCCCGTTATCCAGTTTCTTGCCTTCACGATCGTGAGATCTCAACACAACACATACGAACCACAGCTGAAGCTGTATCCTGTGTCTGGCCTACTGTCATGGCGAAAGGGAGGGTGGCCCACCTCCCGTGACATCACGCTCCAAAGCCCTATAAGACCAGCATTCACAACAGACCTCTGCCAGATCTTCTGCTAACTCATGTTAGTGCTAGGCCGCCAAGCCCTTGTGAGAGCCCTTAACTACTGCTTTTCTCCTCACCGTGTTTTCTTTGTCATAGGACCCACCTGGCAGTCGCTCTTCCCAAGCTAAACTACTCACATCTCTGCCTGGACGCTGGTTCTGTCATCTGGTTGCTTCCGTTCCATCATTGGACTACATTTGCCTGCCTCCCAGCCAAGTACCTCACTCCAAGTATATTCTGGATCCTCTCTGGACACTCCTCACCCAGAACCCCTTGGACACCCCCTCCTCGCATGACACTTTAACCTGCAACACGTAAGCCCTAACCACCATAGTCTAATCCTTCAGCTGTGATTCACTAGACTGCCACTAACTACTTGTCTCCTCTCATTATAGTGACTGCGTACCTCCATCCAAGCCGCTGCCCCTTTTTCCATTCCCAGGATCTATCCATGAAATCTAGCACCTAGTCATAGCACTCAGAGTTTCATGTTCATAGTTTGGCCCATAGTTCTCAGTTCATAGCTTCCACAGTTCATAGCATTCTCCATTCATAGCATTCATAGTTTCCTGCTTTGTAAGTTAACTAGGCACTGTAAATAAAGCACTGTGTTCACGCCCGTTTTGCCTCCCTCTGTGTCTGCATTTGAGTCCACACCCACAGCCTGGCCCTCTCGGCCGTAACAGTCTTGGTGGTTCTGTTCTCATGTTGTTCGCCTGCCACTTAGAGTACACCTAGTACACCATGGCTGGTTCTGTGGAGAACAGCTGGTTTATTTCCCCCCCCCCCCCACCTTCTAGCTTTCTGGTGTGTCTGTTCAAAGGGCTGGTCAAGGCTGTGAGTCTTTGCTTGCAATTTCCAAAGCCTCAGGTATGGAGAGCTTGCTGTACTTCTTCATCACACCATTCTGCAGCTCTAATAGTTTGCTAAACCTCTGTGCTATCTTGATCAAGCCCTCTGGTCTCCTTCTCCATACTGGTACTGCTTCTTGTGGCTCTTCATCTTCTGAGGGTATTTCATGTAGTTTTGGTAACTGACAACGGATGATCCAGGTTTCAAGCTTCTCCATGATCCTTTCTCTCAGGTCAGTCATCTCGCACTCAACGATTCTTCTTCCATCATGCTTGCCCTGTTAACACCTGTTAAATCTTGTTAATCTGGGCGATGTCCGAGCCGGTATGGCTTCATCTTTATGTCTGTGTCTGTGTCTGTGTGTGTGTGTGTGTGTGTGTTAAAGAAATCAAAAAGCTTTCACCACCAGAGGGTGACAAATGACTTTCAACACACTGTAAAAAAAAATTGTTGCGAAAACTTAAAAACTCAAGGCAACCTACTGCATTTACATTTTTAGGTTCTAATGGATAACTTTCAAGTTTAGGAGAAAAGTTGCTTCAACTAATGTTTTTGTGTTTACAAGATTAATAACTGTGCTTTTTCTTAATTCATATTTTATTGTTTCAGCAATTATTATTGTTTTAACAACACACACTGGCACACAAATTATTTGTGCCAGTCAAAAAAAATTGCTTGTGTTCAATATAAGACAGAAGAGAACAGCACAATCCTAAACCCTGCAGGTCTGACAACAGGAGGTGTATCAGTCCTGTTTGCATGTGGGAACAGCGTTTACACTGGAATCTGCCTTTGATGGCTTTTTTAGAGCATATGTGACATTCAGCAGTATAACTGACACACAATACAAAACAATAACTACACAAGCACAGCACACTAACTCTTGCCTCCAAACACACTAAACGTCACTAATGGCTTACATATGAAAACTCACGCTCTCCTTCTTTTGCTCGCCCGCTTTCCATCGCGGGTGTCACTCCTAAAATTTCCCCTTCTCCCTAAACAACCAAGTGCCACATGTTGCCATATCATTTTTGATAGGCTGACATGGGAAACTTTAACACCAATAGGGAAGGGGTGTTTTTTGTTTTTGTTTTTCTTTTTTACTCGCAAGTGGAGAGTGTTTGCTAGCGTGGTCCGCTAGCAAAACTACGGAGCCCCGCAAGGGACATGGGAGAAAAAAAGAAATTAAGATGAACTTTTGCGAGATCTCGCAAAACTAATTAAAAACCGATAATTACTAGTAGAGCTAGGATCTAGATTCTGTTTTTTTGAGAGTGGAGTTACCTCAGAATGTTTAAAATAAGATGGAACACAACCTTGCCTCAGTGAACTGTTGATGATGGATAACAATGTGGGACCAATGATGATGAGTGTAACAGACAGTACATGATGCTATATATCTAAAGAACACAATGAGAATTTCATTTTACCTATTACTGTAATTAAGTCATACAGTGTGATTGGAGAAAAAGAAGTAAATGACCCATGCCCAAAGATTTCTTACTTTTTTTGACAATATTTGCTGTTTGTGTGACACACTACTAAAAATATGAAAAGCATACAGTACTTGGTTGAGACATAATATTTTAACAACAAAAGTATAGATATCCCCCCCCCTCCCCCCAAAAAATGGCTTGTTCCAGCTCCCCCTCTGGCTCTAGCGCTCTTTCTGGCAGAACGATGGTGGCTGAGACGCAGCGGAGCGGAGGTGTGCGTTTCTGGCAGAGGTGGGACCAAGTCATTGTTTTGCAAGTCTCAAGTAAGTCTCAAGTCTTTATCCTCAAGTCTCAAGTCAAGTCTCAAGTAATGTCAGGCAAGTCAGAGTCGAGTCTCAAGTCACTGGTGTAAAAGGCCGAGTAAAGTCACAAGTCTGAAATTTTGAATTTCAAGTCCTTTCGAGTCTTTAAAAAAAAAAACGAAAAAAGAATGTTGCAGTTATATGCTAAATGTAAATATTAGACCATGTAATTTTTAAATCTGTGTTTTTCTCAACACATGACAAAATAGTGAACTTAGAAAATATACACAAATTGTGAAATTGCACCTCTTTAAAATGCAGCTCAATTAAACCTAGCTCCAAGAATAATTTTCACCGACAGTTCTGAGATAAGCTGCATGTTATTCTTGGATGCGGTTGTAGGACCGGCTTTAAAATCGCATGACAAAAATATCATACACATTAAAAAAAAACTGCATCACCAACGTAGCCTGGAAAACATTTGCTAGTTAGATGAAGTCAGCTATCTCATTGTAGCATATTTATATGCATATTTATAATCATATGGTTCTTGGAGTGAGTGCATACACTCATGAAGTTTAGTAACTTCAGGTCACTGCAACAAGCCCAGGTACAGTTTACCGACGGATGGGTGCACGACCTTGAAATGCACCGTGTAGAACGAAAGACCATCGTACGTATCATAAGTTTACCAGTCTCACAAATTGTCTTCATAAATACACATTCGTTAACCATTTATTAATAGGACCTTTGAGCTCAACGGTAATTAATTAGTAGTGGAAATAATTTCTGGTACCCATCACAGAAATGTAGCAGTGACAATAATACTGTATGCTGTAATCGTACTGGGCAATTAGTGATACAAAACAACTGTTTTATCCTGTGAATAAAAGTATATGTTTTTGTCAATGTACCATAATAACAGAGGCGAAACGCAATATTGTGTCAGGACAATTCACTATTTATGCACAATAAATAAAGGAGCATAGCGCGACAATTTCTGTTCAGCGCCAGACTTGCTTGTAACCTATATCACCAATTATGTTATGAAAATGACGTATTAACTACTAAAAAACACTGACCTTTGTGTAAATGCTTGAGCAGACTAACCTGTGAGCTGGAGTGTTCTGGGACGTTATATTTGGTCTTTGAATGGCTGCAATCCAGGCCATCCGTCGCGTCTTTGTTACTTCGGAAACATGGCTTGAACAATTTCTCTTCAACGACGTAATCCGATAACAACCGATCTCTTTACCCGTCGGCTTCCCGTGGCTGTCATGCGACCAGCTATTGCAGTTAATAATACAACGGCTTCTTGACATTTTTGTGTTTCTTTTTATCGCTGTGTGACTGATTTCAATTGAAAGCCTGCGTGCGCTAGTACCTCTTGCCACGAGTTCCCAGAATCCTTTGCGGTTTTACCCCTGAATGACGTCACATTTTCAATCTCTATATAATATGCATGTTAAATTTTATATTTGGGGTGAAATATCAAGTCTTTTCAAGTAAACCGGTTCAAGTCCAATTCAAGTCCCAGGTCATTGGTGTAAAAGTCCAAGTCAAGTCACAAGTCTTAGAACATTTTTTCAAGTCAAGTCTAAAGTCATAAAATTAATGACTCGAGTCTGACTCGAGTCCAAGTCATGTGACTCGAGTCCACACCTCTGGTTTCTGGCTTAAAACAGGACATGTTAGCTGCATTTAACCTTCAGTTACTCTTTATATAGTTAGGTAGGAGTCAGACCATGTTTCTTTTTAGCTGAAAAACATTACACCCAGGTAACCTGCAGCGTTGAAAATGTGTTTTCCGACGATGTTTGCTACCCAACAATCCATCCTACTCTGTAGTAAAATCAACAGCCATTGAGTAAAAGCAGCAACATCTGACTGTCCTGTTGCTCCCGTTTAAATTTTTATAGCCTATTTAAAATCTAAAACTTAAAATTGTCCATAGCCTACTGTTGTTACCACTGTCCTGTTTGAAATGGAATGAGAGAAGTTGCTTATTTTGTCATATATACATGTGCCGATATTAAACCCAAGGTACTAACTAGCTAACTGACTGGATGCCCATTAACCTTATAACTCCTGTTGTGTGTGTGTGTGTGTGTGTGTGTGCGCGCGCGTGCGTGCGTGTGTGTGTGTGTGTGTGTACAGAGAGACAGCCAGGTTCATAATGGATTTAAGGAGGTTTTTTCAAAAAAAGGAGCCACATTCAGGTAAAAGTGTAAGATCAAATGATCCATCAGTCAAGAATAATGTTGGATCAGTGTTTCAATATTTATATATTTTATTAGATGTACATGTGGTTTGGTTATTTGCCTTTTGGTTGAAAGTACACTGAGAGAGGACTTTTTCATTAGTGATCTTAATAGTATTTTTTTTTCATATTAATGTAATTTTTTCATCTAATTGAATACAATCTATTTGTGTATGATTGTCAGTCCAAAGAGGGAGAGAGGAAAGAGGGGAACGTGAGTAGAAAGTACAAGGTCAGGAAGAACCAGGTAAGAAAACAGACAGGGAACAGTGACAGCCAAAAAAGAAACTGTTAAACTGCTTGAGAGAGTTGACCACCAAAAAGTGATAGACAGATTTGCCAACCTCAAGGTGAGGCGACATAAGTTAAAATAAAATAAAAAATCTGCAGAGCCATAGTAGTATCTGCAGTAAAGATCTTGTCATATATAGTATAAATTGTACCATAGGCAAATTTGCCTCCATTTGAATTGTTTTTTAATTAATACATTATACATTTGTACTTTTCAACAGAGGCGGAGCCAGACATTTGAAACACCCGGGGCTTAGCCCTAAAGGGTAGTATGCATGTGGGATTTTTTTTTTTTTTTTTTGGGGGGGGGGGGGGGGGGGGTTAGAAATGACTGAAAGATTAATAGGCTCTGTTTTGAGTTTTGTTCAAAAAAGAATGACTTCATATAGGGAAAAATATATATCACATGTGCAGGACACCTTAAACTAGTTTTTTAATTAAGCAGCAAGGCAGAACAAAGTCGGGCCTGTATCAAGACACACGGACTAAACCCCAATTCAACCAGACCCAGAACTGATCCGGAATTAAAACAGGACTGCAACAGTTCAAAATCAGGACTACTTGGGACTTAACCAAGACAGAACCACAATCAGAACTAGATGATAGTAGCACTAAAAATCATCATAGACCTGCACTACACTTATTTTTTAATTCTACCAAAGTACACTATTTAGATTGAGAAAAGTTTATAGAATTATTTAGCCTTGTTGTGCAAACAAGCCTGCATAACTTAATAAATATAGAATTTGAAAAATAACAAACCTAAAAAGAAACACTAGGTACGAGATACATGAGGACCTATGATACGGTGATACTTTTGGTAAACAACCATTTGACTAACATGTGTGTCTCACCCGCTCTTGTTCATCTCTGTTCTGTCCTCATTCTCTCTCTCCCTCTCTGTCCTCTCTCTCCCTCTTTGTGCTGACAATCATCAAATATACAGTTGAAACCAGATATTTACTCTTCAGATCAAAACACAAACACTTTTTTAATTGTAACATCAAATCAGACTAAATGTTTATTTTTTTAGATTGATAAATATAAAAAACATATTTGTTAACTTTAAGAGTAAAGAGAGAAACTATCTGTATTTCTTAATTGTAAATGGCACCAAATTGTATTCAAACTGAGCCACACTTATGGAGCTCCACAGTTCTTTTCCTGGTGTTTTGGTTGACATCTCTTGATTTTCCCATGTCACAGAAACAGGCTCTGTGTTTTGCCTTATATGCATCCACAGCTGTGCCACCAATTTACTCACATGGACTCTACTAACCTGTCAGAAGCTTCTTCAGCTCAGAATGGAATCGTCTGGAATTTTCTTATTAATTAACAATAAACTTAGTGTATATGTACTCCTAAATTTGATGAAAGTGATAATAAATAGACAGCTCTGTCTCTCTTTATTCTGACATTTAACTAATTCAAAATATATTTCAATATTTATCTAAAACAAAAGTTTACTCTAAATTGATGTTGTACAGTAAAAATGTTTTATGTTTTCTCCCTAAAGTGTAAATATCTGGTTACAAATGTAAATATCCTGCTGTGTCCTGAAATCCCTCTTGTTTTGCATAGAAATATACTGAACAACATACAAAGCATAATATATAAAATAACATTTTATAGTTTTTTCTTTGAAAGAAGCTCCTTATGTCCATTCTTATGTTTCAGTACATAACTGAAACCGATTTAGTCGGGGAGGGTAAGAACTGAAAATATGAAATAAACACACGTAAGCTAAGACTCTCTAAAAAAAATAGCATTTGTTCGGCTTTTCATTTCGCCATTTGTTGATTCACTTGAAGAGCAAGTAACGTAATATTGGTCAAGTGATCAGTTTCATATCAATCTTTCGTGATTCACCGTCATATTTACATTATTTGTACGGTACGAATGATTTGCTTTGGTACCTGGTCAAACTTAAGCTCTCCTTAGTATGGCTGGCTCCGTTTCTCCAACAGCGCACTCACTGCTGGCAGCAGCTGCCCCGCCCCCTCGCTCAGTCGCTTAGTGCCTGAGCTCGGATCATACCAATATGAGGGGGGATTCACGCACAGTCGTAAATTCCCACAGTGTGCACTATGTGCTTCGAATATTGTGTGTACTTTTTGTTTTATACAGTTGTCAGCCAGACATCTAACTATGAAAAAATTACACTCCAAAAGACCCCGGGCTTCTGACAAAACAACCCGGGCTTAAGCCCAGTAAGCCACCCCCACGCTCCGCCCCTGCTTTTCAAGGGCTCTTCTATTTTTAGAGTGTATTTTTTATGTATCTGTATTATATTATACATACACATTAAAAATTAATCTCTGTCCAAAAAATACACTGTTTACTTTTTACTCACTATGAGCATAATTTAGTAATTTCCCCTATTAATTAAGGTTAAGATAGGTATTTTTTTTATTCCAATCCATTCTTCTTTTTCAGTAGTAGTCTTTTGCGGCATTTAAATAACCTTTATCAGATTTGATGGTTTTGTTACAGACTTAAAAAAAGTGTTTTGCTTTTCTTTCACAAATGTGGGGATTAAATTGTGTTAAAATGTACAAAACAGTGATGTCATGTTTTGGGACGAGGACCCAGGCACAGATAGACTTGATGAATTTAAGAATCTTATGATTTAATGAAGAAATTTGCAGACTTGCACAGAGATGGTAAAGTTATGATGACTGATAATGGAAACGAAGACAACAGACGACGAGGACAGCCAGGAACAGGGATTTAAATGCACCAAGGAGACAGAGAGAATGGAAATGGAGACATTTAGGGATGCAAGGACTCACAGAGACAAGGAAGAAGTCCAATCGTGACGAGTAAAGTTTATCTTGCCTGGCTGGGAAGCTCTCTGGGTGCTCAGCACCCCCAAAGCTCTGATGCTAGAATCACCCCTGGACACATGACACTGAGGGGAGGCACTTGAAGAGATTTTGGATCTCAGGTACATCACCTTATTTACAACGTGATTGAGGAGAGTATTACAGTCTTCATCAGAAAGCAACACAGCATGCTGTGTTGGGGGTGAAACAATACTGTTAATGGTATCAAATGGAATTCTTGGGTTATTTTTATGACAGTTTATAAGATTATTGAAAAAAGAGGATTTAGCCTCTTTCACTGACTCATTGTATAAGTGAAGTAGTTCTTTGAAGTGTTCAAAATGGACAACCAGACCAGTGGACTTCCAGAGACGCTCTGCTTTTTGACAAGAGCATCGGAGGCTACACATATGATTGTTTAACCAGGGTATGCAGGAACTAACAGAGCAATGCCTAGTTTTGAAAGGAGCAACCTGTTTAAGAATGGCAAGACAGTGTTCATTGAAAGAATTAGTAAGGAGGTCAACATTGTCAGAGGTTGTGGGGATTAATCCAGTAATGACAAGTCTCAGGCATATCCTACCGGCAGCATCCCAGGAATAAAACCCCCAAAGATCCACTTCTCTCCAAAGCCAGCGAAGCCACTCAAGAAAGCCTGCTCTCTTGCCCGCTTCCTCCGATGAGGCCTCTGAAGCAAAAGTGAACTGATAGGCAAGAAAGAAGGTAAACCAGGGGCAGCGAAAAGACCGCAGGGGGGTTCAAAACGATCCACTGTTCTTGCCGGCTCTAGTGATCCTCGACCTCGCTGTCTGCTATGGAGCTGGCGGGTCACAGATGTCTCCAAAAACATCAAAGCACGTTTGGAAATATATGATATCTTGATAAATTGAGCAGATATTTGAAGCTTACACAGCTACATTCTCCCTTGAAAATAACTTAAGTTTCTTTTGTGACCCAGAAAGAGTAATATTTAAAAGTTTTTAGCCGCGCTTGTCCACCATTGCCGCGTTTGAGTTTTGGACGAAATGTATTCTGGGATATTTAGCTGTACCAAGTCAACACAAGTCATCGCCGCTGCATGCTCGATAAAACAGGTGGAGCAAGAACACATCCAGGAATTTTTTGTGTTTTTTTTTTTTATTTTACCTATGAGAAAACAGTATGTTCCATTACTGCTGTTGTTGTAGGAGGGGGTCAAAGTGAATGTGGTTCGATGGAGTTTTGAATTTTGGTGGTTCTGGTATTAAAGTCCTATACACCATGAGGGCAGCTACACAAACACTCCTGTACACAACTTTCTGCACAGAGCCTCATCACTAAATCCAGTAGGTTTATAACATTTAAAGGTGACTTTGTGCTGCTGCAGACATTAGTATATCTGACCTTAAATGTTTTCTTTTCTTTAAAATTCAAACTTCATGTTCACAGGCTGTTCTCATTTAAATTGCCTGCATAAAACAACAGGTTTAAAACATGCTGTGGTAAATTAAAATATGCATTCTGCACTCCATTTTCTGCACATTATACTTTCAAAATGGCAGAAATCTGGCGTCACATCGCTAAGGAGAGACGAGTGTGAGGTTGTTCAGATTCTCAGAGCTCAGATGTTTTCCCAAGTCCTTACCAACTCTCCTACCCACCTCTCCTTGACATTGGTGATGTAAGAAAATAGTTTAGGAAAAGGAGATAGGAGGGACTTTTGAACCCATGTCAAAGCAGAAGAGCCGCTGCAAATGTCACATGATTTCTTTTGGATGATGGGACTGGCTGCTGCTGCTCTGAGTGGATTTAGTAGACTGTAATCAAAGAAACAGACTGAGGAACATTTGCTGCAGGTTAATTATTGATATAAAGTCATATGAGGATGCAGCAGCTTACCTTTGATCCATGTGCTGCAGATTAAGTCTCGTTTATGGTCTGAATTGTTTAATGTTTATAGTGTTTAAGATTACAGACACACCCGTAGTGACACTATTGTTGAAAATTATTTGCGTGTTGCTATCTACAGTGTGGATTTTATATGAGTGTGTTAGCTGATCTTTGACCCGCGAGCCACATCTTAAGACTCTTTTATGGTGTGGAGTGCTTAATGTGAGAGCAGCCTGCAGATACAGAGGAGTGACGACGGAGAAGAAGCAGAGGATTTTCTGTTTCTACACAGACCTGGTGCAGACAGCAGAGCTACAGAGTGAAGAAGTTCATGGAAAGAAGCTGAGTAAGTGAAACTTTAATTCATTCCAGTCTCTGAGGTTACCTCCTCATCACAAAGCAGCTGCTCTTTGTTAGAGTGTTTCTGCGGAGAAGACTCGTTTCATCTCTGATGTCTGGTGCTGGATAAAGACTCCAAAGCAACAACAAAGTCTCCAACATCCAGCTTAGAGCCTTTCAATCAGAGTGTGCCGGTAGAGATTTGTTTTCCTCACATCACATCAGACTTACAGTCTGTGTGGGCATCTTCATGAGGAACGTTGTTGGATCAAACATATCTGCCACTGTTTGATCCTCTTTAACAGGGGAAGTGTGACTGTGCTGTGATGTTTAGTCACACTCAGTGTTCATGTGGACTCTGAACAGGCTCACAGTCAAACTATCAAACTGGAGTCCTGATATGAGAACCTGCTTCAGATGCTGGACTCCAGCTTGACTATGATGTTCAAGTTTTTTTGTTTTTGTTTAACGAAGGATCAGAGTTCACGTTTATCTGTTAAATATGCTCCAGAATTCATGGAGAATATTTAAAAGCACTAAGTGAGTGCCCCCTGCTGGTTCCTTCTGAGTGCTGCTGTTATTCTCCAATGATCCTGTAGGACAGATTTATGGATGCTTTGAGGGATTCGCTGCAGTCCTGCTGTAGTTACCCCGCCCCCACAGCTACACCTAAATGAAAATGGAAGCCATCAACAGTAATGACATCACAGCAATAAAATTATTTAAAACTCACAAACCTCTGAAAATCTGTATCTGCTGTTGAAGTGTTGCTGACTGTGTGTAGAGTGAATAGAGGACTCAAATACAGACCAAAGATGAAATGTGAACATAACTTGAATAATAAATTTCTTTTTTTTAAAAAAAACAAGAAAAAAGCAACACTTTTGACACCCTTTTAAGAAGCTCTCTTCTTCTGTTATCTGATCATGAACATCCTGTACAAAAAAAACTGTTGCTCTGCAAGTGCAAAGTTTCCAAGCAAACTGTGTCTTAACTTCCTGTTATCTGTCTCTGCAAGCATTTTTTTTTTACATTGACCTTTTACTACCCTCTGTCACCTTTCACAACAGATCATCTCTTCATGTAAGAAAATCATTTTAAAAGATCAAAGAGAAAACAAATATTTTCAATCAATTACGTTTAAGCATAAAAGCAATTACTTATGAGTAAGTTTTATCATAGCTAAATTATCAAACACCCAGAAAGTCATAAAATGATCCTAAAGCCCCTTATTTCAAATTAAACCCAAAATCACCCCTTCTTGACACATTCTATGTGTCAAATAAGCTAAAGACCCGCTACTGAAACTGAAAATGCTTCACCACCTCTTAAGAAACTTAACCCTTGTATGGTGTTCGGGTCTGTGAGACCCGTGTTCAGTTTTTTTCAAAAGAAAAATTAAACAATTAATTATTTTTTCACGTGTAAATGTGTTGTGTCTTTCCACTCACTCCACTTGATTATAACTGATTTATTTATAACATTTTATATAAAAGAAAAACAAGAAGCACATTAATTCATAAATGTGATCTAACAAAGGTAAAGGGAAAAAATTAACCATGTTTGCTGTTCATATGTCTTGTAATTGGGATGAAGTAAACATCTGTTGAGTAATTTAACATAAAATTGTTTGATAGTGTTAATTTGGAAAGCCAAAACTCTAGCGGGTCCACCAGACCCATGAACACTGGCTGAGTAACAAAAATACGAACACCACACAAGGGTTAAAAGAAAAAGTCTTGATGCATTCTCAATCATCCAGGAAAATAAATCTCCAAATGTTGATTCTGTTCATCTGGATGTAGCGTTTTCTGGGAGAAACGTTTCGTCACTCATCCAAGTGACTTCTTCAGTCTCAGCTGACTGCAGGTTTCCCCAATCTTATAAACAGTACACTTGCATAATGACTTGCCCATATGGAAAAGAAATAGTAAAAACTTATATGACTTAACTCATGAAAGTGGCCACTTTCTCATTACTTTCATATATTGTTTTAGTAAGTATCCAAAACATACAAGTTTCATTATATAATTTTTCAAGGGATCTTATATCTGTTTTCACTCTTGTATGCTTTTCATACAAGTTTCACACAAGACAGATACAAACTTTATAAGATTTATATATATATCTTTTCCATATGGGTGAAACCAGTCCACTGAAGTAACTGACCTCACAGCCCATTGTTCCTTCAGTGGGCTGGTTTCAGTCATTATGCAAATGTATAACTGCATTTTATATGAAAAGTCTAGCGATCCCCTATGTGACTCATAAATATTTCTTCTCCCCCTTTAGCATTTGGCATTTTCCCCACTATATAATTTACTACCATAATCTAAACCCAGTCAATAAAACAAAATGTTCTTAAAGCAAACATCAGCAACCCAAAAAAGTCTGCAACTCCAAACTTATTTAAACCTCCAGTCTCCCTCTCTCTCCCTTACGTGATTAATTGTTTGTCAACCTTCATTCCTCCTGACCTTGGTCCAGTCTTTGTTTCAGTGTCAAGTCAGTCAAACCTTTAGTCCATATCGTCAGTCCAGTCACACACATTCACTTACTCACACGCATTCACTCAAAAGAAAAAACTATTGTTCATCATTTTTGGTCTGGATTGACACATGGCAATCCTTTTAGACAGGAACCGGGTTCCCACAGATGGCTTCTCCCCAGCCCATTGTAATCTGGAAAAGCTCACCTTATATTTGCTCTCCCGAAATTTTTTTCTTTACAGCGCTGTTAATTCAATCGTGCAGGCCTGCTTAGAACAAAAATGAGAAAAAGAGAGCTGATTAGTAGCTCATCAAAACACAAAACATAATCACCTGACAGGATTTCTCTAAGTGCACTGTTACAATTTTAAAGGGCCAAGTTCTAACCATGTCCATGATTAGTAAAACTCCCTCTATTAAAATAAGAAAACAACCCTAACCTAACCGACAGAATCGACCCATCACTAAAACAACAACCCCAAAAATCTTAATCACAGAAAAGTTTTGCTTACTCATCTAACAACATGTTGGCCTCAGGTTCTTCAGCATCCTGACAATCTGAGGTCAACTGACATAATTTCACCTGCTAAATACAAAGAAAATCTTGTTAAAAGCAGCACCATTTGCACAACAGTAATATTCCCCATTAAGCACTCTAAACACGTTATAACAATGTGTCCTCACTAAATTATACATTTCCTGTCCAAATCTGCACTTCTGGACAGACCTGACCACCTTATTTAATTATCCTGTATTTTACCATTATATATCGTTAGCTTCATAGCATAATTGCCTAAGTCATTGACTTAGTCCAATGACTTAGGCAATTATGCTATGAAGCTAACGATATTATACCAAGTAATTCTTCTCAGTCACTGCTATGTTTCCTTCATTGAAAGCCTCAGACACATAGCCAGACAGGAAGCTTCTTTGACACCACTAATTTCAGCTAATTTCCATATTGAGTCACATCTTAAGAAGTTGCCTTGACAACAGAAATGCATATTTAAACATTACCACATGAAATTATTTTTATTTTTACCGTAGTCACTTCTTTTGCTCAATCGGCACAAGAGCACTACCAATTCACTATTTTTAAAACTACTGTAAGCTTTTAATCACTGGTTTATCCTTTTTCCTTTTCACAAAAATCACTTTATTGTCATGGGACTTTCGTGAGTTATTCCTCCAGCTCTAGCTTTAAGTATGTTAAATCTAGCATTTATGTCATGTAGTCACATTCATTCACATTCACATTCTCCAAAAATAATTTCACATGTAACAATTTGCACGTGTCTTTTCTATTCATTCAGGTACTTGTTAGTTTATTTCTCTCTTTAGCTCTCTCTCTTTTTTCTTTTTTCTTTTTTTACCTTTCTGTTATGATCCTCTGGACATTTCTAAACCTCCATGAGTTCAGTCTCAATCTTCAATCCAATTTTCCCATATGCTTTCACTGTATCACATCTAGGTTCACCTCTCACTACTGATCCTCGTCCCTGTTCTAACAGTTTCCTGTGTGGGCTCGCAGATCAACACAGGCCCAAATCAGTGGTTTCTTCTCTCCATTGCTTCTCTCTTGATCTTTTCAGTGTTTTCTTGGAGGTTCACTCCCAGCATGGCAAATCTGAAACTCAGTGTCCAGTGCTGTCCAGTGCTTTCACACAGTCAACCCACTGTTCAACTTCCCACCTTGTAATTCAGAGTGCATGTTCCATCAAGTGTTTTCTTACATGCTGCTGCTGGAGTCTTCAGTGCTATAGTTCAGTTGCACTGTCTTTTTGCCTGCTGTTATTTCTTTAAGTACACGGTGTTCTGTCTGTCTTCTGTCTTCATCAGGAGATTTACTGTCTTTTAAGCTTCTTCTCAGGATAAGGACAGAATGAGAGGTGAAGCTGTCAAATTTTAAGCCAAAGCCTGGCCTGTTTTCATCCCAATTCTGTTAATCTATCATTTTGCTGCTGTACTCATGTTTTCAATATGAGAAGAGTCCACCTGTATTGACACACTAAAACATTTAATTAATATAATTTTCATTGCTATGTCTTAATACATTCAGTCTCTAATTCCTCTGTTTTCACATATCACACCAACGTCACAAGCTCAGTTTTCTGCTTCACTTCCTGCCAGACACACACTCCCACAGCCACACAAAATCATGTTTTCATCTGTTTCTACAGCCTAATTGAACTCTTATTTTATATTTACAGTCTATAAACCCTCTGTAACTCTACTAAATGTTGATATAAAAGAATGCTCTCAGTACACACACACTTAAATATACTAAGCTCTTTGCATTTGCAAGCATTCACATCAAAATCTTCAGCGTGCTTAGCAGAGCTCTTTCAGACCTCAGGACAATTAATAGTTTTGGGTTTTTTTGGGTTTTTTTTCCCCACACATATCACCATTCTTTAGCTCAGCTTTGTAGCCTCATTCACACAATACTTTCATCAGCATTTTACACACTTCCCTGGACTTCGTTGTCTCTCACACACACACACACACACTTTTCTCTCAAAACAATGTGCACCTTTAATCATTCATCCAAATAACAATTTCACACATTTATATATATAACAAAAACTGCCACTGACTGCCAATAAATTATTTCCATTACCATGTCACATCTTCACTTCATCTTCCAAACCTTAGTACTGGTACACCTAACTTTACAACTAATTTAAAAGCCTCTAAGCCCAGCTTCGCCCACCTTGCTAGTCAATTGTAGCTGTTATCTGTCCAGGATAGCGGCCCGATTTCTAAGCCCTATGATAATTTATAAGCGCTTTCCGCAGCTCGACAGAAGGTAGTGTGCGTTAAAATGATTTAGGAACCAACAGCTGAGGTTTGGCCAGCTTATAAAATAAATGAAAAACAAAAAGCAAAACAAAAAAGTTCTTCCTGCTCTGGTAATTAGACTGTAGCCAGTAGACCGAGAAAGGCTCTTAAAAATCAAAGCTTATAAATAGCAGTTTTTCCAGGAGCCCTCCACAGAGTGGATTCTTCAATTAATGGTGAATAACTCTAACCTGGAGATGATTTATCAAACGGCCTCTTGATACACTGTCTTCAACTGCTGGACTTGAATTGAGCTCTCAGCAAACTGCTAAGCGTGGAGAGAGAGAGGGGTTAACATGTTCCATCCATCCATCCGCTTCCGCTTATCCTTTTCAGGGTCGCGGGGGGCGCTGGAGCCTATCCCAGCTGTCATAGGGCGAGAGGCGGGGTACACCCTGGACAGGTCGCCAATCTGTCGCAGGGCCAACACACAGGGACAAACAACCATTCGCACTCACATTCACTCGCACATTCACACCTAGTGACAATTTGGATTATCCAATTAACCTATCCCCTCAAGCTGCATGTCTTTGGACGGTGGGAGGAAGCCGGAGTACCCGGAGGGAACCCACGCAAACACGGGGAGAACATGCAAACTCCACACAGAAAGACCCCGGCCTGATGTTGGAATTGAACTCAGGACCTTCTTGCTGTGCGGCAACAGTGCTAACCACCGTGCCACCGTGCTGCCGTTAACATGTTCCATGCAGTGTAAACGCACACATTCATATTTTAAACAGTCAAAAAAAAAAAAAGACAGGTTCGGGCCACAAGAAAATGTGAAGATGGTGGTAGGATGGCAGTCAAAACTTATCAAAAAAGATCAAAGCTTATTACAAATCATTTTGAAAGATTAAAGCCAACCTCATTCAATAAAATAATTAGGTCACAAAGGTCACAAATAATCACATTTTGATACTTAATCCCACTTTGCAGACAGGTTTGGCCCAATTTCTGGTGTCAAGCCAGCACTGCTGGCTGACTTCTGGCATGGTAAGTAGTATGTCATCCAGATATGGGCCAGGCCTGGAGTTGATGGCACTGTTTATATGATGGCATGCCACATCTGACCCGATTGTGGTTTGGTTTATGTGGCCCAGGCTCACAGAAAAGAGGCCCAGATCCGGCATCAAGCTGGCACTTCTAACTGACTGGTGTCATGGCAGAGTGTATGTCAACCAGATGTGGGCCAGGTCTAGCAATTATAGTACTATTTATGTTCGTATTTTCCTATTTTAGTTAGAAGACCCAAATGCCTTGTTGCAATACTATACTGCTGTGGTAGCCAACGTTTCAAATGCAGGTTTGACAGGTTTGTCAGTGTACACTTTATCTAAAACCTAGTGAGGGTTTGCACATCTTTTCTGCTGGGTAGCTGTAGCTCAGGAGGTAGAGCAGGTCACTTACTGACCGGAAGGTTAGTGGTTCGATCCCTGGCTCTTCCAGTCTGTATGTCAAGAGAATTAATGTAGTTAGGAAGCAGCTTAGACAAAGTGTGTAATTGGGTAAATGTGGTATGTTGTATAGAGCACTGTGAGTAATCCAGTGCTATATATCAGTCCATTCATTGTCTGAACAGAGTTTTGTCATGTTACTTTTGTACTATTATGTTCCAGCACATGTTGTTATTGCGTGGCTTGATTAATGTATATATTAGGCTGAAAACTGGGGCCAGAGTTGAAACTGTTCTGGGCCACCACAGGGCCCGCAGTGTGTCTGCAACTGGCCCGTGGCTGCATAGAACTTACACATGGCCCACATATCGCAAAGAATGATGGCCTTTTGGTGGCCCAGACCAGGTTTGCCAGAGGTAATCCACACATGGGCCAGCACAGGATATCTAGTGTGTCTGCAACTGGGCTTGTTCTGGCCCATGTGTGGGACACCTCGGGCAAACCAGATCTGGGCCACCAGAGGGCCGTCATTCTTTGCGGTATATGGACCATGTTTAAGCACACTGTGTGGGCCAGATCCAGGCCATGCCAATTTTGCTATCTGGGATGTGTCTCTTATTTTCTCTTCTGACACTGAGATGAAGCAGAAAAGAACAGCTGATATTTGGACAGCACACATGATGGAAAGGAGGATTTGAGTTGATGTGCACATGAATGATTTGTGTTTCCTCTGCAGGTGAAGGTAGAAAGTGTGTGTGAGCTGATGTGGATGTGAATTCAGCAGCATGGATCAGTGTGAGGACAGAGAGGAGGGAGTCCCTCCCTCTAAAACCACTCTGTGTGGGGAACATGAGAGCCAGACCAAAGCTCAGAGGTGAGATGACCATCTCTAACTGTCCATGACTCTTTAACATGTCGCAGCTCAGCTCTCACATCACTGCTCCATTATTATTCACAGGAACCAACCTGAACCTCAACCCAGCTGTGTGTCCTTAAAGAGTGACCAGTCTAAAAAACGCTTGATTGAATTTAAGGAACAACCCTCTGCTGCAGAGAGGTGAGCTGATGGGAACATTAACTTTTTGATTGCTGATAATTTGTGTCTGATTTAAATGAACTACTTGATGGTGTTTAATGGTTGCCAAAGTGCTTCCTCATAGGGGGCCATATGATATGTTGGGGTTTCTTTGTGTTATTTGACACTATATAAATAAAACTGAATGGTCTCCTCTTCAGCAGATACAAGTTCATAAAGTATTTCTGGTCTGTATATGAAGTATAATTAATTTGATGTTGCTGTAATTGCATAATGAGAGGGGGGGTAATTGGGGGTTGTTTCCTATTTTCTTTTTCCTCCTTTAGCTGATGATACAGTGGGGCAAAAAAGTATTTAGTCAGCCACCGATTGTGCAAGTTCCCCCACTTAAAATGATGACAGAGGTCAGTAATTTGCACCAGAGGTACACTTCAACTGTGAGAGACAGAATGTGAAAAAAAAAAATCCATGAATTCACATGGTAGGATTTGTAAAGAATTTATTCGTAAATTAGGGTGGAAAATAAGTATTTGGTCACCTCAAACATGGAAAATCTCTGGCTCTCACAGACCTGTAACGTCTTCTGTAAGAAGCTTTTCTGTCCCCCACTCGTTACCTGTATGAATGGCACCTGTTTGAACTCATCATCTGTATAAAAGACACCTGTCCACAGCCTCAAACAGTCAGACTCCAAACTCCACCATGGCCAAGACCAAAGAGCTTTCGAGGGACACCAGGAAAAGTATTGTAGACCTGCACCAGATTGGGAAGCGTGAATCTACAATAGGCAAGGAGCTTGGTGTGAAAAAATCAACTGTGGGAGCAATCATCAGAAAATGGAAGACATACAAGACCACTGATAATCTCCCACGATCTGGGGCTCCACGCAAGATCTCATCCCGTGGGGTCAAAATGATCATGAGAACGGTGAGCAAAGATCCCAGAACCACACGGGGGGACCTGGTGAATACCTGCAGAGAGCTGGGACCAAAGTAACAAAGGTCACCATCAGTAACACACTACAACGGCAGGGAATCAAATCCCGCAGTGCCAGACGTGTTCCGCTGCTGAAGCCAGTGCATGTCCAGGCCCGTCTGAAGTTTGCCAGAGAGCACATGGATGATACAGCAGAGGATTGGGAGAATGTCATGTGGTCAGATGAAACCAAAGTAGAACTTTTTGGTATAAACTCAACTCGTCGTGTTTGGAGGAAGAAGAATACTGAGTTGCATCCCAAGAACACCATACCTACTGTGAAGCATGGGGGTGGAAACATCATGCTATGGGGCTGTTTTTCTGCCAAGGGGACAGGACGACTGATCCGTGTTAAGGACAGAATGAATGGGGCCATGTATCGTGAGATTTTGAGCCAAAACCTCCTTCCATCAGTGAGAACTTTGAAGATGAAACGAGGCTGGGTCTTCCAACATGACAATGATCCAAAACACACCGCCTGGGCAACAAAGGAGTGGCTCCGTAAGAAGCATTTGAAAGTCCTGGAGTGGCCTAGCCAGTCTCCAGACCTCAACCCCATAGAAAATCTGTGGCGGGAGTTGAAAGTCCGTGTTGCTCGGCTACAGCCCCAAAACATCACTGCTCTCGAGAAGATCTGCATGGAGGAATGGGCCAAAATACCAGCTACTGTGTGTGCAAACCTGGTAAAGACCTATAGTAAACGTTTGACCTCTGTTATTGCCAACAAAGGTTATGTTACAAAGTATTGAGTTGTATTTTTGTTATTGACCAAATACTTATTTTCCACCCTGATTTATGAATAAATTCTTTACAAATCCTACCATGTGGATTCATGGATTTTTTTTTTTCACATTCTGTCTCTCACAGTTGAAGTGTACCTCTGGTGCAAATTACTGACCTCTGTCATCATTTTAGGTGGGGGAACTTGCACAATCGGTGGCTGACTAAATACTTTTTTGCCCCACTGTAAGTTCCCTAGTTCCTTTTTTCTTTTTTTTTTTTTTTCTTTTTTTTTTTTTTTTTTTTTTTTTTTTAAATTTGCTGGAAATACTTGCATTGATTTATTTAAACATGTAAAAATAATGTAAATACAGTATGCAAGGCAAAACAGAGTTTGTACACAGCAAAATCTCCAGTGTTAAATTTACACTAGAGAGTGTCTATATGGGTCAACACTTCTGAGTGTTAAATACAACACTGAGTGTTAAATTAACACTTGACAGTGTTATGTTTAAAAGTAACCTAGTCAGTTTTGAAGATTAACAATGGCTAACACTGAGCAGTGCTGATTTTCTAACACTGGAATATTTCTAACATTTTGAGTTATTTTCCAATGTTAGAAAATCAGCACTGCTCAGTGTTAGCCATTGTTAATCTTCAAAACTGACTAGGTTACTTTTAAACATATAACACTGTCAAAAGTGTTAATTTAACACTCAGTGTTGTATTTAACACTCAGAAGTGTTGACCCATATAGACACTCTCTAGTGTAAATTTAACACTGGAGATTTTGCTGTGTAGAATTGTTCTGACCATTTCCATGATGTGCTCACACAACTCTTGGTGGCGCTGTCACTTGGTGTTCACTCGCTCTGCGGTAGAGTATCACTTCCTGTTCCTGCTCAAACACAGTGGTGTTTCTGAGTAGCTTATTTGCTTAGCAATTTAATTAACAACTTTTAAATACATTCTTCTTTCATAGTATAATCTTCACGTGCTTCATCCGAAGCACACTTTCTCTGTACTCACTACCTAATTTATAGCCAAAGTATTCACTCACTGTCTCTGTACTGTTTCGCTAGCTTAGCTCGTAGCCGACTCATTAGCACCATGGCTACTTCACCTGTCCCTCCAGCACTTTCTTGCTCATTGTGTCAGATGTTTAGTTACTCCTCGGCCTCCTTTAGCAGTAATGATATCTGTAACAAATGTAGCATATTTGCAGCTCTGGAGGCCAGGATTACTGAATTGGAGACTCGGCTTCGCACCCTTCATTCACCCATAGCTAGCCAGGCCCCTATAGCTGGTGCAGCCGAAGACAGCGTAGGCCCCGCTAGCTGTTCCCCGGCAGATCCCAAGCAGCTGGGGAAAGAGGGCGGCTGGGTGACGGTGAGGAGGAAGCATAGTCCTAAACAGAAGCCCCAGGTACACCACCAACCCGTTCATGTGTCTAACCGTTTTTCCCCACTCGGCGACACACCCGCCGGGGGTCAAACTCTGTTAATTGGTGATTCTGTTCTCAGACATGTGAAGCTAGAGACACCGGCAACCATAGTCAACTGTCTTCCAGGGGCCAGAGCAGGCGACATTGAAGGAATGACAGACTTTTAATTCATTTGAAAGCCTGATGCTTGAAGGATTGAAGGACATTTAAAACTGCTGGCTAAGGGTAAACGTAAATTCAGTAAGATCATAATTCATGTCGGCAGTAATGACACCCGGTTACGCCAATTGGAGGTCACTAAAATCAATATTGAATCGGTGTGCAACTTTGCCAAAACAATGTCGGACTCTGTAGTTTTCTCTGGTCCCCTCCCCAATCAGACCAGGAGTGACATGTTTAGCCGCATGTTCTCCTTAAATTGCTGGCTGTCTGAGTGGTGTCCCAGAAACGATGTGGGCTTCATAGATAATTGGCAAACCTTCTGGAGGAAACCTGGTCTTGTTAAGAGAGATGGCATCCATCCCACTTTGGATGGAGAAGCTGTCATTTCTAGAAATATGGACAAATTTAGTAAACCCCCCAAAATATGACTATCCAGAGTTGGGACCAGGAAGCAGAGTTGCAGTCTTACACGCCTCTCTGCAGCTTCTCTCCTTCTGCTACCCCCCCAAAAACCCATCTCCATAGAGACTGTGTCAGCTCCCAAAAAGACAAAAAACAAACTAAAAACCAGCAACAAACAACTTAAACATAAACAATTACAAAGAAAGAACAATACAGTATCCACATCTGAACCAAAGAGTAAAACAGTGAAATGTGGATTATTAAATATTAGGTCTCTCTCCTCCAAGTCTCTGTTAGTACATGACTTAATAATTGATCAACAAATTGATTTACTCTGCCTTACAGAAACCTGGTTGCAGCAGGATGATTATGTTAGTTTAAATGAATCAACACCCCCGAGTCATTCTAACTACCAGAAATCTCGAAGCACAGGCCGGGGGGGGGGGGGGGGGGGCGCGGTGTGGCAGCAATTTTTCACACCAGCCTATTAATTAATGAAAGACCAAGACAGACTTTTAATTCATTTGAAAGCCTGATGCTTAGCCTCGTCCACCCCAGCTGTAAAACTCAGAAACCAGTCTTACTTGTTATCATCTATCGTCCACCTGGGCCTTACACAGAGTTTCTGTCTGATTTCTCATACTTTTTATCTGATTTAGTTCTCAGCTCAGATAAAATAATTATTGTGGGTGATTTTAACATCCATGTAGATGCTAAAAATGACAGCCTCAACATGGCATTTAATCTGTTATTAGACTCAATTGGTTTCTCTCAAAATGTAAAAGAACCCACCCACCACTTTAATCACACTCTAGATCTTGTTTTAACATATGGCATAGAAACTGAACATTTAACAGTGTTTCCTGAAAACCCTCTCCTGTCTGATCATTTCCTGATAACATTTACATTTACAATAATTGATTACACAGCGGTGGAGAGTAGACTTTATCACAGTAGATGTCTTTCTGAAAGCGCTGTAACTAAGTTTAAGAATATAATCCACCCACTGTTATCATCTTCAATGCCCTGTACCAACATAGAGCAGAGCAGCTATCTGAACGCTACCCCAACAGAAGTCGATTATCTTGTTAATAATTTCACCTCCTCACTACGTACGACTCTGGATACTGTAGCTCCTGTGAAAACTAAGGTCTCTAATCAGAAGTACCTGACTCCGTGGTATAATTCTCAAACACGTACCCTAAAGCAGATGACTCGTAATCTGGAGAGGAAATGGCGTGTCACAAATTTAGAGGATCATCATTTAGCCTGGAGAAATAGTTTGCTGCTTTATAAGAAAGCCCTCCGCAAAGCCAGAACATCTTACTATTCATCACTGATTGAAGTAAATAAGAACAACCCCAGGTTTCTCTTCAGCACTGTAGCCAGGCTGAAAAAAAGTCAGAGCTCTTCTGAGCCAACAATCCCTTTAACGTTAACTAGTAATGACTTCATGAACTTCTTCACAAATAAAATTTTTATCATTAGAGAAAAAATTACCAGTAATCATCCCACAGATGTAATATTATCTACAGCTACTCTTGGTACCATTGATGTTAAGTTAGACTCTTTTTCTCTAATTGATCTTTCTGAGTTAACTTCAATAATTATTTCCTCCAAACCATCAACGTGTCTTTTAGACCCCATTCCTACAAAACTGCTCAAAGAAGTCCTTTGAGCAGTTTAATTAATTCTTCGATCTTAAATATGATTAACCTATCTCTAATGATCGGCTATGTACCACAGGCCTTCAAGCTAGCTGTAGTTAAACCTTTACTCAAAAAGCCATCTCTAGACCCAGCAGTCTTAGCTAATTATAGGCCAATCTCCAACCTTCCTTTCATATCAAAAATCCTTGAAAGAGTAGTTGTCAAACAGCTAACAGATCATCTGCAGAGGAATGGTTTATTTGAAGAGTTTCAGTCAGGTTTCAGAGCTCAGCACAGCACAGAAACAGCTTTAGTGAAGGTTACAAATGATCTTCTTATGGCCTCTGACAGTGGACTCATCTCTGTGCTTGTCTTGTTAGACCTTAGTGCAGCATTTGATACTGTCGACCATAATATCCTATTAGAGCGATTAGAACATTCTGTAGGTATTACAGGTACTGCACTGCAGTGGTTTGTATCATATCTATCTAATAGACTCCAGTTTGTTCATGTAAATGGAGAGTCCTCTTCACACACTGAGGTTAATTATGGAGTTCCACAGGGTCCGGTGCTAGGACCAATTCTGTTTACATTATACATGCTTCCCTTAGGCAGCATCATTAGAAGACATAGCATACATTTTCACTGCTATGCAGATGACACCCAGCTCTATCTGTCCATGAAGCCAGACAACACACACCAATTAGTTAAACTGCAGGAATGTCTTAAAGACATAAAGACCTGGATGGCCGCTAACTTTCTGCTTCTTAATTCAGATAAAACTGAGGTTATTGTACTCGGCCCTGAAAAGCCTAGAAATATGGTATCTAACCAGATTCTTACTCTGGATGGCATTACCTTGGCCTCCAGTAACACTGTGAGGAACCTTGGAGTCATTTTTGACCAGGACATGTCCTTCAATGCACATATTAAACAAATATGTAAGACTGCGTTCTTCCATTTGCACAACATCTCTAAAATTAGAAATATCCTGTCTCAGAGTGACGTTGAAAAACTAGTTCATGCATTTATTACTTCCAGGCTGGACTACTGTAATTCATTATTATCAGGATGTCCAAAGAACTCACTGAAAAGCCTTCAGCTAATCCAAAATGCTGCAGCAAGAGTACTGACAGGGACTAGAAAGAGAGAGCATATTTCTCCTGTTTTGGCTTCCCTTCATTGGCTTCCTGTTAAATCCAGAATTGAATTCAAAATCCTGCTCCTCACATACAAGGTCTTAAATAATTAGGCCCCATCTTATCTCAATGACCTTGTAGTACCATATCACCCTATTAGAGCACTTCGCTCTCGCTCTGCAGGCCTACGTGTTGTTCCTAGAGTATTTAAAAGTAGAATGGGAGGCAGAGCCTTCAGTTTTCAGGCCCCTCTTCTGTGGAACCAGCTTCCAGTTTGGATTCAGGAGACAGACACTATCTCTACTTTTAAGATTAGGCTTAAAACTTTCCTTTTTGCTAAAGCATATAGTTAGGGCTGGACCAGGTGACCCTGAATCCTCCCTTAGTTATCAAATCAAATCACTTTTATTGTCACATCACATGTGCAGGTACATTGGTACAGCACATGTGAGTGAAATTCTTGTGTGCGAGCTTCACAAGCAACAGAGTTGTGCAAATACAATAATGTAAACAAGCAAAATACAAGAATGGCTACATCTGAAACTAATAAATATATGTATAGTATATAATAGTATATGCATTATGCTGCAATAGACATAGGCTGCGGGGGGATTCCCATGATGCATTGAGTTTTTCCTTTCCAGTCACCTTTCTCACTCACTATGTATTAACAGACCTCTCTGCATTGAATCATATCTGTTATTAACCTCTGTCTCTCTTCCACAGCATGTCTTTTATCCTGTCTTCCTTCTCTCACCCCAACCGGTCGCAGCAGATGGCCGCCCCTCCGTGAGCCTAGTTCTGCCGGAGGTTTCTTTCTGTTAAAAGGGAGTTTTTCCTTCCCACTGTTGCCAAAGTGCTTGCTCATAGGGGGTCATATGATTGTTGGGTTTTTTTCTCTGTATCTATGAAGTGCCTTGAGGCGACTTTTGTTGTGATTTGGCGCTATATAAATAAAATTGAATTGAATTGAATTTCTAATGAGACTTCGGCAAAACTAGTTGTATCAACTGAAACGCCAGTGACATCTCTCTGGTTCTTACTCAGATCTATGTTGGAGTTTTTGCTATTAAGAACACGACTTTCAGATTCTGATAATTTGCTGTAGATTGTGTTTAGACCTGTTGCTTATTGGTTTGTTTTCCATTTTTCAGCTAATAGCTCTTCGAGAATCACTTCGTTGGTACATAAAAGCTATTTTATGGCTGTCAAACTGTGTTATCTCTGACATTTCCATAGATTCAACTAAAGAAATGGGAACAAATGTGTTCTTACACCAGGTCACTATGTGTAAACAGAACCCATGCAAACTCCACACAGAAACTCTGCAGCCAGAATGCTACTACTGCTAATATACTCAAATCACTGCTCGATCATTATTCACAGGAAAAAACACGGAATTAAACGCAAACATCATCCTGGATCTGAACCCAGCTTAGTGTCCGTTAAGAGTGACCAGTCTAAAAAACGCTTGATTGAATTTAAGGAGCAACAACCCTCTGCTGCGGAGAGGTAAGCTGATAGTAACATGAACTCTTTGATACCTGTCAGTTTGGTGTCTGATTTAAATTAACTACTTGATGGTGTATTATGGTTACCAAAGTGCTTGCTCATAAGGGTCCATATGATTGTAAAGATTTCTCTGCATTAATGTGGGGTCTTTATCTTATAATACAAAGTGCCTTGAGGCGGCAGTTGTTGTGTTTTGGTGCTTTATAAATTAAACTGATCTCTCTTTAGAAGATCAAAGTTCTTCAAAGTTCTTTCTGGTCTGTATATGAAGTATAATTAATTTGACGTTAAGCTAAAGCTTAATGTTAAGCCTGCTTAATCCATTCCCAAATCATGTTTAATGTGTACTTGTTCCTGGGTTATTTCCAGACATCCTAACCAATTTCCTTCCATCTAAAGTTGACCATCTGGGACTTCTTCCAGACCTTGGCACAGGGCTGACACATCATGATAACTTGTACTTATTTACAATTGCAAGAACTGATGATTTTGGAATCTGCAGTGTTTTGAAATTGTTCCAGGAGACCATCCCAGCTTGTATAAATCTATAGTTCCTCTTAGATCTTCACTGAGTTCTTTGGACATTCCTATTGTGCAAAGTATTGGTTAAAACAAATGCTTTTTATGCTGCCAAAGACAAACTATCACAATTTTTCAGTTGTCCCTGGCTGCAACAATGTGTTTCCTGTTTTAAAATCAAGGATATACTGTTCAGTTTCATACCTGTCTGTTCGGTAGTAAGTGGTTCCTTCTTGTTTGGCTAGATGCACTCTTACAGGAAAATCCAGCTGTTAGCTGTGATATTCCGGTTTGTGAAGCACTTTAAAAATTAGGCCTTGCATTCACTTTGCTTATCCTCACTTCTGATCCAACCTAATATCATGAAAAAGCATGTAATAGCCATGCACTATGTCCATTTCATGCTTTGCCTCTCAAAACATGAAATGTACAGGCACATAGAAGTTGCAATAAATTGCAGTAATAGCAGAATGAGATATTTTATCTCAAGCCAACATGAAAATTAAATCCAGGAAAGTTTTTAAACAGATATTATTAACACATTTACATATATATACATAATAGCCCGCTAGCTTAATTGATTCTGATGATTAAGGACCCTGCAATGTACTTAATATGTTTTTTGCTGACTACCAACTTCGTGGGTTTAAATATATTATCTCACCATGCTTCTTCATGCATGTCTATTTTACATTTTGGAGAGGCAAAGCCAGAAATGGACATGTTTATAACATGTTTGATACAGTGATACTGGGTTGTCTAATATGAAGTAATCCAGTCAGTGAGATGACATGAAGAAAAAAAAAAGGTCTCCAAAAAGTTTAGCACCTTTCATTCTTCTTGTCTTTAATAGTAAGTGGCTAGCTGGACTCAGTCGGAAAAATCCAGCTGTTAGCAGTAATGTTCAGGTTTGTAAAGCACTTTATAAATGAGGACAGTGTGGAGGAGAACCTATTTAAGTCAGGTAAGAGGTGTTTCACCGGAGTCAAAAAGTTGTTTGTTTCTTCCTCTAGTCGGTTGCAGTGCAGTCAGCAGCAATCAGTAGTCTCCCTTTTCCGAAGCACATCCAAACTACAAAACTAGGTTTCTTAGCAAAGCACGAATGGGAATCCCATCAGTAGTATGTCTGCGAAAAAGCTAAAACAATGCAGAGGCTCAGAGGAAGAGATGCCACACTTTTTGGAGACCTTACTTTTCTCCTGTCATCTCACTGGCTGAATTCCGTAATATTATTTCATATTATTTCCAAATGTAAGTGAAGGAGATTTTAATGTGGAGATTTTTTTTTTCTTTTTGGCTGCAGATGTGCTGATCGATGATAGAATTTCCAATTGTCTTCAGTAACAACAGTTATGTTTTTGGTGTGACATGCATGTAGTAACCTCTTATGTAGTAAACTGTTTCATTGTGCTTGGGAAAGGTGAGAATATTTTATTGCATAAAGTAGTGCTGATCGCATCGCAAACGTCTGCTTTGTCAAGTGATTGCATGGCCCAGTACAACTGGCCTGGCAGTCTGATGACTTAAACAGGCCATCCTCCACACAGTCCTCATTTATAAAGTGCTTTATTAATGAGTCAATTTAGCTAAACAACAAAGAAAGATTTACTGCTAAAGAGACAGACAGTGAAAGTGGACTGTATATCCTAGATCTCTTAACATAAAACTCTTGGGAAAGACTGTTGCAGCCAGGAACAGGTCAAAATTGATCTCTTTAAATGTTCTTAAAAATTAAACTTTACTTATCATTTGTTTCTTAAATTGAAAAAAAAAAAATCAAATAGATGTAACAATGTTACATCTATTTGATTTTTTTTTTTTAAAGCTGTGCTCCATCATGTAAATGAGCTTTTGTATGTGCATTGTTTTACATCCTCTTTAATTACTAAGCTAATATATTTCAACAAAGTTACCTTGGCACATTTTGCTCAGTGGTTATTAATCCAGCATGGCAGACAGAGAAAAGGAGGGAGAGGCAGGATTTGATCTTCTGCTTTCTGATTGGTTGAGCTCTACCCCTAGTCCCTCCATGCCTCCTCCAACTCTCCTGTCTCACATCATAGCTACAAGTGTACACGTTTTAGTTTTGTAACACATTTGCAACAAGCAAAGCATACAAATTAACAAACTTGTGATTAGAGTGGCTGTAATTGAGCAGTTGTATTAACTGACTTGAGAGTTTGTAATCACAGAATTGTGGTTGTACGAAGTACCAAAATAAAGTAAAATTTGACTTACTAGGTTTTTCTATGTATTCTAATCCTTATTCTATAAGTTCTCACTTATCTAAAAGCTGTCACATTTTGCAACATGTGAATTTGAAGATTCCCAAATGGATTCTAACATCGTGTTCTTACAGTGACAGAGATCATTATAAGGCTCTGGTGGATCTTGAGAATTTGGCTGATAATTCATTCATTTTAATTGTCTCACAGAAACCACTTCAATTGTTCTCAATATGTGAGACATATACACAGGAATGAGCCTATCAAATCATGCTTTAAAAATCAGCAAAATTATTTTAACATTCAAAAAGACCAGTAAAGGGACTGTAAAACGGGCATAATGTATTCTTTCCTTCTGCTCCTAGTTAGCACTCTGAATGCACAGTTATGGATCAGTTGTTGATTCATCACATACTGTAGGCCACATAGCAAAACATTGCTGCAGTCAAGTCTGTACATTAGTTTCTCAGAGAGAAAAGATTTAAAGTGATTACAAATCATATGTAATGACAGACAACAAATTAACCCTGGGCTTAAAATATGAGTCAAGGACCACTCTCAGGTTTGTTGCTTGATGACTTGGGTTCAAAATAGCTGAGCAATGTGATGATATCTCTCTTGTCTGAGCAGCTTTTTTTGTCCAGATTTTAATATCTAAACTTGCACTGTGCACCGATTGTTTAGCTGTGCACACATTTTTATTTATAGTATGTTGTTAAAGGTATTTTCATAGACAACAAAAACCTGGCCAAAATGTTTTGTCTATATTATTTTTACTCTTCTTCATGATTCCTCCACAGAGTGGACAAGAGCTCAGAGGTTCCCAGCGGTCAGTCTGCCCAGCAGCAACAAACACATCTGGACTCCATATTTATGGTCTGTACACATACAATATTAGTTTTATATTCATTCTGTTCACAGTCATGTTCATGATGGGTATGGGGGTATGGGAATTGGTTGTCTCTCATGTAGAAGGTTGATGGTCACATCTCCACCTCCTTCCATCTACATGCCATAGTGTGATACATGTAGTTATTCTTATATCCCTTTCTCCCAGTGACAAGGAGGGAGTTCATGCAAGACGTTTACCTAAATAAAACGTAACCTAAACAAGATGCAAAGACCACCAATAAGTTGATGTTCTATTCGATTGCATGAAAGACCTGGGCCACCTTTAATGAGGCTATACTCCAACTCAGTTCAACTTAGATAAGCATTTAGCAAACCACAAGCCAACTTGTAAATCATTAGTGACTTAAAGTTTAATCTTACCAGTGGATCTAAAGATCTCAAACAAGCACCTAAACTCCCTCCTTGTCACCTCAAAGTAGGTGACAAGGAGGGAGTTTACACAAAAAGTTTACATAAATATAAAATCATTTATTAAACATAACCTAACCAAGACACAAAGGTCACCAATAATTTGATGCCAGGTGCAGTGGAAGACCTAGGCCAGCTTTTATAGGCCATTGCTTTCATGAGTGTGAGAAGGTCACAACAGAGAGGAGCTGTTATATAGAAATATATCTCAATTCTTTTAAATAAGCGATGCTTTGAATTTCAAGGAGGGACCTAGTTCTTACTGCAAACAGTTAGAGTGATTTAATAATATTCAACCCAGTGTTGAACATGAACATGGTTGTAGTAAAGAAATACTGCAGTGATGAACCAACATACAAGCTCAACAAAACCTGGATTTTCTGTCATATTTTAAAGAGATCGCGGTATCTTATTTCTTCTTATCTCAAAAAAAGCATGCTTCTCTCAGACTGCAGGCTTACTTCTGGTTCTTAGAGCTTTTAAAAGTGGAATGGCAGGAAGAACCTTCAACTGCAAAGCCCATCTTGGGTAGAACCAGCTCCCAGTTTGGTTTCAGAAAACAGAGATGCTCTCTGGTTTTAGGATTAGACATTTAGTGTTACTTTGTGGTTAAAGTTTTGAGTTAGGGCTTGATTATGTGAGCCTGAACCATCCCATAGTTATTTTGCTATAAGCTCAGGTTTCTGGGGGAATTTCATGATGACTGAGTACTTTTCGACTCCCTGTTTTTACTGCCTTGGTATACATTACTGTATGTCATTAAACGTTGTCTTGTCTCACCTTGGGGTATTGTTCTGTTTGTTGCTTCTGGGTGTGTCTTTTCCTTCTGCTTTCCTCTTTACCCAGCACCCTATAGAGATTGAGGGGTGGTTAGATCATTAATGCAGTAATGTTTTCCAGATGCTGGAAGACGACATCATTACTTTTGTGAAGAATGAATTGAAGACGATCCACAAGGTTTTGCGTCAAGATTACCCAGAATGGGCAGAGAGACAAATGGAAGATGAGGAAGTATTAGCAGGTGAGGATGAAGAGCGGAGGAGAAGCAGCAGAAATGCAGTTTTGAAGATCACATTAGACTTCCTCAGGGGAATGAAGCAGGAGGAGCTGGCTGACCGACTGCAGAGCAGTAAGAGGATTTTTCTAAAGATTTATGCTAGATGAAAAAAAAACATTTACTAATGTGTCAAGAGATCTACAAAAATGCATTCAAAAACCTGTTTGTTGTAGAAATAAGTGGCATCTCTAGTTTATAAATACTTAAGTGATATTTTTGCCCTTTTGTGCCTTTAGGAACTCCCATTGTAGTTTGTCAGAAACAAAAATCTGCTTTAAAAAAGAAGTTCCAGTGTGTGTTTGAGGGGATTGCTAAAGCAGGAAATCCAGCACTTCTGAATCAGATCTACACAGAGCTCTACATCACAGAGGGAGGGACTGCAGAGGTCAATGATGAACATGAGGTCAGACAGATTGAAACAGCATCCAGGAAACCAGACAGACCAGAAAAAACAATCAGACAAGAAGACATCTTTAAAGCATCACCTGGAAGAGAACAACCAATCAGAACAGTGCTGACAAAGGGAGTGGCTGGCATTGGGAAAACAGTCTTAACACAGAAATACACGCTCGACTGGGCTGAAGACAAAGCCAACCAGGACATCCAGTTCATATTTCCATTCACTTTCAGAGAGCTGAATGTGCTGAAAGAGGAAAAGTTCAGCTTGGTGGAACTTGTTCATCACTTCTTTACTGAAACCAAAGAAGCAGGAATCGGCAGCTTTGATGACTTCGAGGTTGTGTTCATCTTTGATGGTCTGGATGAGTGTCGACTTCTTCTGGACTTCAACAAAACTGAGAAACTGACTGATGTTACGGTGTCCGCATCAGTGGATGTGCTGCTGATAAACCTCATCAGAGGGAAACTGCTTCCCTCTGCTCACCTCTGGATAACCACACGACCTGCAGCTGCCAATCAGATCCCTGCGGAATGCATTGACAGGGTAACAGAAATTAGAGGGTTCCCTGATACACAGAAGGAGGAGTACTTCAGAAAGAGATTCAGAAGTTGGTGGAAGGCACACAATATCATATCCCACATCAGGACATCACCTAGCCTCCACATCATGTGCCACATCCCAGTCTTCTGCTGGATCACTGCTACAGTTCTGGAGCATGTGCTGAAAACAAGAAAGTGGAATACGATGCCCAAGACCCTGACTGAGATGTACATCCACTTCCTGGTGGTTCAAGCCAAAGTGAAGAAGGTCAAGTATGATGAAGGAGCTGAGACAGATCCACACTGGAGTCCAGAGAGCAGGACGATGATTGAGTCACTGGGAAAACTGGCTTTTGATCAGCTGCAGAAAGGAAACCTGATCTTCTATGAATCAGACCTGACAGAGTGTGGCATTGATATCAAAACAGCCTCAGTCTACTCAGGAGTGCTCACACAGATCTTTAAAGAGGAGAGAGGACTGTACCAGGACAAGGTGTTCTGCTTCATCCATCTGAGTGTTCAGGAGTTTCTGGCTGCTCTTCATGTCCACCTGACCTTCATCGACTCTGGAGTCAATCTGCTGGAAGAAAACCACACAACCTCCAGGAAGTTTGAAAGAAGAGAATCTAACGAGAAATACTTCTATCAGACTGCTGTGGACAAGGCCTTAAATAGTCCAAACGGACACCTGGACTTGTTCCTCCGCTTCCTCGTGGGTCTTTCACTGCAGACCAATCAGAATCTACTACAAGGTCTGCTGACACAGACAGGAAGTAGCTCACAGACCAACCAAGAAACAGTCCAGTACATTAAAGTGAAAATTAGCGAGAGTCTGTCTGCAGAGAAAAGCATCAACCTGTTCCACTGTCTGAATGAACTGAATGATCGTTCTCTAGTGGAGGAGATCCAACAGTTCCTGAGTTCAGGAAGTCTCTTGACAAATAATCTGTCTCCTGCACAGTGGTCAGCTCTGGTCTTCATCTTATTGGCATCGGAAGAAGATCTGGATGTGTTTGACTTGAAGAAATTCTCAGCTTCAGAGGAGGCTCTTCTGAGACTGCTACCAGTGATCAAAGCCTCCAACAAAGCTCTGTATGTAAATGTGTGCTCGCTTCTTTAATTTTAAAATGCTGATTATAGTTAACAAAATAGCAAATGCTCAATTGAAAGAACCCCCCCCCCACAATATTTTAATAGGTTCTAGCCTCTAATAGAAACTCTTATAGAAACTCTAAAGCTATTGAATATAATTTTCATCAGCATTCAGCATCCACGGTTAAGTATAATATACTTTCAATATATCACAGCATTAGAAAGTGTCAGAGTCTCTGAAACATTTGTGGTTGTAACCCTTATCAGATGGAAGAAAAATGTCAGAATCAATCTAAATTCTTGGCTGTTGTGATTTTCAGTGGTCTTCCCCCTGGTTTACTAGTCTCGGTGGTCTGTGCTCTCCATTTCTAATTCATGTTTTTTTGTCACCAGACTTTAACTACATCATTTTCTTTTGTCAGTAATCATAGCTGAGTTTTTACCTCACCTTCAGTACAGAAACTGTAGCAGAGAAGTATAAATCAAGTCTTATCGGACAAGAGCTCCTATAAATTACATTTTACTCATACCTTTGCATCCAGAGCCCAAAAAATTTCATTTGAAGCCAGCATTTCAGTTCATTTCCATGGCAACGTTTTAACAGGGATACGGTTTTATACTGCACTCTCTGAAAGATAAAATCCAGCGTTATGTTCCACAGGTAAAAGCATATAATAAGAAACCTTCCCCTTCTGTAATCTTTGTGCAGTATGTGATAAAGGTCATTTTAAACTGAAACACAGACTTAAAATGCTATATATTTATTTCTGATATAACTTTTTTAGTTATCCATAAATTTTTGTCAAACACCTAGATATTTCCTTTGTTTTTTGTCTGTTCCAACAAGTAAAATAATTTCTTGTGTGAACTCCATCCTAGTCACTGGGAGAAAGGGATATAAGAATAACTACATGTATCACACTATGGCATGTAGATGGAAGGAGGTGGAGATGTGACCATCAACCTTCTACATGAGAGACAACCAATTCCCATACCCATCATGAACATGACTGTGAACAGAATGAATATAAAACTAATATTGTATGTGTACAGACCATAAATATGGAGTCCAGATGTGTTTGTTGCTGCTGGGCAGACTGACCGCTGGGAACCTCTGAGCTCTTGTCCACTCTGTGGAGGAATCATGAAGAAGAGTAAAAATAATATAGACAAAACATTTTGGCCAGGTTTTTGTTGTCTGTCATTACATATGATTTGTAATCACTTTAAATCTTTTCTCTCTGAGAAACTAATGTACAGACTTGACTGCAGCAATGTTTTGCTATGTGGACTACAGTATGTGATGAATCAACAACTGATCCATAACTGTGCATTCAGAGTGCTAACTAGGAGCAGAAGGAAAGAACACATTATGCTTCTCCAAAAGTTGATTCTGTTCATCTGGATGTAGAGTTTTCAGTGGGAGAAACGTTTCATCACTCATCCAAGTAACTTCTTCAGTCTCAGCTGACTGCAGGTTTCCCCAATCTTATAAACGGTACACTTGCATAATGACTGAAACCAGCCCACTGAAGGAACAATGGGCTGGGAGATTTACTTACTTGGATGATTGAGCATGCATCAACACATTATGCTTCTTATACAGTCCCTGTACTGGTGTTTTGAATGTTAAAATAATTTTGATGATTTTTAAAGCATGATTTGATCATTCTGGTTCTTTTTCAGTAGAACCAACCACAAAGCAAACAAACAAAAACCTAGCTCTAAGCTGGAAAATCTAAACACAAAACACTACATGAAACAAGAAACTTAAAACATGGGAAAAGAAACCTGAAACCTGGAAACAACAGGAAGAGAAGCAGACAAACTGAAAATAGACACATGTTAATGGGAGGAAGCAAAGCAGAATAGACTAACACAGGACACAGAGATATCAAAGTAAAACAAGAAATAGACAAACATGGAAAAAATGATGACTAGATGTAACACAAGGAACACATGGGAAGCACAGCAACAAAACCTAAAGGCTAGAAACTATCAAATATATAACCAGAAATGAACTACATCAAAGGATATTAATAATCAAAAACATAAACACTGAGTCACTAGACCTGGGACCTTGACAAATAGAACTTGTTTTTTCTTTCCTAGACTAAGTGTCTGTAACCTTTCGGAGAGAAGCTGTCAAGCTCTGTCGTCAGTTCTCACATCGCAGGCCTCTAGTTTGAAAGAGTTGGACCTAAGTAACAACAACCTGGGGGATTCAGGAGTGATACTTCTGTCTGCTGCACTGAAGAGTCCACAATGTGAACTGGATACTCTCAGGTCAGCTCAAACAATACTGAGTTTCTCTTAAGTGACAGAATAAATTGGTTTAAAATTTTAAGAATAAAAGTCAACTTTTTCCATATGTTACTGTATAATAATGTTTTTCAGTATTTGAGAGTCACATTAAACATTAAGGATTTATTCAAGGCTAAATATTGCTAAATCTAGTATATCTAGTAATTCCATAATGACACATTAATATCAGTATTGTTATTGTCTGTGTTTGTTTCTAATTTTTCAGACTGAGTGTCTGTAACCTCTCAGAGGCGAGCTGTGAAGCTTTATCCTCAGTTCTTGGCTCACAGTCCTCTAGTTTGAAAGAGCTGGACCTGAGTGACAATGATCTAAAGGATTCAGGAGTGAAGCATTTGTCTGTTTGCGTGAAGAGTTCCTATTGTAAACTGGAAACACTCAGGTCAGGATTAAGACTTTTCGCTGACTGCTATTTAAATGTGTAATTATAGTATTGCAGAAACACTTAATCCCAACATTTACCCTTTATTTACATTTGTCCAAAAAAGTATTCAAATCATAATTTATATATAAAATTTATTTTATATTTTTATGTTATATGTTTGTTTGTTGTTGTTTTTTTAACACACTGGTCAGTTTAGAGTTTTACAATTTCAACAATAATAATTTCCTGCTGAAAAGAAAATGCCCAAAACACAAGTTTAATATAATTTAATGTATTTAATTAGGTATGGTATCAAGTTATGGTATGGTATCACTTCCATTAAAACCCTTGCAAAACATCTTATTTCATCATGTAATCTGCAGCTCTCTTTTGGATCACCTGCTGATAGTGTTTATTCATTTGTCTTTAGGGATTTGCTAGCTTAGCTTAGCTCATAGCCGACTATCTAGCAAACTAGCATGGACTTCACCTATCTCTCCTGAACTTTCCTGCTCAGTATGTCAGATGTTTAGTTATACCTCAGCCTCCTGGCTAATACAATTATTAGTAATAATTGTAGTTATAATAAATGTAGCCCCTTTGCAGCTATAGAAGCTGTGTGTAAGGAGAAGGATTTTAAATTCAATTCTAAATTTTTTCTAGAGCATGTGCACCAAAAAAAAAAAAAACCTATTTCTGACAGTGCAATTTAAGTTCCCATGAACTACACAGAAAGTCATAAAGTCAAACCTGACTTTTAATAGCACCAGCAAACCTTTGCAAGTGCCTGTAGGAAAAAAGATCTACATTTCCCACTTCTGATTCTCGGAGGTAATGGTAGACATGTGGTAGTTCTTGCTGACAACATGATGACTTGTATTCCAACGTAGGAAGTGCTATGAACAGCTATGATCAGATTGGCAAAGTATGTTCCTGGATTATAATGTTTTGTTGTTGTGTGCGCTTTTTTATGCAGTTTTTGCAAAGTCATTAGTGGAAGGAAACTGCAGCATAGAACAGGCTGAATGCATGATGTATGCAAGTATGAATCCTCCAGTTTCATAGTCAGAAAAAAAATATATTGCTGTAGTTTATTTGGTTGCAATTATTCTGGGATTTAAAAAATAATTACGTAAATGGGATAGCAGACACTCCCGTGGGTTTAGAAGGGAGAAAGCCCACACTGACCTTTGGATTCCAGTCAAAAACCTACAATTTCAAGAGAACGTGCAGCTAAATGTATCACTCTTGGTCCAGAGAAAACTACAGGGAGTGCAGAATTATTAGGCAAGTTGTATTTTTGAGGAATAATTTTATTATCGAACAACAACCATGTTCTCAATGAACCCAAAATACTCATTAATATCAAAGCTGAATGTTTTTGGAAGTAGTTTTTAGTTTGTTTTTAGTTTTAGCTATTTTAGGGGGATATCTGTGTGTGCAGGTGACTATTACTGTGCATAATTATTAGGCAACTTAACAAAAAACAAATATATACCCATTTCAATTATTTATTTTTACCAGTGAAACCAATATAACATCTCCACATTCACAAATATACATTTCTGACATTCAAAAACAAAAACAAATCAGCGACCAATATAGCCACCTTTCTTTGCAAGGACACTCAAAAGCCTGCCATCCATGGATTCTGTCAGTGTTTTGATCTGTTCACCATCAACATTGCGTGCAGCAGCAACCACAGCCTCCCAGACACTGTTCAGAGAGGTGTACTGTTTTCCCTCCTTGTAAATCTCACATTTGATGATGGACCACAGGTTCTCAATGGGGTTCAGATCAGGTGAACAAGGTGGCCATGTCATTAGTTTTTCTTCTTTTATACCCTTTCTTGCCAGCCACGCTGTGGAGTACTTGGACGCGTGTGATGGAGCATTGTCCTGCATGAAAATCATGTTTTTCTTGAAGGATGCAGACTTCTTCCTGTACCACTGCTTGAAGAAGGTGTCTTCCAGAAACTGGCAGTAGGACTGGGAGTTGAGCTTGATGATACCAACCCAAACCAGTACTCCACCTCCACCTTGCTGGCATCTGAGTCGGACTAGAGCTCTCTGCCCTTTACCAATCCAGCCACGGGCCCATCCATCTGGCCCATCAAGACTCACTCTCATTTCATCAGTCCATAAAACCTTAGAAAAACCAGTCTTGAGATATTTCTTGGCCCAGTCTTGACGTTTCAGCTTGTGTGTCTTGTTCAGTGGTGGTCGTCTTTCAGCCTTTCTTACCTTGGCCATGTCTCTGAGTATTGCACACCTTTTCTTTTGGGCACTCCAGTGATGTTGCAGCTCTGAAACATGGCCAAACTGGTGGCAAGTGTCATCTTGGCAGCTGCACGCTTGACTTTTCGCAGTTCATGGTCAGTTATTTTGCGCCTCGGTTTTTCCACACACTTCTTGCGACCCTGTTGACTATTTTGGATGAAACGCTTGATTGTTCGATGATCACGCTTCAGAAGCTTTGCAATTTTGAGACTGCTGCATCCCTCTGCAAGATATCTCACTATTTTTGACTTTTCTGTGCCTGTCAAGTCCTTCTTTTGACCCATTTTGCCAAAGGAAAGGACGTTGCCTAATAATTATGCACACCTGATATAGGGTGTTGATGTCATTAGACCACACCCCTTCTCATTACAGAGATGCACATCACCTAATATGCTTATTTGGTAGTAGGCTTTCGAGCCTATACAGCTTGGAGTAGGACAACATGCATGAAGAGGATGATGTGGACAAAATACTCATTTGCCTTATAATTCTGCACTCTCTGTATAGAATCTGACATTGTTTTGGGAAATGTAAAGACTGATTCGATATTAATTTTAGCCATCTCCAATCTACATAACCTGTTGTCTTTACTGATGATATGAATTATAATTTTACCAAATCTAAATGTATCCTTAGCCGGTAGTTTCAGGTTTCCTTCAATATTGCCTGCTCTGACAATAAAAGACAATTGACGATGGATGCTGGTGTGTCTACCTGAAAATGTTTAAAAACATAATCATCAGTAACCAGAGTTGGTTCCTTGACAGTTGTTGTTTGAGTAGGGAGAATGTTCTTTTCCTTCCGTGCATCCCCCAATCAGCTGTCTTGGATGGCCCTGCTTTAAGCAGTTTCCATTGGAAGTATCTTTTTGGGATAAAGTAATTGTTCATAGGACATAATCTGATTTCTGGGGTATTTGAGGAGGTCTTGTGTTACTGGAGGTCCTTTTGTCTGTTTGAAATAATCTCTTTATGAATAAAAAGGAAACTGAATTTAATAGATGAAAAGTATAGATGTAATTGTATCTGAAATAAGAAAAAAAAAGAAAGAAAGAAAGAAAGAAAGAAAGAAAGAAAGAACGAAAGAAAGAAAGAAAGAAAGAAAGACCTCCAGTAACGTATGAATTGTTGTTTTGTGTGTCTGCAGTCTGTCAGGCTGTCTGATCACACAGGAAGGCTGTACTTCTCTTGCCTCAGCTCTGAGTTTCAACTCCTCCCATCTGAGAAAGCTGGACATCAGCTACAACCATCCAGGAGACTCAGGAATAAAGCTGCTTTCAGCTGGAGTGAAGGATGAAGGTTGGAAATTGGACACTCTCAGGTATGGAGAAAATGTCTTATAGAAAATATATTAAAAGTGGACCAAATATCCATTTCACCTTAATCAAAATAGATGTGTCATTAACAGACTAAAAGCACCAAATAATCTACATATTAAAATTTGCTATAAATTAGATGTAAAACTATATCTTTAGTACTGTTACATCTGGGATAATAAAATCCAGCTCTAGTTGGGTTGTAAAACATTTAAAGTTCCAGAATAAGGATTTCTGATTTTGTTAAACACTTTAGAACAAAAATAATTTATTTTATAAAACTAAAAACAGAATTTAATTATGTGCAAATCTCATAATCCCACATTTTATTCACAGTGGAACATAGAAAACAGAGGTGAGAGAAGTAACAAAGAACAAATACTTTGTTGTACCTAAGTAGAATTTTCAGGTATCTGTACTTTACTTCGAATCTTTTACTTTTACTCCCTACATTTTTAAGCAAATATTGCACTTTCTACTCCTCGCATTTTTAAAACTGACTTGTTACTTTTGGTTTAACTTTTTTTTTGAGGAATTATTGTTTCGTCATTGCAAGACTCCAAACATCAAATGGGTTTGAGCCTAAACAGAAACACATGAAAGGCAATCCTGTCCTATTAATCACCAGCAGATGTCACATGTGGCAGAGTCTGGGGTTAAAGTGGGTGGGTGGTTTTTTGGCACAACACCAGAATTGTATTGAGGTGCATAAACAATCTGAAACTCATCTCCAAAGTGACATCTGCTGGCCAATTTGGCTATCACCGCATCTTGATAATTCTTTTCTTTGAAACGATGGAGACAAGCCCTGCACAATTCCAAATAAAACTACTTATTATACCAGACCGTTTGTAATAGGGATCAGCACATCTTTTAGCGAAATCTCTATTCAAACAAGAAAAGAAAGTATTGAGACTGTAATGGAATAACTACACAGGTTTATTGCTCTTTTGGGGCTTAGTCAACTTTTTTTTTTGAGGTTTGGATGTGTTTGGTTGTTTTTTGGGAGCTTCTGTAATCAGGTTTGCTTTATGCACTGTTCAGCAATGCTAGAAGCTGGTATAGCATTAGCTTTGATTTTTAATCAGTTTAAAAATATATATTCAAATGAAAAAAAGACTAAAGGTGTTTTCCTTGTTTATTAAAAAAAAGGGTAACATTTATTATATTTATATGGACTAATTTTGACCAATCGTAACAGTCAGTTTCACGCACTTTGACCTGTACACTTTATAATCATCATCTGAACCATAAAGAAACTTTCCTGAACTTTAAACTGCTGTAAATGGTTTATCATGTAACATGTTGTTTTACTGAGTTTGGAGTTTTGGTTTTGAACTTTCAGATATTTTAATGAGTTTGAAACAAGAGAGTGAGGATAGACAGGACACAACCTTTTACCTCAAAAAGAAATGGGAAGCTGAACTGGCCATAACTATAACAGAAGGAATGGGTCAGTATGTGTGAAATACAACACAGCACAACAAATTCGCTGTTGTGGAGGGAATTTTGATGGAAAAAATTGACAAGTTTTTTCATTACACCCAATATTAAAAGTAAACAGATCTCAAGTCCACAGGAATGTTGGAGACTATGTGGAGAAACAGAAGCAGACCATTCACATGTATTCTGGAAGTGCATAAAAATTAAAAAGTATTGGGAAGACCTTAAAATGACCATGGATAATATTCTGGGATATGCACTCCCAAACACCTGCCAAGTGATGTATCTTGGAAACATAAAGGAACAGATACAAAAGGAGGACTTATATTTAGTAAAAATTATTCTAGCCGCAACTAAAAAAGCAATTACAAAGAAGTGGTTACATCCAGACCCTCCCACTCAACGAGATTGGATTAGTATTGTAGAGGGTATCTCAGAGATGGAAAAAATAACATTCAATATCAGATTGATGGGATGTAAATACAATGGACAATGGAGGAAGTGGAAAGCATTCCGAAGTGGCACCAAGAAAACAACACAACAAGAAATGCGAATGGAATAGATGGAAAATAAATGTAAACTCCAGCCTGTTTGTATGTTTGTTGGTTTGTAATTTTCTTTACTGTGTTTTTTTTTTTTCTTTTAATGTTACCTAAAATTAATTTTAAAAAAATTAAAGTTGAAAAAGAAACAAGAGAGTGAATGGAGCTCACAGAGCAGTATCTCTCTTATCTATATGGCAGTAATCATTCGAATACGATATTTATACAATATTGATTTGATTACACTTTTGAGTCCAGTTTTAAGTGGTTGCATAGTCTATGTTGGTTACACATGCACATGTAATTATCTCAGTAGTGTTTGATAAACACCACCTTTTTATTGTGGTACCACTTACTTTTTGAGGTCATTTTTATTCCTAACCCAGCTTTTTTGAGGTATGTTGCTATCAAAGTGAAAATGAGCTAAATTTATTTTTCCTAAATTAGAGCACTTTTTTAGACTATACATTTGATATGTTTTCTATGTTCCATTGTGATTAAAATATAGATCTATGAAAGTTAATAATTATTGCATCACTTTATTTATGTTTTAAAAAACTTTAAAACTTTTTGGACAATCCAGTGTTTACTGCCAACTTACCATATAATTTCACACTGGCCTGTTATAAGCACACATCTATCCCACGTGAATGTTTACATTTTCTATCGGTAAGCTTTTTTTTTTTTTTAGAGGAACCCAGTAAATATGTTTACTATTTGCCATTTCCATTGTAAATCCCAGTTAAAATAAGGCGGGGGGGGGGGCAGGTAGTAATGTGCAGATTGGAATTAAGTCGTAACATCATCAAGTACTTTTTCTTCCTCATTTTGTGTTGTCCAGTCAGGGGAAAGAATCATGACGATGACACAATATTTTCCCAATTTAAAGTGTTCTTCTATGAATGCACCAGTTATTACAACGGTGGACCAATGATTTGACTTTATAGATTTATCCAACAGCTGCTTCAAAAGACTGACAGATCCAGGATCAGTCCAAATCATCACCACTTTGATCCACATATGGATTGAAGTGTATTTGAGAAAATGTTGGACTGTTCCTTTATCAGTGTTTAACAGTATGTGCATGAGGGGGATGTAATGTCCATGTGTACATGCTGAAAGAGACTGTGCTGGTCTGACCCCCTCTTCTTTTCAGGGTGGAGCCTGCTGGAGTCCAATGGTTGACACCAGGTCTGAGGAAGTGTAAGTGTGTTTTTAATGTGATTCAAGTAAAAAAAGCCGTACACATTCAACTATCTTCAAATTGTCAAATCATTCATTCACATCTCTCATGTCAGGAGTCATCATCAAAGTGTCAATCAATGAACAGATGATGGATCAATAACTGCAGCTGGATTGTGTTTGTTCTCTCCATCAGATTCCTGTCAACTCACAATCGACACGAACACCGTAAACAGAAAACTCCAACTGTCTGACAACAACAGGAAGGTGACACATGTGGAGCAGGTTCAGTCATATCCTGATCATCCAGACAGATTTGATGTTTGGTTTCAGCTGCTGTGTAGAGATGGTCTGACTGGTCGCTGTTACTGGGAGGTCGAGTGGAGTGGAGAGGTTTGGATAACAGTGAGTTACAGACAAATCAGCAGGAAAGGAGGCAGTTATGACTCTGCATTTGGACACAACACTCAGTCCTGGAGTCTGCAGTGCACTAACAACGGTCCTCATTTTGCCTGGCACAATGACAAAACAATATCCTCCTACTCAACCTCCTCTGTCTCTAACAGAGTAGCAGTGTATGTGGACTGTCCTGCTGGCACTCTGTCCTTCTACAGAGTCTCCTCTGATACTCTGATCCACCTCCACACCTTCAACACCACATTCACTGACCGTCTCTATCCTGGATTTGGAATCTGTGCTGCTTCCTCAGTCTCCCTGTGTTGATTTTAGCATTGAGGTTTTACAGACACAACATTAACCAAAAGATCTAAGGAAAAGGTCGATAAGGCCCCAGTCACAAGGCTTAGAAATTGGTTTGTGACCATCTGGCAGCTACCAATCAAGAACAAATTATTATTTGAGTTAGGAGTAGTTTCTGGAGGTTTACAGTTGCTGGGAAAATTATTGCTTGTGCCCCAGTCACACGAGCTTAGAGACCAGTCTTTGATCCCCCTGTCAGTAGGCAAAAACGTGTATTGCCTAACCGGTTGCTTTAATAACACATTGCTGTGGTTGTGGTTTTGAATGTGTCAGGTGTGGTGAATCTGTACACAATTATTTTCTGAGTTATACTTAGAGTACTAATGTGGGAACTTCAACATTTTGTGCTATTTGGATTAGACTGCCTACTGACATTTTTGTTTTTGTGGTGCATCCTGTCATATTTGTGCATTCCAACGTGAAAGTTGAATGAAAATGGCATTTTAATAATTTTTGTGACTAAAACTGTTTGTTAAAAAGCATTCTATGTAACAGGAGTGCTCTGCTTTTTTAAAATTCTTTTTAAATTGTATTTTTAACTAGCTGATATTTAGACCATTTTTGATGCGTTTGTTCCAAATTTCAGATTCAGATTCATCTTGATTGTAAGAAAAAACAGGTTGTTTTTTTTTAAATATATATATATTAATGTTCAAACATTGCTTCATGTTTCAATGTGTGGGAAAAAAGGCCTTACTATGGCTAGTTGACCATTTTAAAAATATGTATAAATCTTCAAAGAAATCTTCAAAAGTACTTGATATATGTAGCTGAAAATGTAAGCAATGACTGTAAATGTTAAAATCCTGCAGAATAAAATTTATATACAAATAAGATAGTTGAGCAGGATATGTTGTAAAAATTGGCTGATTTCAGATGAAGTTACACTAAAAGATTCTACAACAGGACACCTAAACTGCTGACGTGTCAAATCTGCATATAGACTAAGCCTTTAAATTCTTTTTGTACATTTAATAGTTACTAACAGTCACCGCTGTGGCTGTAGCTAAGAGAAGAAGAGATAAAACCTGCACTTTATGCATTAACGAAGTACTCAATTGTAATCCATAGATTATCTCTTGTTGCAATGATAGTTATGTCTAACTGACTAAAGACCTTAAATCACACACTTCTAACACTATATTACTCTACAGTGCTTTACCTTTCACACACACTCATACCTCTGCTTCACCTGTAGGAGATGTGTTGATGAAGCTTGCATGTAAGTTCAGTGAGGAAGCTCTGTACTCACACATCTGGTCCCCTTGTGTTTGGTGGCTAATCTAAGATTTATATAATTTCCCCTTTCCCATGCTGTCAAACTCATTGTCACGATGGGCTAGTGACTAGCCTCGAGGGCCAATGTCCTGCAGGTTTTAGATCTCACCTTGGATCAACACACCTGAATCACATGATTAGTTCGTTACCAGGCCTCTGGAGAACTTCAGGACATGTTGAGGAGCTAATTTAGCCATTTAAATCAGCTGTGTTGGTTCAAGGACACATCTAAAACCTGCAGGGACACCGGCCCTCAAGGCCTGGAGTTGCCCACCCCCTGGGCTAGTCCAATCATCTTTATGCCGGCTTTCTTCAGTTAACCTAAATTGCTCTCTGATGCATCCATCAGAATATGAATATGTGTGAATGTTAGTAAGTACTTAAAAATCACTTAAAGCACTTAACTGATTGGATCAGTTAAGTGCTTTAAGTTCTCTGGGAGAATAGAAAAGCACTATAAAAGAATCAGTCCATTTAGTTGGTGCTCCCTTCCTTGGCCTAAGAAAAAGCATGGGATTAGTATGAATTATATTTATCTGGCAGTTTCCAATTTGGTTAAAAGCCTTCAGGTATCAGGCTGTTCTCCTTTGTCACCACTTCCCAGTTAATGAGGCGAGCCTGAACCATCCCTTAGATAGGCTGTCATTGATTTGGGCTTTCTCATGCCCTGAGCATTTTTTTTTACTTCACTTACTTCTTCTCACTTTCCATGCATTTACACACTACTACTGCATATCACTCCTGATCTTCATTCATCTTTCTCTGTATTCGTCTCACTTTTCTCCCATTTGTTGTTCCTGCACAGCAAATTCAAAAGTGTTAAATGTTTTGGTGTTAATAGTCTTCTTGCAAAAGTAGAGTTAATTTTACTCTAAGTAGAGTCACATTCTTTTAATGTAACTCTGAGGTGTAAAGTGATAGTAGTTAAAATCAAGTGTTAAAAATGAGTGTTTCTATGTCAAATCTGGAGGTGTTACAATGGAAACATTAACTCTTGATCTCTTAACTCTGAACTCCTAGAGGGGCTATGACACCAACAGAGTAAATTCACAGACTCCGCCCCCAGCACCATAGGCTCCAATCGAAGCTGAAGTGAAGCCGTTTCAGAACATTTTGCTCTACATATTTGAGTTGTTTGCCATGCTTGGTAAGTCATTTTTTTCAAAGATTGTTTCAATTATTATTATTAGCTTTTACTTCTGTGGCTCTTTGGAGTTGAGACAAAGCTGTGTGAAAGGCATTAGCCATGCTGCTCGGCGATAGCATAATATTCTGTTTTAGCTAGCTGAAAGGTATTGTTTGCAGCCTTGAAAAAAAGGTTGCATGTGAATTTTCAGTCAAACTTTTGGTCAAATACACCTAAAACAATGTCTAGAATGTGAAATGTTGGTATAATGGTTCTACTTGAAGCCTGAAAATGATCTCCTATAAAACAAAACGAGCAAACAGCAGTAGCAGGCGTACTGACTGGATTCGACGTTAGCATAGATCCCTCCAGAGTTTTGTGCACACGGTTTAGGTAAAAATTAAAAAGGTTGAGGTTTTACATTTAGTTCAGTATTACCTGTTGCCTGTGTTCTTGTCTTTTGGGAAAATACTTTACACAAGTAATGGCTCAAAGAGGATTCCTTTTTTTTTTCTGTGCTGCAATTGTTTACTGGATTATTTGTGCCATTAATTAGTGTCAACTAAGTTGTTTTCAATCTCCACATAGGATATGCTTGTGAAGATGGAATATGGGGGAGAGCAGAAGTGCGTTGAAGTTCCACAAAGTGATGAATAAAGGACATGCATATTGTATTGAAGAAATAAGTGATGAGAATGCTGTTATTTGCATTTACCACCTCACCTATGTCAGACCTTTTGATAAACAAAATTCTAATGAAAGTGAGAACATGTACACTGTTACATCTTTCAGAAAATGTTTTGAAATTGTGCTGCACAGTTCAGAATGTTTTTCAAAAACCATTGCATCTTTTTAGTAAATGTTTATTTCCAAAAGAAATTTCTAGAAGTTCAGAACAGTAAAATTCCCGCTTTTTAGAATGAATTAGAAGATAACTCTTACGCAGTTAAACTAAAATACTCTTTGAGAGTTAATATATAAACTCTTAACACCAAGTGTTAAATTATCAACTCCAGACAGATTTGGTGTTTAACACTAAATCAGAGTTAACGTACCAACTCTCCAACAAGAGTTAAATTAACACTCTCTGGTGTGGACCCATATAGACACTTTAATAGTGTTGAAATCAAATCCGACAGTGTTAATTTGGACGTGCTGGATTTGCTGTGTGGTCTCTCCACTTTTGTCTCTTCTTTTTTCTCACCCTTTAACCATTCAAGGCAGATGTCTGCCCTTCCTTTAGCTTCTTTCTGTTGGAGATGTCTTGCTGTTCATAGTATAGTGCTTTGTCTTAAGAACTTTAAAAAAGAAGGGGACGTCTGCCGGAGCTCACAGTGAGCATTCACTGTGAGTAACAGGGTAAAGATGGCGCCAATGTGTATGGCTTGCCGTCTGTTCCTCCACGTTTCTGTTTTAATGTTTTTATTTTGTTATGATGTCGACTCCCTGCTGGGCCCTGTTTCAGGAAGCCGGTTTAGTGGAAAAACTGAGTAAGTATACCCTGAGTTAACGAAAACTCTGGGTTTTCGGTTTCACAAAGCGAGTTCAGCTGAAGCCTGAGTGAGTTACTATGACGACACACTCCGTGAAGCTAACCTGCCCCCTAGCAGGTTTACTACAACTAACCCTGACTGTCTCCACCCCTTTGTCGGAAACCTGACAGTAGGAAGTGTCGGACATGGCGTGCCCCGTCCTTGAAGAGCCAGTAGATCGTGAAGCCCAAATTCTCCGCAGAGCTCTCCGCCGGGAGAGAGTGATCAGAGCGCGTTTGGACATTTTATCATTTCCTGATGATTTTCTGTGTGAACGTTACCGTTTCTCAGCACAATCTATAATTTATTTGAATAACATCCTCAGGCCATATATTACGCATGTGACACATCGCGGACATGCTCTCAGTTCTGTACATATTATTTGTATTGCACTTCGGTTTTTTGCAAACGGGAGCTTTCTGTATAATATTGGTGACGCTGAGCACGTTTCCAAGGCTACCGTCTGTCGGGCAGTCAGGAATGTTACAGTTGCACTGAAACGTCTCCTGTACTCGTTTGTGGTGTTTCCCCGGTCATAGACCCACAAGATTTATCAAAGAGGGATGCCACAAAATTGCAGGTATCAGGATGACCAAAACTTAATTTATGATGTGGTGATACTTGGACTACTACTTAAATTTTACATTTATTTTCAGGGTTCCCAGGCGTGATTGGCTGTACAGATGGCACTCACATTCCAATCATTGCTCCTTCAGTAAATGAAGGAGACTATGTGAACAGGAAGTCTTTCCACAGCATTAATGTACAGGTACATATAGTTCCCTGTAGCATTTCAAACTAACAAATTATTTCATTATAGTAATGGATGCTAATTTGTGTTCTCTGCACTGTGAAGATCATATGTGATGCTGCCAACATTATCACAAATGTGGAAGCCAAGTGGCCAGGCTCTGTCCATGACTCACAAATATTCCGTGAATGTACACTGAGCACAAAATTTGGACATGGTGAGTTGAGAATACTTTAAAATATATAAAGACCAATTGCTTCAGGGACATTTGAACTGAAGTGTATCCTTCTGTCTTAGGAGAGTTCACTGGCTACTTGCTTGGTGATAGGGGGTATCCATGTTTACTCTATTTGCTTACCCCTTACCCTGACCCTGAACCGGGCCCACAGCAGCGATATAATCTGGCTCATTGCAGGACAAGAGCCAGAGTTGAAATGACTATCGGAATGCTTAAGGCCCTGTTCCAGTGCCTGCAAGGACTCAGGGTCACCCCAGAAAGGGCATGTGACATTATTGTGGCATGTGTGATTCTTCACAACATTGCCACAATTAGAGGAGAACACTGTCCTTCTGAACCAAACATCAGCAGTGATCCAAACCATGAACATCCTGACCCTCCCACGGACATACAAGATGGAAGAGCAGTCAGAGACACCATATGTCACAATCATTTCTTTTGACCCATCACCTCAACATGTTGAAAGAAGAATAAACAGATTTTTTGTTCAACTGGCTTTATTGGTCGCCTGTGTTTCCTGTACACAAAGTATTAAAAGATGTAAACCTCATAAAGTGTCTCTGTTGCTTCCTCCTCTGTAACAGCTGTCAATGTTTCTTCATTATTTTCCTGTAGTAAAGAAATAGACAACATTGCTGTTCTACTGTAAACTCATATAATCTGTGGAGTATTACTCACAACTGCATGTTGGTCTGGCTCAACAGGAGGCTGCACCAGATGCAGTACACCATCACCATCAACTGATAGAATATGAGGTTTATACAGGTCACTTATAACTTACAAGGGACCAAATGGCAATTAACAAACATACCAATCACCTTACACTTCATTGTCATTATGCTCTCAAAGACAACCAAGACTGAGGGAAGGCAAAATCAGTAGGAAAATAACTTCACTACAAAATAATCCATTATGGTAAAGAGTTTATCAAATGAATGAGTAGCACTGCAAAGGTGACTGTGAAGAAAGGATGTATGCACATCATGTATTATTTTGAATTTACCCCCTATGTAGGCACTTGTGTCTTGCGGGGTTATTGACTCAGAGGATGTCCCCGCAGAGATGCCTTCGGCCACAGGGCGCCCATTGTTTTGGCTGAGGGCCAACTGCTCAGCCTCTGTGAGTGGTGGTGGTGGAGGACCCCCACCTGTTTTTCGGGCCTCCGCTTTTTTTCTGTTGGCTATAACGGGCCACATTTGAGCATACAGAGTAAGCAAATATGTACTTGTAATGTGCTCAGATAATTTCAATAAGTGCTTACAGAAAGAAAATTAATGTAGCCTCTAACTGCAATTGATTTACATCGGACAAACAGACCAAGCACTATGGCTCATAATACAATTACACCTTACCTGTTTGGTCTATATTTTTATATTTCATTTTTACTTGCTGCCAGGCACGTTTGGGGCCTGTTGGGTTGCACCTGCGCTCACATCACATCACAAAATAAAATGTATAAAATAACAAATAAAATAACATATGATAAAATAACGTGTTAAATGGGTGGAAATCCCTAGATCAATGTTTATATTAACACTCACGCATTGACTCTGTCGGCTATGTTTTGCCATGCATGCTCCCTTTCTTTTGCAGCTGTGGCTGTGTTACTTTTTTCCGTGGAATTTGCATGTTATCGGCATATGCTGCCATCAGAATTTCGGCCTCAAGCGCTGTAAAATACATTGACCGTGCCTTCTTTCCCTCCGTCTCCATGGTGACTCGCTTAATCTGTGCTCCACTGATCGGGGCTTTATGTATCCTCGTCCGCACGCTTCACTTGGGGTTAAAGCAACTCCGCGTTGACTGAACTAATTGTTATCAGCCTTTCTGAAACCGAATATTCCGAGTTGGACAGTTCGGGGTTACTCAACCCTGAGTATCGTTTTTCACTCTGAGTTTTCTAAACCGGCTTCCTGAAACAGGGCCCTGGTCTATGATCGCCAAGTTTTACTTGATCTCCAACTATCTCCCAATACGCCGGTGTGTAGACTGGGAAATGCACACAAAATACCGCCTCCACTCCTGTCGTTGCTTCCTACTCACCTGCTCCGTGTACCTGTGCCGTCTCCGCGGAAGCGGGGCCGCCGTCGCGGCAAAAGGAGTGGGAGATTGGTGAAACTGAAGGCCTGTCTGGCGTTTGGTTGTGCTGTGCCTGGCGTTGCCTGTCGCGCCCCTTTTCCCTGGCATCTTCGTAGGCCATCCTATGCGTGTCTGGTGCCGCTCGCTGGCTCTGGGCTGTTCCCGCCCGGCCGCTCCCTGCCTCCCTGTCCACGGCGGCGCGGAGTGAGTATGCAAAACCTGCGTTACGTTGCGCGAGCTTCAAAGTCTAGTGACTATTCAACTCCGGCCAAATTTGGCCTGGTAAACGCCAGATCGGTATCAAATAAGACTTTTATCCTTAAGGAATATTTTTTGTCACACTACTTGGACTTTCTCTGCTTAACTGAGACGTGGATAACTGCTGGTGATTCCAGCGCCTTTGCAGAACTTTTGCCTTCGGACTGCTGCTATTTTAATGTCCCACGCAGATCTGGTCGAGGTGGAGGAGTAGCTACTATCTTCAGAGATTGCTACAAGTGCAAGCAGGTTTCATTGGAATTTTATTTTTCCAGTTTTGAACTGTTACTGTTTGAAATAGCCTGTTCTCCCCCTGTACTGTGCACAATGATATACAGGGCCCCAAAATACAGTAAAGACTTTATAAAGGAATTTGCTGCATTTCTAACTGAAGTCACGATAAAATATGACTCCTTTCTTATTGTTGGGGATTTTAATATTCATGTGTGCTGTCCAGATAAGCCCATGGTTAAAGACTTTTTGAATCTTACTGATTCTTTTAATTTAGTTCGATGTGTGTCTGCACCCACGCAACAGTGTGGCCACACTCTCGATCTGGTTTTAGCCCACTTATTGCCTGTTTTTAATCTGAAAGTCTCCGATCCTGTTTTCTCCGATCATATGCCGGTTCTGTTTGACATCTCTTTATCTAGAAATGAATTCAGAGGGCTTGTCCCTGCAAAGACATCTCGTTTGTTAAATTCTTCCACGGCAGCACGGTTCTCCACCTACTATAATCAGTTCTCCATTCCTGAGACACTCCAATACGTAGAGGAACTCAGTTTTTGGTTTCATACCACTTGTCAGACTGTCTTGGATATTGTTGCCCCTCTAAAAATTAAGCATCCTAAGACAAAGCTTGAACCCTGGTTGAACGATGAAACCCGTGCTGCGAGGCGTGAATGTCGTAGGGCTGAGCGGAGATGGAAAAAAGATAACTTACAGGTCTCTTTACAAAGTTTAAGAGAGTGCTGGGCCTTATATCAGCTTACAATAAAAGAAGCAAAGCGGAAACACTTTGCAAACATTATTATGGTGAATTATCAGAAACCACACATATTGTTTAAGTCAATTGAGACTATTTTAAGCCCTCCCTCTGCTCTTAGTTTTGAGCCTTCACTTGAAATGTGTGAAAGGTTTCTGCACTTCTTTATAAACAAGGTAGCCTCGGCTAGGGCGCAGATTATTTTGCCCACATTTGACCCCTCTGATCTTCCAATTTGCTCAGCTGTCTTTCAACAGTTTGAGTCGGTTACTCTTGCTCAGCTACAGGAGGTGGTGGATCATTTAAAGCCTTTAGGCTCACCATATGATCCTATCCCTCCCCTTTTTCTGAAAGAAGTTTTTTCTACCATATGTCCAACTATTTTAACCATTTTAAATAGCAGCCTTACTTCAGGTGTGGTTCCAAAGAATTTCAAAGATGCAATTGTGCAACCACTTCTTAAGAAACCTGGGCTAGATACAAACGCTGTTGAGAACTTTAGACCAATATCTAAGCTGCCCTTTTTATCTAAAGTCTTGGAAAAAATTGTACATGACCAATTGATCTCATACTTGAATGCACAAGATGTTCAGGAAATTTTTCAATCTGGTTTTAAAGCAATGCATAGCACTGAATCAGCACTTTTAAGAATTTTTAATGATATATTTTTATCATGTGATTCTGGTGAAAGTGTCATTCTTATTTTACTCGATTTAACTGCTGCATTTGACACTGTAAACCATGAAATTTTAATCTCACGTTTGGAGCAGTGTGTCGGTATAACAGGTGTGGCTCTGAAATGGTTCAGGTCTTACTTAACAAACCGAACCTTTTCAGTTCGCTTAGGAAACTGTGAGTCCTCCTGTGCTCCGTTGTCTCATGGAGTACCACAGGGTTCCATTCTGGGCCCTATCCTGTTTTCACTTTATTTACTTCCATTGGGCTCAATTTTTAGAAAACACAGACTCTCGTTTCACTGTTATGCAGATGACTGCCAGATTTATGTTCCTCTTAAAAAGAAAGATGGGTCGTCTGTAAATCGTTTACAAACATGTCTGGAGGACGTCAAGTCGTGGTTGGCGCTAAACTTTCTTTGTTTTAATGATTCTAAAACTGAAGTAATGGTGTTCAGACTTGCCTCCACTGCTGTTCCGTGTGTTGATTTGCAATCCCTGAAATCATTCTGTAAACCAGAGATTGTTAATCTGGGTTTTAAAATGGATCCTGAGCTTAAGCTTGAAAGCCAGATCGGGTTGGTTGTAAGGTCTAGTTTCTTTCATCTGAGGCAACTGGCCAAAATTAAGCACTTTCTTACGAGACAGCAATTTGAAACAGTAATCCACGCTTTTGTAACCGTTCGGCTGGATTACTGTAATTCTCTTTATTTTGGGGTGAGTCGATCTTCTGTTTTTCGACTGCAGTTAGTCCAGAATGCTACTGCACACCTTTTAACTGGCACTCGTAGATACGAGCATATCACCCCAGTTTTATATTCACTTCATTGGCTGTCCGTGCATTTTAGGATCCATTTTAAGCTGCTTTTATTTGTTTTTAAATGTTTGTCCAATGCTGCCCCTGTGTACCTCTCTGAGCTTCTTCATCCATACATACCTTCCCGGTCCCTCGGGTCGGCAGACCAGCTCCTCCTGAGCGTGCCCAGGACTAATCGTAAGCTCAGAGGGGATCGGGCGTTTGCTTTGGCAGCACCAAAATTGTGGAATGAGTTGCCTTTACATGTTAGACAGGCACCTTCCTTATCTGTTTTTAAATCACGTCTTAAAACATATTTATTTACCTTGGCTTTTAGCACAGCAGGACTTGTTGATGTCTCTTAATACGTTTATTATTAATTATATTATTTTTAATTTTAAGATATTTTATATGTAATTTAAACTGTTTCCTCTCTGTTTTATATTTGTAGCACTTTGGTCAACATTGTTGGATGTAAAGTGCATTATAAATAAAGATGCTATGCTATGCTATGCCTTGTGGATGAGAGGTGAAACGTCATTACAAACTTAAAGTCCAGCTCTTAAGATTGTTATGACCTTTATAATTGAGAACCTGAACAGATCTAATGCTACATATTTAAATTTGTATTGCACCAAGCATGCCTGTTTACATGCACTAGGCTATTTGCATCAAGGTGCAAGAGTTTTCTGTTATATTAGGGGTTTATTTAAAATCAATCTAAAGGTAAAACATCAAAGAAATTAAAATTAAAACTTGGTGAACAAAGGCAGAACAGAATCTCAGCAGTGACAGGATTTAGGACAGGACCCTCCGGAGTCTGGACACTGGTGGTGGTGAACATGAAGACTGAACCTTGAATATAGCTCTGGCTGAGTTGGAGATGGGGAGGAGGTGGGATGCATAAAGAAGAGTCTTTGTGATGGCATGCCACACATGGTAAGCTCCACACCTCACCACCTGTTGATTCACTTTAGTTTAATTTACAGTCACTACTTTAAAATATTCTATTTATTGTTCAATATCGTTTCTTTATTAAATGTATTCATTTTTCCATCACACCTTCCAATGTTTATATGGCGTGCACACATATTAACCTTGCAAGGTCAAAGTTCTGTTTTATATTAATACATCTTTCTTTGTTTGAGTTACCTGGGGGTTGGTGTCTCCTCCTGTCTGGCAAAAGGTGTGGCAAAGGGCTGGGAGACCTGAAGTACTACTGACAGCCTAATTGGATTGCACCACATGCTTCATTGCCTGGGGGGTGTTTCATGTTTGTTTAAATGTTTTGGATTAGTTGGTTATATGGCAGCCATCTTGTTTTCCCCCGTGTGTGTCATTTGGTTTAGCTAAACCAGTATTTAAGTCCCCCTGTGTGTCATTTCAGGAGGTCAGTTTACCATATGTTTGTTTGAGGTTTTGTTAATTATTATCTTGAGTTTAGTCTATTGAGTTGACCTCTTTTATTGGTCTGCCTGTTTAAGTTTGGCTTTGTTAAATATATTTTCATATTTTTGGGTCAATAAAACCCTTTTTTTGAATTAAAACCACCTGTGTCCTTTATGCTTTACTGCTTGGTCCCTGACAATTGGTGGCAGCAGTGGGATTCGAACCCACGCCTCCGAAGAGACTGGAGGAGCTTTATGGGAAATGGATCCAGCCAAAGGGTAAAACTATTCATGACATTGGTGAAACTATAATCTTGGAGCAGTTTCTCAGAATGTTATCTCCTGAGCTTCAGGTTTGGATCAAAGAACACAACCCTGGTTCAGCAATGGAAGCGGCTCGGTTAGCTGATGTTTTTGTTGCTGCCAGAAAGAAGGGGCAAGCATGGAGCCATAATGCATGGAACGCATCGAGGGACACCCGGAAGATACCTCAGCAAAACCATCTGGATTCAGCAAATACAAGCACCAGTAAGACCTCTCAGTCTACCACTAGACCACCAAAGGTCTCTGGTAAGAAGCTCATTTGTTATCTTTGTGGATTAGAGGGCCATACAAAACCCATGTGCCCAAGAAATTCTGCTAAAATGGTGCAAATGTGCTTTGCCCCTCGTTCTAATGCTGATCCTGAGCAGGAGAGTGACAAATCCATCAAAATGAGTCAGATTGAAGTGAATGGGGTTCTACTCAATGCCCTTCTTGACTCTGGCAGTTCTCAGTCTCTTATTCACTCAGATTTTGCCCCACCTAATATTGTTCGCACCAGTGATACAATTTCAATCTGTTGTGTCCATGGAGATGAGAAAAGATATCCGACAGCTGACATCTACATTAAAGTTCAGGACCAGATGTATCTGCTGAATGTGGGTGTCGTGAACAGTTTGCCTTACTCTGCCGTGTTAGTGCGTGACCTTCCTGTGCTTTTTGATTTGTTGGAGTCTGAGCAGACTGAGGAGTGCAATGTAGCTGTTACCAGAGCTCAGGCTAAGCAAGTCAGTACCCACTCTGAGACCCTGAGTGCCCTGCCTTTTTTTTAATGAGGAGTTTGAGACAACTGTGGCGAAGCCACGGAAGACCCGCAGACAAAGAAGGCAGGAGAAATTCAAATTTTCACCTGTGGATACACTAACAGACGCTGAGCCAACACCGTCACCCCTAGGGTTTAATATTCCAACTGAAATTGCTGAACTCCAAAAATCTGATCAATCTTTAATATTTCTTTTTCGGAAGGCCAAAGAAAAGGAACCTGGAGTAGAGCAGGTTCTTAACAGTGAGTACATCTTGCAAAATGACATTCTCTATCGTCAGCAGGGGTCGGTGCTGCAGCTGGTGGTTCCCCAGAAGGTTAGAAACGCCATTCTCACCTTAGGGCATTCTATTCCGTGGGCTGGCCACCTTGGTGAACACAAGACCACAGCTCGCATCAAACATCATTTCTACTGGCCCGGTCTTAGCAAAGTTTTGTAAAAGTTGCCCACAGTGTCAGATAACATCTGCTAAAATCCCCCATAGAGCTCCACTCCAACCTCTCCCTGTCATCGGCACTCCTTTTGAGCGTCTTGGAATGGATATTGTAGGGCCTGTTGAGAGGAGCAAAGCAGGAAATCGTTACATGCTTGTTGTAACAGATTATGCCACAAAATATCCTGAGGTGTTCCCTTTAAAATCTATAAAGGCCAAGCCCATTGCGTTTTGTTTAGTGCAGTTCTTTGCAAGAGTTGGGTTTCCACGAGAAATACTAACTGATCAAGGCACTAACTTCATGTCTACTCTGTTAAAGCAAGTTTATCAGTTGTTGGGTATCCGGAGTCTGAGAACTTCACCATACCACCCTCAAACTGATGGGCTGACAGAACGGTTTAATCAGACATTGAAACAGATGCTCAGGAAGTTTGGTAACGATTGGGATCAATGGCTGCCATATCTACTCTTTGCTTATAGGGAAGTCCCCCAAGCCTCCACAGGTTTTTCCCCTTTTGAGCTGTTGTATGGTTATGAGGTTCGTGGCCCTCTAACTCTGTTAAAGGAGATCTGGGAGGGAGACAAGGCGGAGGAGGAATCCAAGAACATTTTGTCTTATGTCATTCAGATGAGAGAACGGTTGGAGAAAATGAGTGAACTTGCTCAATCACATATGGTGGAGGCCCAGCAGCAGCAGAAGTCTTGGTATGATAAATCTGCTCGTCAGCATGCGTTTGAGCCAGGACAAAAGGTGCTCGTGCTCCTCCCCAGTGACAACAACAAATTGTTGGCAAAGTGGCAGGGGCCATTTGAAGTCATGAGGAAGCTGGGACCCACCACATATGAGGTGTCCACCCCAGGACAGTTGCGCTCCAGCAAGGTCTTGCATATAAACCTTCTGAAGGAGTGGGTGGAGCGTATTGAACACAAGGCGGATGCAATGCTCATACGGCGAGTGCCTGAAGAAGATGAGCAATATCTACCACCTGCTGGCTCTCTAGATTATGATCTCAGCCATCTCCCAGAGGACAAGCAGCAGCAGGTGAGAGAAATCTGTAAATCAGCAGTCTTTCAAGAGAATCCAGGGAGAACTGACATTGTCGAACATGATATTGTGGTACGAGAAGGTGCCTCTGTGAGACGATTAAGTTACAGGATCCCGGAACGTCTGCTGCCTTCATTGAAGAAGGAAATTGATTTGATGTTATCCCTAGGGATCATCGAAAGATCTAAGAGTGAATGGTGCAACCCTGTGGTCTTGGTACCCAAAAAGGATGAGAGTATGAGGTTCTGTATTGATTTCAGGTACCTGAACTCCATATCCATGTTTGACTCCTACCCGACACCAAGAATTGATGATCTACTTGAACGTCTGGGAAAAGCAAGGTACCTGACCACAATAGATCTGTGTAAGGGTTACTGGCAGGTCCCACTCACTCAACGGTCCAGAGAGTTCACAGCATTCAGAACACCATGGGGGCTTTTCCAATTTACAGTCTTGCCATTTGGACTACATGGAGCTCCAGCAACTTTCCAACGGCTGATGGATCAGGTATTACATGACTGCTCTGACTTTGCTGCTCCTTACTTGGATGATATTGTTATCCACAGCAACACCTGGGAGGAGCATGTGGAACACCTGCGAACTGTTCTGGACCACCTGCACTCAGCTGGGTTGACAGTGAATCCGTCAAAGTGTGTTTTCGCCACTGCTGAGACAGAATACCTGGGCCATGTCATCGGCAAGGGGGTTATCAGGCCACAAGTCAGCAAAATCGAGGCCATGGAATCATCCCCCCTGCCCCAAACAAGGAAGCAGCTGAGATCCTTTCTGGGCATGGCAGGTTTCTACCATCGTTTCATCCCTCAGTTCTCCAACAGGGCAGCTCTGCTCACAGACCTGACGGGATCACGTTCCCCCAATTACATCCAGTGGACAGAGGAGGCAGTGGCAGCATTTCATGACATACAACAGTCACTAAGTAAGCAACCGGTTTTGTACAGTCCCAACTTTGATGAACCGTTCATATTACAGACTGATGCTTCAGATCGGGGCCTGGGAGCTGTCCTCCTTCAGGAAACCATGGAAGGCCGCCATCCAGTGGCTTACATCAGCCGGAAACTGTTTCCACGGGAAGTTCGGTATTCCACAGTAGAGAAGGAGACCTTAGCGATCAAGTGGGCCCTGGACTCCTTCCACTACTATCTACTGGGAAGAGACTTCACCTTGGAAACTGATCACAAAGCACTACAGTGGCTTGAGCAGATGAAGGACACAAATGGGCGAATTACCCGCTGGTACCTGGCCTTACAGCCATTCCGATTCACTGTCCACCACGTACCAGGCAAGGAGAACCTTACTGCTGACTATCTCTCTCATCACACACCTCCCCTCTGAAGAGGGGAGGTGTGTGATGGCATGCCACACATGGTAAGCTCCACACCTCACCATCTGTTGATTCACTTTAGTTTAATTTACAGTCACTACTTTAAAATATTCTATTTATTGTTCAATATCGTTTCTTTATTAAATGTATTCATTTTTCCATCACACCTTCCAATGTTTATATGGCGTGCACACTAGTGATGGGACGTTCTGTATCGAGGCTTCGGAGCGTGTGTCGAGTAATGGAGGGGGCGTTTCCGCGAAGCGCGTATCGAGGCTTGCTTCATTTATGGGAGGAGCTGAAAATGATGACGTCCGAAGCCTCGCTGCCCGGCTGTACCACGTGACTGGTTCATGAAGTGGTTCGAACTTTGCCGCAAGATATGACAGCGATATAAACCCCTCAGACTTCATTCAAAAATGTGGGTGTTTGATGGAGAGTTGCGGTTAGTGAGAGTTTGGAGACCGTATGGAGGTTTATGAGAGTGAGGAAAGTCAGGAGAGAATGGAGCCAGCTAAGAAGAGGAGGATGTCCTCCCCTGTGTGGGAACATTTTGATCTTATTCCGCCCAACAAGGTATGTAAATTTCTACAGAAGATGTATTTTCATGATACTGATGGTGCAATACAATTTATGTTGAGCTGTCTTGACTTTTGTACAAGGTGAAGTGTTTGCTATGTGCCAGGGAGCTGGGATATAACAGCAACACCTCATCCATGCTTAGGCACTACAGAGCTTTGCATGAGAATAAGGGGGACACCGATCGTGGAGCAAGACCAGGTGAGCCATCAAATGCAATGATAATATAGGATGCAGTAATGTTACTAAATGATATAACAATATTATACAACTGTTATAAGTTACGTGTGTGATATTTATATTTGTGCTTTATCTTTATTGTCTTTCCTCAGGAGAACAATCTCAAATAGATGAAGACCTGGTCAGCATGGTGATTGAGGACTCCCAGCCATTTAGCATTGTGGAGGACAAAGGATTCAAAAGATTTGTTAAATCATTAAATCCTAGCTATGTTCTCCCCACTAAAAAGGTCATAAAAGCAGTGAAAATTTAGTTTTTACAGAATAAAATGTGAACAGGCAGGACTGAGGCTCAAAGCCTCAGTGTGTAGCTGTTCATACCTCAACGTTACAAAAGCACAACCACTGTCCACACCCCAACCACACCTCACCTCACAGTAAATGATCATTTCCATTTCAAGCATTTCCAAATAATCATTTCCCATACTGCCACTATAAATATACACAGTATACTGCCATCACTACAATATACATGTTTTACACACTCCTTTTGTTGTTGACATTTACAGGCTGTGTGCAAAATGCCACACTCTTCAAATTCATGCCAGCTATTATTTTTACGTCCAGTAGGTGTCCTGCTAGAGCAAATGAAGCTTCATGAAGCTTCGCGTTGGGGTGAACCAATTGGATGAAAAGCTTCAGTGCTTCATGGGGCTTCATCTGCCCATCACTAGTGCACACGTATTAACCTTGCAAGGTCAAAGTTCTGTTTTATATTAATACATCTTTCTTTGTTTGAGTTACCTGGGGGTTGGTGTCTCCTCCTGTCTGGCAAAAGGTGTGGCAAAGGGCTGGGAGACCTGAAGTACTACTGACAGCCTAATTGGATTGCACCACATGCTTCATTGCCTGGGGGGTGTTTCATGTTTGTTTAAATGTTTTGGATTAGTTGGTTATATGGCAGCCATCTTGTTTTCCCCCGTGTGTGTCATTTGGTTTAGCTAAACCAGTATTTAAGTCCCCCTGTGTGTCATTTCAGGAGGTCAGTTTACCATATGTTTGTTTGAGGTTTTGTTAATTATTATCTTGAGTTTAGTCTATTGAGTTGACCTCTTTTATTGGTCTGCCTGTTTAAGTTTGGCTTTGTTAAATATATTTTCATATTTTTGGGTCAATAAAACCCTTTTTTTGAATTAAAACCACCTGTGTCCTTTATGCTTTACTGCTTGGTCCCTGACAGTCTTAAAGGAAGAATGATGGAAAGCACAGATTTAAACCATGCAAAGTGAAGGCTAATTGGTTCAAAGAAGGCAGGCGAGAAGATGATTGGACTACAGTAATGATGTCAGTATTGAGAATGAGAATGTGGGAAAGCAGTGGTCATGAAAAGAACAGAAAAGGAGAACTGTCTAGTGAGTGGAGCTTCTGGACCAGAACATAGGAGGAGCTCTGCTTCTTAAAGACTACTTTGTGCTTCTGTTCAGCTCACTACAGCAATCTGTGAGGCTCATCTACCCGTCTGCTCCTACTCCCACCTGTGACCACAGACACTGACAACTTCAACATCTTCTGGGAACACACACAATTATTTTAAGATAAAAGTGTAAATCAACTGATTTTATTTTGAAATTCGGAGTTTCTTGAAGCTGTTTCCACAGTTTAAACTGGCATCATGCAGTTTTTCTTCTCACCAGCAGAGGGCCACAAATCGCCATCAATGAAGTTCAAGGAGATGTTAGCGACATCAGAGCTGTGCTGAACATTTGGGGGGGGGGGGGGGGGGGGGGGGGTCAAGATCTCTAAATAAATAAACAAATATAAATAAATCTGGGTAAATTCCCAGATGCTTAAGCATGCAACTATTTTGTTGCTAATGCCTGAAATGAGTAAAGAAAGTCAAAAGCCTATTTATGCAAGATAATTCATAATTTTATTGTCGGGGCTATATTGGTTGGGTCTGATTATTGGGGGGTACGTATTGTTCTTATCAATATGGAAGTTCATGTCTCTTTAATTGGATCAGTTTTCAAAAGCAGCTGTGTTTGATAGAAACATGAGAAATGCTTAATGTCTTTAATATTTTATACATTGAGTACTGTTGGAGTATGGAGCATGGAGCATCCAAACAGCCTGTCTGTTCTCAGAATTTGACAACAAATTAAAGAAAAAACCATTCAAATGTGCTCTTAATATGAAAATCTGTTCCCATTGAGAGCTTCTTTCCTGTCCTGCTTAAGTGAAACAGTAAGAGCATGTGGTGAGGTTGGAAAAATCGGTGTGGAAAAATGACAGTCTCAGATGTGTTTACACTGTGAGGTCTGAGCTCAACACTTCCTGTTTGTTAAACCCGATTTAAATACATTCGGCTCAGTTATCAATAGGAACATTTATAGAATCAGTCACCTGTCAACGCTGCTTCCTGGAGTCCCTTTCTTTCATTTTTCCATGGTTTCCCTCAGTAACCAGACTCTCCCTGCCTCCCCAAACCCCAACTGAGGTCGGACTTTAAAGTCGTCATGAGACAGCTAAAGGTTTAGTCCATGAGCACTGTCACCATGGAAACGTCACTTCTGAACACACATAAAGCTGACTGATCGTTCATCAGCTTTTGTTTTCTAGCGTCTCTTCCGGCGGTGCATGTTTGATTCCTCCACAATAAAAGCCCCCTCCCTGTCACACTGCGGCGTGTCGTGATGCGTTCACTGTTAGGGAACGGCCCACCTGCGGCTCACCTGCCAGCCCGTCTCGTGTGTACATCAGGGTCCGGGAGTTAGCAGCGCCTTCTCCTCGGGAGCTCCGATAAGATGGCGGATTAACGAGCTGACGTTTATTTCACCGACGCTGCTGTGACGGTTAGTCCCTGCGGAGGGGTGCGGGATCAGATGCGGGATATTTACGGTTTTCCGGCTGAGGTTTTCCGGTGGTGACGCCGGCAGACGGCTAACTTCAGCTCTCTGCTGCGGCATCTCGGCCGAAGCCGCTCCGCACGTCCTCTGACCGCAAAACCGCAGGGGCAGGATCCCGGTTTTGACACAAACCCGGGTTTATCAGGGGTTTTATTGGTTCCAACTGTCAGGTTAGTGCACCGAGGACTAAAGGGGCCCTTTGTGGATAATTCGGGCGCAGGTACACCTCTGAGTGATGCGAACTGCGGGACTCTGATCCCGGAGAGTCTAACTGCAGAATCACATTACAATCGCCTTTTTTCTTTGAAGATAGCCCGGTTTATTTTGGATAATCTCATTCTAAACTTGAAGTGGGTAGGTTCAGGACTGACGGGGGCCTTTGTGGATAATTTGGCTCCAGGTAAAATCCTCCTGGGCTATGCAGACATGAGATACGGGCCGGACCAGGAACCCGACCGGAGAGAAGCGGAGCCTGCAGCGGAGCCTAGCATCAAGAAAACCAGTTTTTAGTCTCCATCCGGCTTATTCAGGATTTTTTATTTTTTATTTTTATTTTGAGCCGCATGTCCCGGACCACGGGGGGTCTCTGAGGATCATCCGGAACCATGGGGACTCAGGGACCGGGCCGGAAGAGGATCCCAAACCGGGAGAAACTGACCGGAGAAGACGATGCACTGAACCAGATCGCCCGGGAGGTGAGGATGTTTATTAATAGACCCGCTGGTGTCGATTTGATCGATCAGGGGGAGAAATTGACATCAGAGAAACGTTTCTGTGAATCACAGCTGGTCCCAGCTGTTTAGGGCCCAGGGCCGCACACTGCTTAGGGGCCCCTCTGGACCCCGGCCAAGACTTTATTTCACAGCAGAAGATCAGAAGCATTAAATTATTACAGTAAAATATTAATATATCTGAGTAACGTCTAAAAAATTAACATTTTAAAATGTGTTTACATAAAAATAATAGGAACAAATCATGAAATTTTTACTCAATTTGAAAGTGAAATGATAAAATTACAGTATAATTTGTGTTCCAATAGTTTGATACTTCAGAGTATTGTACAGTTTTACTTTCAGTATGTCACAGATCTGTAGATCTTTGGTTCCTCATATTTTCCATCTGACTGTGACATCAGTGGATGGTGTATGGAGTCTAAATCGAGATTAAATCAGGAGATCTGCTGCAGGTCACGTTTGGTGTCACATCTGAGCGGTTTGTAGTAAAGACCTGATGATTGTGATGATGATGATAATTGGGAGGAAAAAATGTGAGAACAAAAGTGTGTCGCCCTGGGTGCTCAAGCTGGAAACTCAGACTGATGTTGCAGATTGACTGCTTTCTAACTCTGAGCCCTGACTATAATCTGTTTTTAGTAAACTGTCTGTTTCAGGTGATAGAACTTGGTATCAGACACTTTTAGTACTTGACCTGGGTTTATAGTGACCAGAGGTGATCTGGAAATAACAGACTGCATATCACCAATTGGCTGCACAGTAACGTCACTTGATGAGTTACGAGAGCACCTCCTTAACAAAAATCAAAACTGCCATTTTTGAAACAAAGGACTTCACTGGAAGTCATTTGATGTAACAACTCCACACACGTTAGGTACTACTCGACTATAATGGAGCAACGCCTATGGTATAGTTCAGGGGTATCAAATGTAAGGCCTGGGGACCAGAATTGGCCCAGCAAGGACTCTAATCTGGCCAGTTTGATGGATTTGGAAGATGTGAAGGACAAAATGTTGGATTGGTAACTTGTTAAAATGACGTTGGACGGCGGTAACACATTAACTAGCTAACCGCGCTAACGTGTTGATAATGTGCAGCCCCACATACAAGGTGATCCACGATAACTCACTAACGGAGATTTGCCGCGTTAACGTTAACGTCATTTTCACGAGATTAACACTGACAGCACTAGGTTTTCTTTTATGATAAATTTGAAGTGTGGCAGCTTCAGCTGTAATTGAAAAGCTACATAGTCTCGTCCATGTGCATTAGTTTGTTTCGTTATGTTAGTAATTCTGTTAATATTCCCTGTGTATGTCCTGCCAACTTTAAAACGCAGTGCAGGGTGTGTAGTTACAAATGTAACACATTTTTGGTTTTAGAAAAGAGAAGATGAATGGAAATGAAGACAACTAAAAACTGTGTGCCACTGATCACCATCATGATTGGTGATCTCACTAGTCTGTTGCAGCACTTGGGTCCCATCACATTACAGGAAAACAGCATCTCTGCATATCTGCAGTACAAACCAGTTTAACTATGAGGGCAAGAACTCGTAAGTCATGATGCAGGCGAGATGCTGATTTGCTCTCGTTGCCCGGTTCTGGTCAGAAGCTTTCGTGGATGTGGAGTAAACATCCTTTCATCCAACCCAACACTTATCAGATTCAATGAAAACTCCCAGCATGTGTCACACCTCACTGTGGAGCTTGTTTTTGTTGTTGTTGCTGTTGCTCGGTGATGTTGCTGTTGCTCGGTTGTGGTTCTTCTCTCAGCGGGTGGTGGCGCTAGCTGTGGAGCCTCACCCTGAAACTGGTTTGGCCACATTCAGTGAGCCTGAAGCACGTACACACACACACAGCCTTTAAGCTGTGTGTGTGTGTGTGTTTCTAATCAGCAGTGTGGACACTGTTAAATCAGGCTTTTTTTTTTTTCACTGGAGTCTGGTGTGACACAAATACCAAAGTTTTCCCTCCCACTGACCTACTGGGAGAACAAACACACACTCTGTACGTGTGTGTATATGTGCAACCTCTCTTAATCCCCTGCTGAAGCACAAACATTAATCTGCATTTCAGCAGTCACAACATGACGAGCCCACTCATCTTCATCACCAGCAGACTCATCATCACTGCAGTGTAAAGACAAGGACTCTTGTACATGTTTAAATATACCATCAAATTCATGTTTGATAAAGTAAAATGTTTTTAAAACCAGTAAAAGTATAATATTCAGGAGTTTATAAGTACAAAATAAACTGGTGGTACTTTTTATTATTTAAACACTAAACTAGTATTTTTATCATTTAAAAAAAAAAAAAAAGATTAATTCAAATTGTGAAAAATCTTTCCAAAAAATTAGGTACTTTTATGCTTACAATAATGAATGTATAATATAATAAAGTAATTGCATTAAAATATAAATATTTTGTAGGCTGTAGCCGCGTTTGTAGGCTGATTACGTTACAGTGACACGTCAAAGGCTGTCCAAACTCGAAGACTTCTCCAAATGCATCCGACAAATGCATCCTTAATTTCCCCAGATTTGAAGGCTGGGTTGGGCGTAGGGCTGCCATGATTAGTCGACTAGTCACGATTATGTCGACTATCAAAATCATCGACTAATTTAGTCTTCGACGCATCATTTGAAGCTTTGTAAGATCCCAAAAGACACAGGAATAAGTAAGTAGCAGGATTTAAGAGTGTAATAACGGACTGAAACAGAAGATGGCAGCACTGCGTGTATAAGGATGCCAGCTGCCGCTAAACCCCAAAGAAGAAGAAGCAGTGTCGGGTATCGTAGCTGTGTCCAAATTCAAGAATCGCATCCTCCTGTTCCCGCATTTTTAGGCCGATTACGTTACAGCGACACGACGAAGACTGTCCAAATTTGAAGACTCCGACAAATGCAGCCGACAAATGTGTCCTTCATTTCCCCAGATTTGAAGGATGGGTTGCTTCGTGGCCCAACCTATCCCAGAATTCATAGCGCAGCTCTGCTCAGTTTCCAACAATGGCGGCAGCTAGTTAGTTTTAATATTACTCTAAAATGTTATTGTTTGGCTTTTTTCAGTATTTTATTTGTTCCTAAGTAAATCGGTTTGGCTGAGATTAAAGTTATAGTTGTTACACAACTGAATAAACATCAAGCAGACAACTGATTATCAGAAGTGTGAGAAGCTCAAGAACATACTCCAGTGTCCTGTTATATTTTAGATAGCAAAGAGCAGACGGCTGGGTTTACTAAACTCCACCGAGACAATCTGCAAATTTCATTAAAAGTTTAATAAACTATCATCTTATCTTTATTTTTGGTTAGCACAGACCTTAAACACTTCAAGCTGTAAGCTAATGATAGTTATATAAGAGCAGATGCATGCTGGTGCAATAAGCTGTATGTTTTACGTCCAATGGATGCATGATCTGATTAGTCGACTAATCGCAAAAATAATCGGTGACTAGTCGACTATCAAAATAATCGTTTGTGGCAGGCCTAGAGTTGAGTGTTCTCAGGTATCTCTCAGGTGTGTGCTGACAGTTAGATGGAGGGAGTGTCTCAGGTATGAAGAGAGGTGGATGGACCACATTCCTTCTGCAGTGACAGAACACACAGCTTAAATGTTGACAGGTGTTTGCACACTCGGGTGTACTGTCCTTTTAAGTGGTGTCCTGGAAACAGCAGCTTTTCTTCTCTGGTAATTTAAAGTCATTTCTGATGTTGTCACAAGTCTGGACACCTTTTCTTTTTAGACATGCCTGAGTTGAGGCATGTGTTATCAGGTGATTTGTGGCAGCCAATCACATGACACCTATAGATTGATTCAGTAATTAAGACGATGTCTCCTGTGGAGTAATTGATCAGCTGGTGTCTGACTGTGATCACCTGTACTTTATAATAACGCTGTTGTTGTGCTGATAAATCTTTTTGAATGAACCTGAGAGACACACTGATGCCCCCTGCTGGACTCACCTGAGACTCACCTGAAGAATCAGACCTCAAACATTTACATCAGTTTCACATAAATATATTTACTGTTTAACATTTTCACAGTATTTTAGGTTATTTTTGCAAGTAAGATGTTGTTTTTAATTTTATTTTTTTCAGATAAAATATTTTTAGGTTACAAACTTTTTTTTAAACTTGTATTTACATAATTATTTAATGCTTAAAATAAAAATGAAAGATTGTAAATAAGAAGTGTTTAAAAAAAAAAAGAACAGAAAATGTTTCAAAATAAGCAACAAACTGTTTATTAAAATGTAATTTTCAGGACATTTTTATTTTATTTTATTTTTATTTGTTTTGGTGTGAATTTTTTTTTTTTTTTTTTTTTTTTAATTTTAAGCTTTAATGTCATTACTTTTTAGCAGCTTTAGTTTTACATTTAGAATTTAATTTAATAAAAGCAGGAAGTGGTTCAGGTTTATGGTCTCTAACAGTGACTGATGACATCACTGAGTGTATTGATTAAAGCTGAGAGGAATTTGATCGAGTTATTGATCAATGACGAACAGACAGCTGAATGAGGCTTTTATTTATTTATTTTATTTTAACTTACATTCTTATTAAAGTTACATAACATTCATGTTTTATTATCAATCACAGTTTTGGGTTTTTTTGTTTTTTTTTTTGGTGTTTATTATAATTTTTTTTATTGCTGACTCATAGCATTTGAAACCTGTGACCCGGTAATTGGTTATTGATCACAAAATTTTGGCTGATGTATTGCTCTCCATGTGTGTTCAGGCGGAGGCACGGCTGGCAGCTAAGCGGGCCGCGAGAGCCGAGGCCCGAGAAATCCGCATGAAGGAGCTGGAGCGACAGAAAGAGGTTAGCAGGCTTTTATTTTTTAAGAAACAATGATTATAATTGTGGTGATCAATTACTGATCAGAAAGAGAAGAGCTCACAATTTCACATGGAAACAGTTTATTTTACAAGCTTGTGAAAACAGTTTGATGCAAGGAGGAAAAACTGACTTCTTCAGGTATGTTTTAAAACCACGTAAATAAGAACAGTTAAAAAAAAAAAATTGAAAATGTAAAAAGCAGGTCATCTTCTCTTTGTTGATTCATTCATTCTAATGACCTTTGACCTCAGTAAACACTGTTCCTGTTCTCAAGTCTTATCTTATAAAATTTCAGGCTGTGCAGCAGGGCTGCATGCCGTAAAAAAAACTCAGTTTACTAAAGAGTAAGAATAAACAAAGACAGGAAGTCATCAAATTGTGTTTATGTGAGGTCAAAGGCCAGTCTGACTGAGCCTTTAGTCACCGCTCGGTCTGAAGTGTGGAGGTAACCCGGCCTTGTCCTGCTGTGGTGAGTCTCAGAACAACTTTATTAACAATAAATTATTACAGTGTGTCTGTTTACTGATTGTTTGTAATGATTAGTTTGTTTTCATCAGCTCTTCTGATTTTGCTTCTTATACCAAAGATATAAAAAATAAGAAAGGGCTTTGAATGACGGGTCATTGATCAGTGAGTGACTGATGAATGAGATTCAGAAAAGAGCTGAGCGTCATCAGCCTCTGACAAAGTAAAAAAAAAACTGCTTTTGCTGTGAAAGTCGGACAAGAAGTTAAATAGTTACATTTCTATAAATGTGTAGTTACTTTGAAATTGTTGGAGACACAGACTCTGGGTTTAAAGTCTCAGCCGTTATCTCCCACTGAGCTGCAGTCTGTTTGTGTCCTCTGTCTTCATTATCCTGGACGCCCCTTTGACCTTTGACCTCTGGCTTCTCTGACCTGTTTTTTCTCTCCTCTCGTTCTTCCTTTAGCTGTTTCACAGTCATAAGGTATGAATAAGTCCTCCATTCAGCCTTAACTCATTCTTTCTTTTAGTTTTATCTTTTTGGGGGAACCAGCTGGGTAGGGCTTTGCACTAACTCCACCCAGCTGGTGTCCCCAGAAGGACAAAGCAAACAGATTTCATATTTTGTCTTTGAATAGTTGAAACTTTGTCCTTTCCCCCATTTGATCTTCTCCTCTTCCACCTCTTCGTCCTCCTCTACAGAAGTATTACGGTGTGGATAATAAGTGGGGTCACATTGAGCAGTGGATGGTAGGACTCTGTGCGAGTGTCAGGCTGACACATGAAAGTTCCAGTGGAGATAAAGGGCCGTTTCATCATATTACCTGTGCAACAGCTCATAGTCAATCATATGACTCTAAAACAAGACTTGAGTTATAATAAAACACGGTCTAATAAAAAATACCCGTCGTGTAAGTACATAATAATTACATTTAGATAACAGTGTAGCATATTACATGAGCTGTATATGCAAAATGCAATCAATGCAATGCATCATTAGAAATGAAACAACATATTAAATGTGTATCCACAAATAAAACAGAAATGAATTTAAATAGGCGTTGTATTAGAAGTCATTAAAAAATAGAAAGTAAAAAGTATCCGATTTTAGAGTTTTATAATTATAATCAATATTTTAAACAATGTAACAGAACCTGTTTTCTGTGTAACATAAAATAAACCAGCCCTTTGAAGCCTCCCATGTGACTCTGGGCTGTACACGTTAACATGAGTTACATTTAAGAGTGTCACAGTTTGAAATAAAATACTAATAATGTAATTTGTTTGATATAAATATAAAAGAAAGGAAAAATAAAATTGTATTGAAAATGCCGTAATTTTATATTAAATGTTGAGTTCATATTACAGGACAGAGATCATGACAATAATTCATCAAATATTGAATTTAATTTTGTTAACACAGTGTGATTCAGCAAAAAGTTGAATAAAAGTTAAAACTTTAATGCGATTTAATGGAACGTGATGTAAGTAAAAGCAACACTAAGGTGTCTTTTATATCACGTAACACAGCATATTAAAATGTAATGAATATAAAAAAGAATAAAACAGTATTACCTTAATGTAAGCTACATGTACATGAGCACAGTTTAACGTTATGTTAAAAGTCAAATAAAACTGAGCCTGAATCCAGATGTTTGAGTGAAACCAGCTGATTTTTTTTGTCTCAATCCTAAAGCCTGACCCCATTTACCCAGCTCTTTTTTTTTTTTTTTTTTTTTTTTTTTAAGTGCGTAACAGCAGGAGTTTTCATGTGTCAGCAGGATGCCACTGTCTGTTGTTGTTGTTGTTGTCTGTTCTGCACGTGCTCAGACAGGCTCAGATTAATGGCCTGTTTAATCCTGTCTGATAGATTATCAGTTATCATCCTCCCAGTAACCGTTCCTGCTCGCACGTCTCTGCAGCTGCTGCTGTTTCACACCTGCGTCTGATTTCTGTTTAATTCTAATTAATATTAACTTTTATATTTGTGTCAATTTGCATTTATTTTTAAATTAATAGAGCATTACTTTTAACTGCTTTTTGTGTATCTTCATTTTTTATTCTTGTATTTATACTTTTACACTGTGTTCGACTTATCCCCTAAGCAGACCTCTTTTATTACTTTTATTTTCTTTCTTTTTTTAAAATAAGAACTACAAAATTTTTGTAGTATTTTGACAGGCTATGGTCTGTCATTTCTCCCCCCATGCTTCTTGTCTGCATGCAGCAGCCTTCATGTGTTTGTGCTTTATTAGACCATGCCAATGATGCAATAACCTGCTGTTTAACGTGTTCAGAGGACACCTGCCGCCTTCTTCTTTGGTTTCAATCTTTTAACCTGCTTTCTACTTCGTGGCCTTTCAGGAGGATAGTGAGCGGTATTCTCGCCACTCTCGGAGGCACGCGTCGGTCTGTATCTCTTTCCTGTTTTTCTGTTTCTTTATTTCTTTAACAAATTAAAAATCATGTGTGTTACCTGTCCACGCTGACTATCACACCTCCAGTTACGACTTGTGTGGAAAGGTGTATTTGGGACACTATGACATCATTGTAGGCATGGTTAGTTTCCACTAACTCACCAGGAGGTCTGAGTGTTTGGTCCCCTAAAATCTAAACACAAAGCAACATCCTAAGGCTGGATCAACTTCTAAAGAACATTAGATCATCCAATAAGCTCTGGATAGTTTACACTCAGGTCTAACTCAGGTCTAGTAAAGCTTTTTTTTTTAAGTTTTTATTTATATAGCACCAAACCACAGCAGCAGTCACCTCACGACGCTTTATGCTGTAAGGTAAAGCCTGTGCAATGACAGAATCAATGACGTGAAGAACTGTGCTGTCTGTTGATGCTCTGCTTGTTTAATTGCAGATCTCTGACGATGAGGAGAGGATGTCAGTTGGGAGTCGAGGCAGCCTCAGGGTGAGTTCACATCTCAGCATTTTAACCACAGAAGAAGAGTTTACTACATAAAAACCTAGTTTTTATGGACACTGCTCAGGTTCTGCTAATGGACTGCGGCTCGTTAAGCTGCTGTATGAAGCATTTTGGTGGTAAATGACAGAGGTTGAACGTGAAGACTAGATATGAGCAGCTCGTTCAGAGCTGCAGAGCTTCATGCTGATTACTGCAGGTTATGTACAGACGGGGACGCTGCTGCGGCAGCTGTAAGCAAGAAAGAGACAGGAGGCCGATTAATAATCAATAACATCAAGAGGTTGAGTCACATCATGAGCTTGCTCATTGTGAGGTCACTTCTTGTGAAAATAAAGAGTCTGGTCGTCTCTACCTGTCTGCAGCCTTCAGCGTTTTTCTCTGATGCTCCTCGCTGCCACGGCTATAGGGTCTGACTCTCTGACATCACTTCCTGTGGTTGTGTGTAGCTCAGTAGAAGATCAAACTGAGTAGCAGTGAAGTTAGAACAAACCTGTCTTATGATCAAACTCATTATTGACCCACATGCTGATTTCATCCTGATTAATCAAAACATTTAAGTTCCATTGATCATTAATGAGTTTGATCAGTTTTCTAAAGATTTATTTTTACATCTTGATAAAGTGATAAACAACTGATGACACCAACTCTTTTCTTTCTTCTTTCCTTCCCTCTCTACCTCCTTCCTGTGTCACCTTCACATTTAATTTTTGATCCTCTTTTTCTCTCATCTCCTTTCTTCCTTCCTTCCTTCAATCCTAATTTTTCTCCCTCCGTCCTTTTTTTCTCCTTTCTCTTATTTCCCTTTCACCTGCATTCATTCCTTTTCACCCTTCCTCTTTTCCTACATCCTCTGTACCCTCCTCCTCCTATGTCCAGCCTTCGGACTACAGCGGGTTTCTGGGTTCGGGTTCTCGGGCCTCTTCCAGGGCCAGTTCAGCTCGGGCAAGCCCAGTGGTGAGCTCTCATCTCTGGATGTCTCAGTCTGACTCTGTGGCCCCCCCTGCTGGCTGCTCGCAGCCTCACTCATTGAAGTTTACAGTAAAACTCAATCAGTCATATCAATAATCAGTGTTTCTGTGTTCAGGTGGAAGAGAGGACAGACAGAGAGTTCCCAGATAAAGTGAGCCCACTCTTGATTTTATTTTATCTTTTTAAAAACATCATATGTTTTTTAAACTTGTATAAAATTTATGTTTAATATTTATTTTTTAAAAACTAAAATACTGTAATTTTACCAAGTAAATACATTTTTTGTTATTGATTTATTTTAAATGATCTGATATAAATTTGGTAATCATTTTTGTGTCAGGGCTCTAGGACGGCCTCGACGCTCTCAGCAGCCACTCTGGCCTCGCTGGGCGGAGCCTCATCTCGCAGAGGAAGCTGTGACACGTCATTCTCCGTAGAAACCGAAGCGTCCATTAGAGAGATGAAGGTCACGTTTAAAAAAACCATGAGACAGTTTCTTTAGTGTTTGAAACAAGTTGAATTCAAGATTTAAATAAATGTGTCTCAAGCACTCACCAGTTTTAGTGCTCATGTTGAATAATGAATTAATGAATAATAAATAATAAATAAATGTACAAAGTTTGTTTCAAGGGCTTTACTGTGATAAATATGAAAAAAATAAAAACCTATTTTGTGACTGTAGGACTCTCTGGCGGAGACTGAGGAGAAGTACCGTAAAGCGATGGTTTCTAACGCTCAACTGCACAACGAGAAGTCGACTCTGATGTATCAGGTGGAGACGCTGAGGGAGGAGCTCAACGAAATGGAGGAGCTGCTGTGGGAGACGCGGCGCCGCTGCGACGATGCACACAAGGTCACATATTTGTATACATTTATATTTGCAACCATGTTTGATATGAATAGAGTCAAAGAAAAAGAAAGTCCACGTATCATCATTATATATCATCACTGTGTCTCATTTATTTGAAAAAAACTGAACCCAAATATAGAACCACAAGTGTCTCAGTCGGACTGAGGTCTGGACGTTTGTGGCATCTAACGTTTCTAACGGAGATTTGCTGCCGTGCTTTGGATCATCATGCTGTTACCCAGTTTCAGCTGTGACACTAACGGCCTCAGATTTAACTCGAAAACTTTCAGTTCACTTTCTTGTCACAAGAAGGGAAAGTTGTTCAGTGCAGCAGCTTATATGATTTTGATTACAGCAGTGAAAAACATAAACATGCAATAAATACAAAAAACAAATTATTACAAAAATAAATTAAATATACCTAAAATCTCATCTGTGAAGGTTCTCAGTCATCCAGGTCATTGTAGTTATGGATCTTCGAAAGAAAAACGTCTGGGCTTCTTTAAGTTTCTTGAATTGAAGACGTTTTTGTTTTTTGTTTTTGTTTTTCTTTGAGAGCTTTAACCTTAAATGTAAAGGCTGAAATTCTGCTTACAGGCTGTGATACATTCAGCTTTCTGAAGCACCAACACCTCTGAGATTACAGCGTTCTCAGAGTATCTTACTTCCTTGTTTCATAGCATTCTGTAACCCAGGACTGCTCTGCACATTTCACAACATGTGATCAGTAAAAAAGATTCAATAAAAAAACATTATCTTTTCTCTGAGACTTGCACGGTGTGATCTCGGGGTGAGTTTGCTGGGACGTCCTCTCCTGCCTTGAATGTTTTCCACTTGTGAATAATCTTTCTCACCGTAGAATGATGGACCTCAGATTGTTTGAAATGACCTCATAACCTTTCCCAGATTGACAGGAAGCAGCAGTTGCTTCTCTAATATCATTGATTATGTCTTCCTTACCTTCATGTTAACACACCTGAAACTTCAGAACTGCTCAAAATGCACCTTGGTGTTACCGACCCTCATAGTTCCTTTGGAAGCAGTGAGGCTGGAGTTTGTTCTTCATGAACAGTTAAATATTGTGAAATAAAGACACGGCATAATATTAGATGTGTATTACGTTTGGTACATAAAGCCTAAGCAATTTAAAGAGGGTCTTCTTTTTTTTACCATGTCTGTAATTATCTTAACTGCAGATTTGAGGATTTTTTTTTTTCTCGTCTACTGTTGTTGTTTATCAGTGTGTGTTTGTGTGTGTTTTCAGGAGTGGGAGCGTGAGCGTCATGCTCACAGCTTACTGCAGTTTCACTTCAAAGACATGAAAGAAACTCTGAGAAAGACTGAGGAGCTGCTCACGGTTGGTTAACACACACACTATGTTACTTTTAATTACAGCGAAGACATGTAGCAGAAACAGTTGAGCACACAAAGTCCAAAAAGCTCAAACTAAAGCAAAAAACAGAGATAAATATGACACCAAACGAACAAATCGCTGTTTGTAATTCATTTGACATCTTTGTAACAGTATATAAGGAAACTATCTGATAACTTTGTACACCAGTGAATTCATACACTGCATTTAAAAAAAAAATAAAAAAAAAAAAAAATATATATATATATATATATATATATATATATATATATATATATATATATATATATATATATATATATATATATATATATATATATATATATATATACATACACACACACACACACACACACACACACACACACACACACATTATATTAGGGGTGCAACGATACACAAAATTCACGGTTCGGTTCGGTTCGATACTTTGGTGTCACGGTTCGATATTTTTTCGATACAAAAAAAATGTTCATGCCTTTTTAATTTGTCATTTATTAAAATTAGAAATATATATTTTAACTCAAAAGTACAGTTTTTAAATTTAACCCTAACCCTTGTGCGTGTTTTTTATTTTGACAGCGAATGCGCACCTGCGGACCACTTATGTGCAGCCCTGGTTATATAGCTCGTCATATTGCAGCCACAGAAATTCTTTTGTCCATGAAACCATAAAGCTGCACTTTCTTTTTGCCTTATAGTCTGATTTGTCATAACTTCTCCGTTTTGTGGTAAGCTTTTCTTTGGCTGTCACTTCTTCACCCTGACCTGTCTTATTTGGCTCAGCAGAACTGAAATGCTTTTACACACGGACTCACATAAGCTCAGCGATTCTCTGCGCGATCAACCTCTCACATGTTTAAGCTGCGGGAGATTTCACTTGTCATGTTTGCATAGTAAGCTAACGATTAATAAGACGATGTCAGAGGAATTGGTGCACAAATTATCATCACTCACAGATCAGTGCTGTCGCTCTCTATACACAGTTCGCGCGATTGCAAAACAAGCGCAAATTCAAACGCGATTTCAATATGTCACATATTGACAGTGGCTCACAGATGCCAATGACATAATTACCCAGCTACATTTCTGAAAGAATGCAAAAGCATTGACATATATTTTTCCTTCCTACAATAGCCCGACGGGCAGGGCAGAGATAGATTTTGGTAGCCCGACTGAAAAAAATCGCTAGCTCCAGGACGTCGGGCTAGCGATATTGCAAGCCCTGTATCTGATTGAGGAATCACTCATCTTTGGAAAAGAGAGTTTATTACAGAGAAATGTCTCTTTCCAAAATAAAAGCTATACTATTCGCTTCTTCTGGGCTATATTCTCAGCAGCATAAGGAGAATCATGTGCTAACAGCTGTCTAAATGACTCGGCTAAAGTTAGTAGCATGCTTGTTGTTTTGGTCTTTGCACTAGGATGATGTCTGCGTAAATGTGCAGTCATATTCGTTGTGTTCCCACTAGTGCTTTCAGGTTAATCTCGTTGAAATGACCTTAACGCCACAACACGGCAAATCTCCGTTAACGAGCTACCGCCGATCGCCCCGTGTGTGGGGCTAGACGGCCAACACGTTAACGAGCTAACTGCGCTAACACACTAGTGTCGTGTCCAAATTCATGGGCTGCATCCTCCTGAGGACCCGGCCTTCGCGGTCTACGTGGGCCAGGTCCTCAGAAGGTCGGGTAGGCCGGAAGTAAACGGCCGTGAAATTGGACGGTCCAGCCTTCAGATCTGCGTCACCGCTGTCTCGGTGGAGTTTAATAAACTCGGCCGTCTGCTCCTTGCTATCTAAAATATAACAGGGCACTGGCGTAAATTCTCGACTGTCTCATACTTCTGTTTAATCAGTTTTCTGTTTGACGTTTAGTCAGCTGTGTAAAAACCAAGGAGGAACCCACCCGGGGGATTAATAAAGTTTTATTTTATCTAATCTAATAACTTTAATCTCAGCCAAACCGATTTACTCACGAACAAACAAAACACTGAAAAAAGCCCAACAATAACATTTTTAGGTTGTCTAAGTGAC